>NW_022196911.1:38541612-38570858 GCF_008632895.1 Mastomys coucha | reverse complement strand
GGGGCGGCTGAAAACTTAGGTTGCTCTCATTGGTTCTTAGGCCCTAAGCCCCGCCTCTACTCGCATGGACCAATTGAGGCGCGAGTTGTAGTTTAAACTGCGGAGTGTCGGGTAGTTGGTGGCGCAGCTTGAGTGAGTTAAGGTGGCAGAACTTGAGTAAGTTAAGCAGTGAATGCGTCGTGGGCGAGGTTGTCTTAGGGGAGCTCGGGGTGGCGGGGCGGGCAGACCCGGGATGGAGGCTGAAACAGGGTCGGGACTTGGCCCGGCGTCCCGGGGCGCTCTTGGCGTGCTCGACCCATAGCAATGCTGTTTTCATTTTCCTTCTTCCCTCCCTGCACTCACTTCAGGATCTCGAGCAGCCCGGGCTGGTCTTGAACTTGGAACCAAAGCCAAGCTTGAGCATCCTCTTGGCTTATTTCCTTATCGCTGAGACTGTAGGCTGGAGACAGTTTTGATGGGTGCCAACATCAACTGATTTCTGGAGGAGTTTAGTGTTTTTGACCCTGGTGTGAAGATTTAAGATCTGAACTAAGCCTGTTGACTTCTCCAGCTACTTCTATATTTTTGTGCATAGGTGCCCAGGGTACACTTGGTCTCTGTTGCTGCTTAGTTCTTCCAGCCTTCCTCAATGCCCGTATCATAATTTGCAGGTCTCTTCCTTAGAGTAGTCCAGGATGGCTACTCTGATCTTTGTTGATAAGGATAATGAAGAGCCAGGCAGCCGTTTGGCATCTAAGGATGGGTTGAAACTGGGCTCCGGGGGTAAGTATCGACTGCCTTGAGATACACAGGTGTTGTGAATGGATTATGGCCCCTAGCATTTAGTGTACTTTGTGGTTGATTGGAGTCAGGTGCTTATTATCTTTCTTTTTAATTTTAGAATAAGGTGTCATGAAGTTCAGACTGGTCTCTAGTTCCCCATGTCACCTAGGGCGGTCTTGAACTTCTAATCCTTTTGACTTCACCTGCCCAGGGCAGTGATTACAGGCATGGGCCACAGTGCAAGGCTTATGCACTGCAGGGGATGGCACTTGGAGCTTTTCAAATGGTAGGCAAGCACTCTACCTACTAAGTCACATCCCCAGACTCTATGTTTAATTTTATTTATTTATTTTTTTTTGAGACAGGGCTCCCCTACATATCTTTGACTGGCCTGAAATTTGCTATATAAGTCAGGCCGGCCTTGAACTTAAGAGATCCACTTACCTCTGCCTCCAAGTGCTAGGATTAAAGGCGTGTTGCCATGGTTCCTGTGTTCATGTTTATAGTCTTAATGAGGTTATTTAAAGAATGCTAAATTGCTGGGCAGTGGTGGCGCACGGCAGAAACAGGCGATTTCTGAGTTCAAGACCAGCCTGGTCTACAGAGTGAGTTCCAGGACAGCCAGGGCTACACAAAGAAACCCTGTCTTGAAAAACCAAAAATAAAAGAGTGCTAAGTCACTGCCCAAAATGAAGCACAGGTTTGTGGATGAGAATTAAGATGATGAGGCCTTTATATGGCCTAATCTTTAAGAGCAATATATTACCTTTATTGTGTATGTGTTGGGGCACACACATGCCATGGAGTACCTGTGAAGGTCAGAGGACAACCTATGAGAATTGGTTCTCATACTATGTGGGTTCAGGTTGTCCGGTTTAGCTGAATGCTCCTTTACCCACTGAGTCTGTAATATTTTTATGATTATCCTTTTTTTTTCCACAGCCAAGGCCTTAGATGGGAAATTGCAGGTTTCAACAACTCGAGTTGGCAAGGTGTTCAATGCTCCGGCCTTGCCCAAAGCCGGCAGAAAGGCTCTGGGCACCATCAACAGAGTTAGCGGAAAGCCCGTGAAGACTAGAAATCCCCTCCAACCAAAACAGCCAACCTTGGCTGTGAAAAAGGTGAGTGCGGGCTATGAATCAGAATGCTTGTACATGTGTTGGCTCTTTATAAAAAAGTTTATTCTTATTTTTATTCATGCCCATGTATCTGTGTAGATGAATACTGCAGTTACCCAGGGAGGCCAGAAGAGGGCGTTGGGTGCTTTTGGAACTGGAGTTTGGAGCACATGGGTGCTAGGAGCTGAGTCTGGCTCCTCTGGAAGAGCAGCAAGTGCTCTTCGCAGCAGAGCCATCCTAAGCCCTGCTGTAGCACTTCTGAGGCTTAAGAACCCTTCCCATCCGCCCTTCTTCCTCTGAGTAGGAGGTATATAGAGGTTCACACACAGAAGAGTCAGGCTGTGCTGCTTCCAGCTGCTCAGCACCTTGAGACCGCAGCTTTTAGGAATAGCTAACCCTGATTCTGCCTCAGCTATTCTTAACTAGTACAGGAAGCAGTCGGTTAGAGGCCATGTAACAGTTGTGTGAAGTACTTAGCTGCCTTTGACTCACCTGCAATCCCAGCACTTGGGAGGCTGAAGCTGGAGGAGGGGCTGGTTGGAGGCTAGCCTGAACTACATGCCCCACCTCTGGCCTACACATAGATTGGATAAGATCAAGATCGCTCAGGCTTCTCCAATGGCCTGCCGCTATTGATTGTCTACCTGGCAATTCTTCGGATGTTTTATGTTCTGCTGCTTCTTAGTCCCATATGTTTAAAGAACACAAACTTGTTAATATTAACCAAGTAAATAATTAAGGTAACAGTGGCAGAAAAACTACACTTTTAGAAGGTAAAAGTGACTCCCAGGATTGGCTACTATTCTGGAGTGCCTCAAGCCTGTTTTGTCCACTGTTAGGTTTGAACAGTTGAGTTGATTAGCTTTGAATTAACCCTGCTCGGCATTCTTACTATACGTGGACAAGTGCTAAAATGTCTGACTTTTATTTTATGTATTTGGATGTTCTCCTGTATGGTATATGTATTGGTTAGGGTTTTACTGCTATGAACAAACACTATGACCAAACACTATGACCAAGGCAACTCATATAAGGACAACATTTAATTGGGGCTGGCTTTACAGGCTCAGAGATTCAGTCCATTATCAATGTGGGAAGCATGGTAATGTACATAGGTTTGATACAGGAGGAGCTGATAGAGCTACATCTTCATCTGAAGGCAGCTGGAAGACTGACTTCCAGCTCATAGTGATCCACACATTCCAATGAGGCCACGCCTCCTAATAGTGTCACTCCCCGGGCCAAGCATCACAGTATGTAAGTATACCATGTGACTGAGGAGACATGAGGCACTGCTTCATTTGGACTGGAGTTACAGATAGCTGTGAGCCACCCTGTAGGTGCTGGGAACTGTACCTGGGTCTTCTGTAAGAGCAGCAAGTGCTCTGAACCACAGAGCCATCTTTCCATCCATCTCCGTGAGTGCCTGCGTAGGGCAGGGCAAGGCAGGGCTGGTGCATGTGACCGCACGTGTGTCAGAGTCAGAGGACAACTTCCAGGAGTCAGTTCTCTCCTTACCTTTACACTAAATCCTGAAAACTAAATACTGCGACTTCTTAGAAGGCAGCACAGAATTGCCAAACTTTAAATAGTGATGTCGTCATTGGAAGAGGCCAATCTCATGCTACCATGCAGGTGGGTGAGACTTCCATTCTCACAGTGCTTATCCTCTTGGGTTTTTCTAGATCACCGAGAAGAAGTCTGCTAAGACACAAAGCTCTGCTCCTGCTCCTGATGATGCCTACCCAGAAATAGAAAACTTCTTCCCCTTCAATCCTCTAGGTACTAATGCCTTTGGTACCACGGGCAGGCCCCCGCTTGAGATCTCTCTTAGACTCTAACTCCATGTGGCTGCAACATATAGCCCTGGAGTCCGAGACTGGCTGAACCTGGGTGACTTTGAATAAGTAGACTTGTTCAGGGGGACTCACTTGCCAGAGCCTCGCCTTCTGTTAGAGAATGCGAGCAAAGATGTTGAGGAATACTCAGAAGTTCAATGTCGTCATTGTGTGAGTTCAAAGGCCAACCCGATCTATAGAGCAAGTTCTAGGACAGCCAGGGCTATGTAGAAGGACCCTGTCTCAAAAAAAAAAAGATGTAGATACCCAAATATTGAAACATTTTATTGTGTGTCTCATTATGAAGGTGCATTGTTGGATATCACTTCTGATGTCATCAGGAAGGGCCAAGTGTAGCTGTACTTGGGTGTGCATGCCTTTAGTCCCAGGCAGCGGTAGCAGATCTCTTGAGTTCAAGGCCAACTAGGGCTATGTAGAGAGACCCTTTCTGAAACAAACCAAAAAAGAAAAGGCCAAGTATAAAGTAATGTAAGATAAAGTTTCAAATTATTTTCATGCTAACTTTTACAGATGAGTGTCCCACAATTCCAAACCTTTTCCTGTTTCTGAAATCTGGCATTAGTGACACAATTTTCCTTGAAGTGTGGTAGACTTCCCTCATTCCTTGACAGAGTATGGGACAAGTATATTCTCTAGATTGTAGTTTGTCTTCCAGATGAAAACTGTCTTCCAGAAAAAAACAAAAAACAAACAAACAAAAAAACCAGGCTTGGCTTGCAGCTCAGATCACCGTAAATCCCTTTTCTGTGACATCAGTATGTTCGTCATATTTTCTGGTATGCAGAAGTTCTCATTTTATCACAGAATCTTTGACAGGGGATGGGGACCTGCTCTGGAGTTCGGTGATACTTGCTCCTACATCACCCTCTCACGTGCTCAGATTATAGCCACGTATCGCCGTATCGCCATGATACTTGTATCACAGAGTCTATTAGGGAATGTTCAAGAGCTGGGCTGTTAAAAATTATACTTTTTCCTCAGTATGGCAAAAGTAATAGTTGATTAGGGCAGTAACTTTCTCTAACTGGCTGCTGTTAAGTAGGCTCTATTTTCTAAATGACAAATAGTGGCGAAGAATAGGTTGACTTCTTATACTTCACTGGGCCGAGGGAGCACCACCCTGATCTTGCCCTCCCTCTGTGACAGACTTTGAGAGTTTTGACCTGCCTGAGGAGCACCAGATCTCAGTTCTTCCCTTGAATGGAGTGCCTCTCGTGATCCTGAATGAAGAGAGAGGGCTTGAGAAGCTGTTGCACCTGGACCCTCCTACCCCCGTGAAGACATCTTTTCTACCGTGGGAATGTGGTAAGGGAGCCCAGGGCCCTCTGGATGGGCCGTAAGCAACTTGTTACGTGACACGTGCTGTTGTGGGGACAAAGTTGCCTGTGTGCAGCTTTGGAATACAGGGGCCAAATTTAGAATGATAATTTTCCTGGGTCATTATAGTTGCATCCCAAAAGGAGGTTTTCTGGAACCTTGGTCAGCCTTTGGTGATAGCAGAGGATGAAGTTAAATACACAGCTTCTTAGGCTATGGGTTGAAGTCTGTAGTAACCGAGACTGGATGAGTACTCCAGTTTCCATCCATGAACCAGTGTGAACTGACAGTAACTTGTCATTGAAAGCTTAAGGCTTTAGCTGGATCCGGTGGTCAGAAGCGCCTCCCGCCTGTTCTGATGAGATGGGTTGCCAGTCTGACTTTATGGTTTAGTGAGACTTTATGCTGGAGAGCTTTGCGTATTTATTTTAAAGGCCTGCTTCTTGATGAAGGTCATTTCTGAGGCCCCTGTCTCCTGCTGCTGCCCCCGAGGCTGCATTTAAAAAATCTGCATGTGTGCATGCGATTCATTAGATGAATGTAAGATGAAATTTAGCAGCTAATGTTTGTTATGGATAGTGGCTATAAAGGAAGTGCAGAATCTAATGAGAAATTCCTCTCCCTCCAGATCCGCTGCAGTCTCCTTCCAGTGCCCTCTCCACTCTGGATGTTGAATTGCCACCTGTTTGTTACGATGCAGATATTTAAACTTCTTACTCCTTTATAGTTTATGTATGTTATATTAATAAAGCATTTGTGCATATGCTCAGATCGTGACTACTTAACCAACCCGTGGTGGGTATTTCTTGGCGTGAGGAGACTCCACTCTTCTCTGTTGGAAGTAGACCCCACAATGTGTACTTTGTTGCTTTTTCAAGGCTATTAACTAGTGACAGTTATTAGATCTCTTAATTAAAGAGTCACTTCCAGCTCATTAGGTATTTGTTAGGCACTCTTTATCACCCAGTTCGGTTTAGTTCTCACGACTTTCGTATTCGGTAACCAGAATGTGAAAGGCTCTGAGTCTTCTGAGAGCCCAGGCTCATCTCTCGGGATCTCTCAGGATCTCTTGTTACTTTGATCACTGCAGATAACTTTCTTACAGTAGGGTTCACTCCACGCCTATAGGAATTGTGTAGCCAATGGTGGACATAAGTATTTGATAAGCATTAGTGGTTTTGCCATCTAACCATATATTCTTTTTTTTTCTTTGTTTTTATTAGATATTTTCTTTATTTACAATATCTCCTTTCCCAGGTTCCCCTCCAAAAAAAAAAAAAAAGAAAAAATAAATAAAATAAAAAAACCCAAAAACTAAAACAAACCCCTGTTTCCTCCCCACTCTCCCTGCTCACCATCCCACCCTCTCTTGCTTAATGGCCCTGGCATTACCCTACACTGGGGCATAGAACCTTCACAGGACCAATGTCCTCTCCTCCCATTGATGACCGACTTGGCTATCCTCTGCTATACATATGCTGCTGGAGCCGCTAGTCCCACCATGTGTACTCTTTTAACCCTATATTCATTATAAACATTATGGATCTGGGACCTTTGTTTACCAGTGACCTATGTTTTGTAACTGCTACAGCATGCTGGTCTCTGAACTGTGACAACTTTTGCAAAAGACGTGGGGCCCCAGTCCTGTGGAGGGAGGGGCTTTACGTCTCAGTTTACCTCTTGAGGATGTGGTATAGGATACCCGTGAGAATGAAGAATCGGAGCTCGGAGAAAGGTGCTTCAGGGCGGGAAGAGTGAAGTCCTCTGCTGTGCTTTGCATGTGCAGCTGGGAAGGCACTGCACCAGGAAGCCATTTTCCAGCAGGGTACCTGGAAGGCTTTTCTTTTAGGGGACATCTCCCTTAAAAGTGAATTTTAATTTCTGTCCCATGGAGCTCTGGGTGGATGCAGTCTTGTGTGTAAAGTCTGAAGATTCTCCTTGTTGGGAGTGATCTCTAAATTAGAGCCACATCCTGCCTCAGCTTTACCTGGGTTCAAGCTCTTTATGAAATGGCACATTTCTCCTTTCTGTGCTTGCCGCTCTCACTGAGTCTGAGTAAAGCAGTGAGCTATTAACTAAATCGCAGTGAATATTATGCTGTCCTAATTGTATCCACTGATAAGTTAGTCCACTTTTGAATTCAGCCCCACTCAGCTTTTTGGAATGTGGTTGGGATTCATTACCAAGTATAACACAGGTGGCTTTCAGTTCCCGCTAAGAACTCTTGTTCTCTAACCCGGGGAGCAGTCCTTTCTGTCCATCTTTCTAGCAGCGTTCTAGTCTTCTGAACTCCCAGAATGATCCACTAAGCTCTGCTTACAGAAGCCAGGGCTTCCTCAGCCTGCATCCCCAAACTCGTTAACTCCCTTACACTGACCTGTTCCCCAACGTCTACAAGACCACATTGTCAGGTTTATTACAGCAGTGACTCCATGTCTTGGCCCCACTTTTTAGGATATAGTCCATCATAGTCAGGAAAGGGTGGTGGTTGGAGTGCCTTCTGACCATGGCATCAGGTTACATCTCTCCATTAGGAAGCAGGAGAAAAGGGGCCTGGTGCTTAGCTTGCTTGCTTTTTAATCCCTTTCTTAGTCAACCCAGGACCCCAACCAATGGGATGGAGCCATCTACATTCCAGAGTTGGTTTCTCTGAATTAATCCTCAGTTACTCTCAGATGATCCTCGCGGATGCCTTAGGCATTTGTTAATCTAATCAAGTTGACAAAAATACCCACAAGCGTATTGTGGTGGGTATTTTTAATTGTCAACTTGATTAGATTAACAAATCTACCTTTCCATGCATAACCTTGAGGTCTTCCAATACTCTGAGCACCTCAGAGAACCAGGGTAGATGAAGGTCTCCCACCACACCAGGATCTTTAGGCTCCAAGGCTTGGGCTACTGTATGTAGCAGGTGTCCCACATTGATAAATTTCTTAACTTGAAGACAGGTAGCAGTCTTCAAGTTCAGATAAATCTCCACCTGCCAGTGATCCTATTCAACACTGTGGTCATGGGGTGGGGAAAGATACAACATTCTCAGGCATTTCTAGGATGTTCCCCAGCAGCCTTCACTCCTACCACGCTTTGCTTGGCCAGTGGTGCCAGAGTAGGCCTACAGTTCCTGCACCTTAGGCCATGTGCATCTGGGGTAAGAGAACCTTTAAGATGCCAGTCTTTGGCTGCACAGTGGTGGCGCATGCCTTTAGTCCCAGCACTTGAGAGGCAGAGGCAGGTGGATTTCTGAGTTTGAGGCCAGCCTAGTCTACAGAGTTAGTTCCAGGACAGCCAGGGCTACACAGAGAAACCCTGTCTGGAAAAGATTCCAGTCTTTGTTCAGGAAGGGAAGAACTCTTGGGCAACCGTGGACTCAGTTTTCTCCTGCACACACCCCAGAAGCTGGCCAACTTCCCCCAGTCATTCTTCCTCTCATTGTGCTTGTTGCTCACAGGGCTGGCATCTCAGCCCAAAGCTAACTTAAATCTCTCTCTCTCTCTCTCTCTCTCTCTCTCTCTCTCTCTCTCTCTCTCTCTCTCTCTCTCTCTCTCTCTCTCTCTCTCTCTCTCTCCTCTCTCCTCTCTCTCTCTGTGTGTGTGTATATAGGTCTGAGAACAACTTGTGTGGGAGTCTCTGCTTTCATCCGGTGGGTCCCTGAGATAAAGTTAAATTAATTTTTATTTATGTGAGTACACTGTAGTTGTCTTCAGACACACACCAGAAGAGGGCATTGGATCCCATTATAGATGGTTATGAGCCACCATGTGGTTGCTGGGAATTGAACTCAGGACCTCTGGGAGAGCAGTCCGAGCTCTTAACCACTGAGCCATCTCTCCAGCCCCTGAGATAAAATTTAAATTGTCAAGTTTGGCAGCAAGACCCTTTATAACCTGCTGAGCCATCTCGCCAGCCCCAGTGCCGACTTTGAACAGGCTGCACTCAGTGGCTTTGGAGACCTCAGCCACATGCGGTCAAATGATAGGAACAACCAGACTCAGGACCTGTTCCTCCCATCCAGCTAGAATCAGCTCTTACCAAGGGTTGTATCTTTGTTAGGCTTCAAGTCTCTTAGAGACTGACTTAGACACACCATCATCTTGTGGAACTGGATTGCAATGGGGAGAAGAGTGAAAAGTGTCCTTTGTCCTATGTACACGTGGCTACCAGGATGAATCGTACCTTATGAAGAGGCCTCATTGTCCTGTAAGAGGAGCTTGGGATGGATAGTCCACTTTTCAGACCACACAGTATGGAACAGACTGCAGGCCCTCCAGTATGCAGAGTGGGAGGGGGTTTCATTACCTACCTCATGACAACTGCTGGATGTAGGAGTAGGAGTGGTCTGCCCTTGGCATGCTGCGCAGGTCTTCCACAGCTGCACCTCCACCCTCGTGTCACAGGCTGGCCAGTCTGGGCCTCCCTCAACCCGTGTGGGGAACAGGGTCCTAGTCAGGTAGACAAGGCGTTGGCGAAGAAATGACAAACAGAAACAGACACAAGGGAGTGCTGTAACAATGCAATTTGTACAAAGTAGAAATCAGGCTTATATAGTATACAGAAAGCAGGGCAAACTACAAAATTCACATAGGCAGGAGATGGCTACATCAGGGTCAGTAAAATCAAACAGCCAGGTGCAAGGTGGAGGAGCAGTGGTGTCTTTCTTCTTGGGCTAGGTTGTCCTGGCAGCCCCAAGATAAACTCTCAGGGTCTGTAGCTGAAGGTCGTATTTTAACATTCCTTGGCTGTAACATAAATAATTAGTGATGGGAGCTCTACAACTTCTAGCTTCTCACTGGCAGTAAAATAGTTTTTCTTTCTGTGTGAGACTACTCTGATAATAAGTGCCTAACTGCTGTTTCTGACTCTTGAGATGCCCTGTCTGGTAAGACAGCTTCTAGTAAAAATTCCCGGCTAATTACAACTAGGAAATCTAATAGGATTATTAAAGCACTGTGAAGGCCAGGAAATAATGTTCAATCTCAGTGTTAGATATAACAAAATATTTCTTAGGGCACCTTTATGCCTGAATAAAGAAAGCACGCAGATCTCTCCACAGACTTAGCAGAGATCAATCTGGAACTCGCCTGAGTTAGGAGATGCCCACAACTGACTGAAATCCCCAGGAGACAAACTCCCTTTGGAGTCACAATGCCTCTTGTCCATGATCAGATTTTAACCCTGATACTGTAGACCTACTGGGGTAGACAAATGCGTGCAGCACCCTTGGACTGTAAGCAGAACGGGGCTGGAACACTAACCAGAAGTGGATGGCAAGGGCACCGGACTTGGGAAACATCTTCATTTTCCTGGAAAGATTAAATTGCTCTATATTTCCAGGTTGAAAACTTGGCACGTAGCTAGAGTAGTGGTTCTCAGCCTGTGGGTGTCGACCCCTTTGAAAGTCAAACAACCCTTTCACAGGGGTCACATATTGGATCTTTACGTTCCAATTCATAACAGTAGCCAAGTTACAGTTAGGAAGTAGCGATGGAAATAGCTTTATGGTTGGGGGTCACCACAACGTGAGGAACTGCATTAAAGGATCACAGCATTAGGGAGGTTGAGAGTCACTGAGCTAGAGCAATGCCTATTACAGCTGTTTCAGCCCCACCTTGTAGCTGAGGCAGAGGGAAATGGGTGTCAGTTGGATGCTAATAGGACATCTGGGTAGAGAAATGAAAGTAGAAAGAGCCAGGGAACTGGAAACCAAGAAAGATATAAGGAGAGATGGCTCATCGGTTAGAAACGAGTGACAGACCAAGTAGAATTTGGTTCCCAGAACTGCTCTGGGCAGTTCACAACTGCCTGTCACTCCAGTTCCAGGGGGAATCCCACATCCTCTTCCGGCCTCTGTGAGCACCTGCGCACATGCGCACAAAACTTCCTCCCCGAGTCACATTATTAAAAATCTTGGCTTAGCCATTGCAGTCCGGATGTGCCGACCCCTGCAATTTCCCCAAATGCGGGAAACTCGACTGCATAATTTGTGGTAGTGGGGGACTGCGTTCACGCTCTCCCCTGTTTTAAAAAAAAAAAGTCTTAACCAAGCAGACATAAGACATCACATAAGGTGGGCGTGCAAACCTGGGGTTGTTGAACTTTATGGGCTGCATCTCTGAAGTTTAACAATGGCCCTGATGGATGCTGTGCACTCTGGCTCTTGTAGAGTAGTCTACCAGCCTGGGTAGCTGAAACCTTGGCGATCTATTCTTCTCACGGTTCTGGAGGTTAGAGACTCCAGACCCAGATGTGGTTCCTTTCGAGGCCTCTTTCGAGACTTGCCGTTAGAGGCTCTGTGCCAGAACAGATCACTGTGTTCATGGGAGGAAGAGAGAAACATCCCTGCAATACGATCTGAAATTTCAGGCCGTGTGGAGGAAGTGCGGCTGGAAGTGGGGGCCTGAGAAGATGGCAGGACAGAGATTTCTCCACTGATGCTCACAGAGATGTGAAGTTTGGTAAGTAAAGAGGCTGCAGAGTCCAGAGGACAGCCTGGTAATCCGGGTGTGAGGTATGTCCTGTATGGAATGGCTTATCTTAGTCTGCATCCTATTGCTGCCATAAAGACTGACCAAAAGCAACCTGGGAAGGACAGAGTTTATTCGGTTACACATCCTGGTAACAACCCATCCCCGAGGGAAGTCAGGGCTGGAACCTGGAGGCAGGAACTGAAGCGGAGGCCATGGAGAAGTGCTTCTTGCAGGCTCGCTCAATGCTTTACTCAGTCTGCTTTCTTATATTTTTGGCACTAGCCTAGCTTTTTGCAGCTGAGCCATCTCCTCATCCCTAGCCTGTTTTCTGAGGGCCATCTTCCTAGGGGTTGTTCCACACACAATGTTCCTGGGCTTTCCCTCATCAACCACTTACCAAGCCAATCTGATGGAGGCATTTTCCCAACTGAAATTTCCTCTTCCCTGCTGACTCAGTCTTGTATCAAGTTAACAAAATACTAATCAGCACACACACACACACACACACACACACACACACACACACCACACTGCATATTTTGAGACAAAGTCTCCCTATGTATCTGGGGCTAGACTTGAACTCAAGATCCTCCTGCCTCAGCATCTAGATGCTATGATTACAGGAGTGCATCACCATACCCAGCTACATATTTCAATCAACAGGCAGAAGTGGGTTGCTTCTGATACCAAACTTCTTAGACTCCATGGGATTGTGTGATGGTTTTTCACAAGTGCTCTTCCTAGAAACAGAATAGGATCCAACAGGTTATTATTCTTGGTCACAACGAGCAAGAGTTGCTAGGACTAAGCCAGAGGCCATCTTTCTTGCTTGAAGGATTCTCTTCACAGTTATCATCTCGCTGTTGGCTGCATGCAGAGCCCAGGGGGAGAGATCTGCTTCAGGATGAACAGCATTGCCAGGGAAAGTGGACAAGAAAATGGCAGGCATGACGAATTCCCTGGGATACGTGGCTTCTGGAGGAGCAGAGAGGCCTCTGTCCATCTGCTCTTTAGAGTAGCAATTCCTGATGGTTGTCTAGAGAACCCCAGGGGTAATCAAGGCTTTGTAGGAGTCCATGAGGTTGAGTCTATTCTGTTAATAGCACCTACTTACCTCTACCTCTCTCCCATTCTTCCACAGGAGCACCGTGGTATTTTCCAGACAGGACTTTAAGTGTGAAATCACAGCTGACTGAATGCAGAAGCAGCGCCAAGGATCCAGCTGTCATTTATGAGCCAGATATTAAAGAGACCTGCAAGCATGTGAGGCACTGCCAAGTCTTCTCACTTGCTTTTTCTCCTTTGAGGGAAAGGCTTTTCATGGAATATTTTGAGTTAATGTTAACATGTTATTATAGTCATGTTTAAATCAATTAGTAAATATTGAAAAGGTTTCCTTGGATTTATTTTTTTTATCACTATACATATCGACAGAACCCTTACAAATAAAAATCTTCAGTGGTCTTTAGTAATCTTTTGTGTGTAATATTTCTGTGTGTTCATCTTTGTTTTTTTTAAAGACGTATTTATAAAAAAAGACATATTATTTATTTTATGTGTATGAGTACACTGTAGCTGTACAGATGGCTGTGAGCCATCCGCTCAAGCCCCGCTCTCTCCGCCCTGCTCGTTCTGGCATAATACACTGTAGCTGTCTTCAGACAGCCCCAGAAGAGGGCGTCAAATCTCATTACGGGTGGTTGTGAGCCACCATGTGGTTGCTAGGATCCGAACTCAGGACCTTCGGAAGAGCAGTCAGTGCTCTTAGCCACTGAGCCATCTCGCCAGCCCCGTATGTTCATCTTTGTGCAGGTGCATTTGTGTGCATGTGTGTGTGTGTGTGTGTGTGTGTGTGTGTGTGTGTGTGGGTATGGAGTGGTATATATACCACTATTTCACATAGGGAGATCAGAGAACAATCCTACCTCATGAATCCTAAATATTAAACTCAGATCACCAGTTTTTGTTTTTGTTCTTTTTGTTTTTGTTTTTCCAAGACAGGGTTTCCCAGGCTGTCCTGGAGCTCACTTTGTAGACGAGGCTGGCCTGGAACTCAGAAATCTGCCTGCCTCTGCTTCCCAAGTGCTGGGATTAAAGGTGTGCACCACCACCGCCCGGCTCACCAGTTTTGACGATAAGTACTTTTACCCCCTGAACCATCTTGCCAGCCAGCCTTCCCTGTCTTCCTTCCATCCCTCTCTCCTTTCCCCCTCACTTCCTTCCTTCCTTCCTTCCTTCCTTCCTTCCTTCCTTCCTTCCTTCCTTCCTCCCTCTCTTTCTTCTTTCTTTCTTTCTTTCTTTCTTTCTTTCTTTCTTTCTTTCTTTCTTTCTTGTTGTAAGCCTACCTTTTAATGGCTGAGCTATCTCTTCAGCCCTTTATTTCTTTTTAAATTGGGATTGAACCCAGGTCTTTGTGTTTGCAAGCAAGCACCGTACTGATGGAGCCACCCTATAGCCCCTATTGTGGGATTCTAAAGAGTGTATCAGACTCTCGAGATCAACCCATTTGAGAATTGTTAGTGCAAGGGGCATAGGTCTATAGACTCGGGGGCTTATGCATTTCGGTATGGACTCTGCCATCTTAGGAGAGGCCTTTGAGACCTAATTTCCTTATCTGTAGACTCTGCTAATGTACTTTCCTGATTCTGTTACTGAGACCAGCGAAAGATAGCGCTGATCATTTTAAAAATGCTAATTATTCTTATAAAAAGATGGGATGTCTGCTCTGTGGGTAGCCATCTGCTAAGTGCTGTAAAGGCTGTACAATGGCTTACGACACAGCTACTGCTCTAAAGGGTCCTGTCACTCAGCAGAGCCGAGATGTCCAGATTGTCAGCCTGTACCTGCCTGGGATTTACGGTCTGATTTCGAATTAGTCACTTTCTTTGGGAAAAGCCAGACTATATGCCTTTATTAAGATCCACTGAAAAGACAACAAATTTCCGCTAGTCCATTTCTGGCAGACTGTCCGTTAAATCAGATGGGTTTTCCTTTGCCTTGGAAACAAGCACCAAGTCCTCTGCTCCGAGTCTTCTTGTGATAGTGTAATCATGCCACTAGAGGGCGCCTCCTTCGTTTCTTGCTCACTTGCTTTCCTTTCTGAAGTCTCAGCTGAGATGGAGACCCGACGCCTGTGGGTTACGTTTAGCTTAATGGCTGCCTTAAATTTTGCTTGAGAAATCGTCTTTTTTTGACACAGGTATCACATAGCCCAGGCCCACCTTAAATTTTCCGTGTAGCTGAGGCTGGCCTTGAACTCCTAGATTTTGACTTCTGCCAAGTGCTAAGATGACAGGCACTTTTTTTTTTGTTTGTTTGTTTGCTTTTGTTTGTTTGTTTGTTTGTTTGTTTTTTGCCACACTCAATCTGTCTCTTGTTTTTAAAATTAGCTGTACTTACAGAAATGCCTTAAATTTTAGTTTACTTTATGTACACTGGTGTTTTGCTTGCATGTTGCATGTCTGTGTGAGGGTGTTGGATATTGGAGTTACAGAGAGTTTTGAGCTGTCATGTGGGTGCTGGGAATTGAACCCCGGTACTCTGGAAGAGCATTCAGTGCGCTTAACCACTGAGCCATCTCGACAATCCTGTTGAAATCTCTTTAAATAAACTTGGGGTGGTGAGATGAACATCGCTGCTGCTGCCCAGCCTTTCCAGGACATTTGCTCCTCACCGGATCTGTGCCAAGGGCATTTCACATGCATCTCATGGAACCGTGGGGCCACAGTGTGTGCAGGTGTGCTGTACTTGTATCCTAAAGACTGTAAGCTCAGATTCTAGTTGGTTAAGTAATCTCTGCTGCATCCATCTTGAGAGGACATTTGATATTGTGAGCAGCTCTCTCCAGAGCCTTTTCCCCGTTGGCTGTAAGAAAAGCCCAGAATAGGTTTTGGGTTTTGTTCTACAAGAGTGGTTCCCAGGTTTATCAGACACAGTGCTTTCTGTAACAAATATTTTGTGCTAAGTAATTTGGGCTGGCCATTTGTTTAGAGCCGAACAGACCAGACGGAACCAATGTGGAATTCAATCACTGAGACCCTGCAGCCAATTAACTAAGTTGCAACTGAGCTCGGCCTGACGACTAAATGTAGCCAATTATTTTTTAGGTCTCACTTTCTTTCTCCGGTAAATGCTATGTGTTCATGTTGTTGGCTGGAGTTCTCAGAATCTGCTCGGGTGTTTGGTGCTGCCCTGTGGGAGAATCCTGGGTCTGGAGATAGCTCAGTCAGTAAAGTGAGGACCTGACTTTTGACTTTTTGAGATGGCAATCTCACCCAAGCTAGGTGTGGTGACACATCCTTGTATACCCACCACTGAGGATATGGCCAGCTGAAGATGGATCTATCCTAAAAAATAGATGACTTGCTGCCAATATCAAAGGTATAGCACGCGGGCACTAATTTCCAAGTATTCCACCAGAGGGCAGTATACCCTCTTCAACCCCTGCAAATTGCTCTGTTCCTAATCCGTTTTTTCTGTGGGTGACATGGGGCCTCTATTAGAGGACCGGAGGTCCCTTGAGTGGTGAGAGGGGTGAAGAGGGAAGTGAAGAGAGGAAGTCACAGAGCATAGAGATGACCCCCAACTTAGTGTGGCCGATTTCTAGTCACACAGTTCGGTATTCACCATGACTTCAGTCATGTGCTTGACAGTTTTAATTTTGTTACTTAAGTCATTTGTTTGAAAGGTGATTATGAACTAGCACATTTTACTCTCGTTGAAATAGTTTTTTTTAAAGGCTTGATAGCTAGTGATCAGTATTCACTGAATAATTTTTTAAAATCGACTTAAACATTTGTTTAACCTGATACTACATGTGGTTTAAATGGAGACTTTTAATGTTTAAGTGATGTACAGGCATAAAACTTGCATCATTGACATAATTAGAGGGTAATGGGGAAAGAGAGAGAGAGAGAGAGAGAGAGAGAGAGAGAGAGAGAGAGAGGAGAAAACAGAAACAGTGTCACTAGATTCTTGCTGACCCTGTCTGGTCTCTTTCTCACTAAAGCTCTGTCTGGGGAAAGATTTATCTGCATTAAAGACAAGTTAGTGAAAGATTTATCTGCATTAAAGACATGTTAGTGCAGAGTCCTGACTGTCCTTAAAGTAGCCAGCAGGATGAGCAACGATGTAGCATGAATAATTTTCCCACCGTGTACATTGACATCATTTAAAGTATTCATCCTTCAAACCATTTCCCATATCCTGTGCACGAATGGCCAGTCATTGAGGGGTGGGGTGGGAGTGGGGGTGAGGGTGGTCAATGGCTCCCTGGATGTATAGTGTAAGTAGGGTCTACTTAAGAGCTGTGTGTTGGGGCTGGAGAGATGGCTCAGCAGTTAAGAACACTGACTGCTCTTCAGAAGGTCCTGAGTTTAAATCCCAGCAACCACATGGTGGCTCACAACCATCCATAATGAGATCTGATGCCCTCTTCTGGTGTGTCTAAAGACAGCTACAGTGTACTTACATACAATAGTAAATAAATCTTAAAAAAAAAAAAAAAAAAAAAAAAGAGCTGTGTATTCTGCTCTGTGCACATGCCCTCTCTGGGTCTCTATATCTCACTCCTCCTCCCAAAAGATGTTGGAGTAGATCTTTAAACTCTTGGAGCTAATAGTTTAGGATTCTTTGAGGTCCTGGTTCTCATCCTCTTGATGACTTAGGAGCTTTAAAGGTCTGGAGAAAGCTGCAGAGCTTCACCCTAGCTGGTACCCCATCTCCTGGGGGCAATTTAACTTCTAAGAAAGCTAGAGGCTGGAGCTGAAAACATAGAACCTTGTTCCAGATTTCTACAATGACCGTGGCTTGAGCAATCGACAGAGTGTGCTGGGCACTGTTTCGTCACACGTAAGTCCGGAATGGGGTTGTGTCCACTGTGAAGACCAGCTCCCTAGTGTGCAGCCAGCTGTTTACACAGAGCCTGTCCCAGTTGATGGCATTATTCCTGCTATTATGCTAATTCCTAAGATTTTATTTTTAAGAGCAAAACTGGAAAATCCTAGCAGTCCTCAGGGAAATTGGTTGGTAGTCTAGTTCTTCATAGTTTTAATTGGGCAAGATGGAATGAGTTTCATAAACACCATCTCCCCTCTGTCCCCCCCAAAAAAGGGAGGCCTGGCCTAAGACAGGTGAATGGGAGTGTAAATGATGGGCATGCTCATATGGTCTTGGTGGTAATGTGAGGGACAGATGTGTGTGTGGGTTTTAGGATGGGTTTGTTGATATATTCTAAACATATATGTATTTTATCTATCTATCTATCTATCTATCTATCTATCTATCTATCTATCTATCTATCTATCTATCTATCTATTGTGTGTTTATGTGTGTGCCACAGCATGGGTGTGGATGCTGGAGTATAACTTGAAGAAGCCAACTCTCTCCTACTGTCCTGGCTGGTTTTGTGTGTCAACTTGACACAAGCTGGAGCTTTCTCAGAGAAAGGAGCCTCCCTTGAGGAAGTGCCTCCATGAGATCCAGCTGTAAGGCATTTTCTCAATTAGTGATCAAGGAGGGAGGGTCCATTGTGGGTGGTGCCATCCCTGGGCTGGTAGTCCTGGGTTCTATAAGAAAGCAAGCCGAGCAAGCCAAGGGAAGCAAGCCAGTAATCAGCATTCCTCCATAGCTTCTGCATAGACTCCTGCCTCCAGGCTCCGGTTATACTGTGTGAGTTCCAGTCCTGACTTCCTTGGGTGATGAGCAGCAATGTGGAAATATGAGCTGAATGAACCCTTTCCTCCTCAACTTGCTTCTTGGTCATGATGTTCGTGCAGGAACAGAAACCCTGACTAAGACACCTACTGTGTGGGTCCCAGCAAACAGGCTCAGGTTGTCAGGCTTGGCACCAAGAGCCTTAACCAACTGAGCCTTCTCAACAGCTCCAGCAGTTATTAATTTTTAGATAAACTCTCTTATATATCACAGACTGGCCTGTGAGCTTGCTATGTAACCGAGGACTTGTGTTCTCTCGTCTTGTCTTAGTTAGGGTTCTATTGCTGTGAAGAGACACCATAACCAAGGCAACTCTCTCTCTCTCTCTTTTTTTAACAGCATATTTAAACAGGTTTTATTTATTAGCATCTTGAACCTCTGATATCCAGCCAATTCCTCAAATTAAAGAGTTAAAATCCAAGACAATATCAAGATTTGGGGGTGGGAGTAGGAGGTCACAATAAAATCCATTTTTATATTTGCACACCGGAGCCAAGGGTAGCCCCTAGACCAGCCTCCACTCAGTTTTATTATCAGTTACATATAAAAGGAACTTTTGGCTGCAATGCATAGCATGGAAGCGTAAACTTGCACTCTGTGCTATATATACAGAACAGGGCCTTTTTGAGAAATAGAAAGTCTGTGTGCATAAAAGATTTTTATAGCCTGCTATACAAAAATAAAAATAAGCCCCCAAACCTGTTTATACCTTTAGCCTTATAATGTGGGTCTTATGCAGCAAAATGTTCCAAGCTGATTCAAACCAATCTCTCATTATAGTCTCAGTTCTTTTTTTTTTTTTTTAAGATTTATTTATTTATTTAATGTATGTGAGTACACTGTAGCTGTACAGATGGTTGTGAGCCTTCATGTGGTTGTTGGGAATTGAATTTTTTAGGACCTCTGCTTGCTCCGGTTGGGCCTGCTTGCTCTGGTTAACTCTGCTCGCTCAGTCCTTGCTTGTTCTGGCCCAAAGATTTATTTATTATTAAACATAAGTACACTGTAACTGACTTCAGATGCACCCCTTCAGAAGAGGGTGCCAGATCTCATTAAAGGTGGTTATGAGCCACCATGTGGTTGCTGTGATTTGAACTCAGTACCTTAGGAAGAGCAGTCAGTGAGTGCTCTTACCTGCTGAGCCATCTTGCCAGCCCTAGTCTCAGCTCTTAGGAAGGCAAATGCTTTCTAAAACAGGACAGACAAAAGCTTTCCTATTTTGAAACTTTTGAGGCACAGGTTGAGGGTCCAATAGAGGAACCTCGATTTTAATTGGTAACTGAATCATTCAAGCACTCTATGTCAAAAAATTTTTAAAATTAACATTGGTCTCAAAATGACTTTTATTCATATATATCAGTATGCATGATGGTAAATCAAGAAAATTGTATTTAATACAACCTAACGATTTGTGGAGGATGCTATTAAAAAGATTAAGTAGATAATTGTAATTAAAAAATTTCCTTTCCTTCAAATTTCTGGTTTAATAAGGAACTGTTTATTTTTGAGAAAAATATTCCAAACATCAGGCTGTTCACAAAAATAACCCATGGTATAACTTTAGAAAACAAATATTAAGACTATTACACTATTTTCATGTAAGATGCATTTGACATGTCAACTCCCATTCACAAAAATACATGGTTATGTTCGTGTTGAAACGGTCCCACTCATGTGAGGGAAATCACACACCGCTAATGCAAAGCAGTAAAGAGATGCCTCTGCAGTTAGGGAAGCAGCTACTGAAACCGTGAGTGGGAAGAACTGTACCTCTGCATACCAGGAGAGTATTTTGGAGACAGTTGATAAAAACCATCCAACTTTTTATTGTTAAGTCAAAGAGGAGGTATCAAAATTAAAGCAAAACTCACAGGCTCAGACTTAACAAAACTACTAAGAAGCATCAAAGGAAGTGAAAATGTAACGAGGCGCAGGGCAATTATGAATTAATGGACACAGGAAGGCTAAGGAGGGAGGACAGTGAGAATGTGCAGACGATTCTAGGGGAGACGATCTGGTGTTGCTTTGATCTCTCACAAGCGCCTAGGTCAATGAATAATGGGATAAGATTTCTGAGCTCCACTATGTGCTTAAGAGTCACCCTCCCCATTGGTGCTGTCTCTGTCATCTTCTCCTTCCTCAGGCTCTTTTTCATCATCCTTCAAATCCAGCTGGTCATCCCCCCTGATCTTCATTATTGTTATCATCCCGCATGTCGCCCTCCTCAACAGAGTCATCTGCACCTGCCTCAGACTCCATCTTCACATTAGTCTCATCTTTCTTCACAGAAGCATTGCTCTGCTCCTCTTCAGACTTTTCACTCTTCATCTCTATGGCTTGTTTGCTTCAATCTTTTTCCAGGCTTTCCAGAAGAGAATCCACTTTTTGTTTTATCTGAGTCAGCCCCCTTTTAATGGCCTGAAGGTCATCCCCTTTCAACTTTCCTGACTTGGGAGAAGATCCCCGTTGTCCACTCTTTGAATTGAATCCACTTTTGCTCCTGATGTTTGGAAGGCACCACAGCTCAAGCAATAGGAGGAGGAGGAGGAACACATGCTGGGTAGCTGTACATCCTGTCATAATAATCCTGTTGAAAGTCATAGTCCAAGTCAAATGAGGAACCGTACGTCTCCGCTGCAGACCATTTCACGCCTGCTTTTCCTTGGTTCACTTTTGGCTCTGCGGCCAGGTTAATATCTAAAACCTAGCCAGCGATCATTCTGCCAATCCTCTCCAGCTACAGCAGCTTGGGCATTTCTTTCATTAACATACTGGACAAAGGCAAAGTCTTTATGCACAAAGCAACCCACAATTTTGCCATACTTTGAAAAGATGGCCTCCACATCAGACGTCTTGACCACCAGAGTGTTGAGATTCCCAATGAATACACGGGAATTCATGGATCGAGGATCTGTCTTGTTGGTAACGTTGCTAGCCATCTCCTTTGATGACGAGGTTTCTCACAAAGCTTAAAAGTGGGCAGGAGAGATGGTTCGGTGGTTAAGAGCACTGACTGCTCTTCCAGAGACCTTGAGTTCAGTATCCATCACCCTCATGGTGGCTCACAACCAGCTGTCATAGGATCTGATGTCCTCTTCTTGTGTGTCTGAAGACAGTGACAGGATGTAGCTGAAGATCAAGAAAATCTCACAAGAGGAAGGAGAGAGAGAAGAGACTGCCTCTCCTAATGACGGTCTACACTGAGATGCCCGGATCTACAACAGCAAGGGACCACACGACCGTTCACTCTCCATCTCCTCACAAAATCCAAGGCAACTCTTATGAAGGTAAACATTTAATGGGGGCTGGCTTACAGTTTCAGAGGTTCAGTCCATTATCATCCTGGTGGGAAGCATGCTGGGAGTTGTGCATTTGGATCTGAAGGCAACTAGGGGAGACAGACTCCAATGTCTCTGCTTCCTATATATAGGTGAGTATGCGTCTCTGTGTGTGTTTAAGGGTGGGCAGGGAAGAGCAGAAGAAACAGAAGATGTTGTGTGTTTGCCCTGGTGTTGCTTGGGTCTATCCTCACACAGAGGCAGGTTTCCTCTAGCCTGGGTAGGCTGAGGCAGGTAGGTAGTGGAGGGCCATGGTACTCGTGTTCCAAAACCGCCTGTGAGTGGGCTGCAGCACTGGAATGCTCCTGGTAGAGCATTCCAGGTAGAGGTCTCTGTGGTAGACCATCTTTTCTGTGGCTAGTGTGGGTGCTCCCTGAAGCCCAGAGTGTTCAGCTATTTAAGCTGATGGCTTGGATTTACATCTCATCTCTACCAGTCATCAGAGCTGTAAACTTGCTTGGGGTAGATGTTGAATATCTCTAGTGTTTCTTTATTCATTTTAAATGAAAAAGTAGACCTATTAAGTGGCTTTTTTTGTTGTTGTTTTTTGTTTTTTGGATTTTTGTTTTTCGAGACAGGATTTCTCTGGGTACCCTTGGCTGTCCTGGAACTCACTCTGTAGACCAGGCTGGCCTGGAACTCAGAAATCCGCCTGCCTCTGCCTCCCAAGTGCTGGGATTAAAGGCGTGCGCCACCACCGCCCAGCTCTTGTACTTTTTTTTTGTTTGTTTGTTTAAGTGGCTTTTAAATAAACACCTGTCTCTGTGTTTGTAATAGATAGATCTTGGATCCTTTTGACATGTAATGAATTATAGATCAATTCTCTAGAAAAATGATGGTCCCAGGTACATAAAAATTTTTTTAATTAAAAAAATTAAAATTTTAATTGTAACCAAGACTAACATTGAACTTGCTATGTAGCTGAGGCTAGCTTCGAGCTCCTGTTTCTACCTGTTGAGTGCTGGGATTATAGGCCTACTACAAATCTTCTTCCTACCTTCTTTTCTTCTTTTCTTCTTTCCTTCTTTCATTCTTTCCTTCCTCCCTCCCTCCCTCTTTCCCTCCCTCCCTCCCTTCCTTCTTCCTTCCTTCCTTTTTTCCTCCTTTCTTCCTTTTTTCCTTCCTTCCTTCCTTCCTTCCTTCCTTTTTTCCTTCCTTCCTTCGATTCATGGTTTGTATATGCTTGGCACAGGGAGTGATACTATTAGATATGGCCTTGTTAGATAGGGGTGTCACTGTGGGCATAGGCTTTAAGACCTTCATCCTAGCTACCTGGAAGCCAGTCTTTTCCTAGTGGCCTTCAGATGAAGATGTAGAACTCTCAGTTCCTCCTGCACCATGCCTGCCTGGATGCTGTCATGCTACTGCCTTGATGATAATGGACTGAACCTCTGAACCTGTAAGTCAGCTTCAATTAAATGTTGTCCTTATAAGAGTTGCTTCAGTCACGGTGTCTGTTCACAGCAGTAAAACCCTAACCAAGACACTTCCTTTCTCTTTTACATAGGTTCTCATATGGCCTAGGTCAACATTGAACTTGCTCTCTACCCAAGGGTAGACCTTAAATTTATGGTCCCTGCACTTCTACCTCTAGAGGGGTAGGGTTACTAGGATATGGCACTAAGCCTAGCTTATGGAATGCTAGGGATGGAAGCTAGGGCTTTGTACATGCTAGACAAGCATGGTACCAACTGAGTGGCATCCACAGCCCACTGAAGAAATTCTTAATTTTAGATAACAGCAAGTAAAGAGGTGCCTGAGGAAGGCCAGTGACAGGGATATCTAGTGTAGACTGCTTAGCAGTCTGAGGAATGAACACAGCGTTAGTCCGGCAAGGATGCCACTGCTGTTAAAGAAACTAGCCTGCTACTTAGGCAGGAAGTAGTGGCCAGAGTTGTTAGCACCTTCAAGTGACTCCTCTAGGGTCTTCTTTTCTCACACACACATGCATGCATGTACACACGATCACAGAGTTCTGTGCTGAACTTTTCTACTCTCAAGGCTTGTAAGAAACTGAATGTCGATCTCAACCTCAATTGTGGGAGGTGCTCTCAGGAATTATAGCGGGGAAGTCCCTGAACAAAGACCAAGAAGATTCTCACAAGCTGTGGGTGGGGTGTCTCATAAAGCCAAGGGCTATACAGGTACTGGGCTCTGGAGCGTGGCAGTGGAGAAAGAGGAGATTGCAGTTGCAGGAGCTCTGAGATGGGAAGGGGGTGGAATTCATCTGCATGTGTGTTTAGGTGTGTTTAGGTGTATGCGTGTATGTTTACACTTGTGCTACAGGCTGTATAAGGAGGTCAGAGAACAGCTTTGTGGAGTTGGTTTTCTCCTTCTCCTTTTGCAAAGTTTCAGGGATAGCATTCAGGCCATCAGGCTTTGGAGACAAATGCTTTACATGCTGAGCCATCTCACTGGCCTGAGCTGAGTGTTATTAAAATGTCTTTTGCTTAGGAGGCAGAAGCAGGTGGATCTCTGTGAGTTTGAGGCCAGACTGATCTACAGAGTGAGATCCAGGAGAGCCAGTATTACACAGTGAAGCCATGTCTCAAAAAAGAAAGCTCTTTTTTTTTTTTTTTCTGCTTGGCTATAAATTTTAGTGGTTATAATGTATGGTATTTATAGTATGTTTCCTTAACTGTCTCAGTGTATGCCTGAATGAAAGTATGTCATTTTATGTGTAACCTAAGAAGCTTACAAATCTATTTTTATTCTTCCCTCCTGGAGCCATTATTCTTATGTTTGTGTTTTTTAATGTCTTCTTTTTTGTTTGTTTGTTTTTTGAGACAGGGTTCCTCTATGTAGCTAGCCCTGGCTGTCATGGAACTCACTCTGTAGACCAGGTTGGCCTCAAACTCAGAAATCTGCCTGCCTCTGCCTCTGAAGTGCTGGGATTAAAGGCATGTGCCACCACTGCCCAGCGCTTTTTAATATGTTATAAATATATTTATATGTTGTCAATATTTTTTGTTTAGTGATCTCTCTCTTTCTCTGTCTCTCTTTGGTCCTCCCCCTTGTGTATGTATGTGTTGTATGTGTATGTATGAGTTTTATATGTGTATGTGTTGTGTGTGTGTGTATGTATTGTATGTATATATGTGTTGTGTGTGTATGTATATGTGTTTTTTGTGTGGTGTGTGTGTATGTGTGCAGAAGATAAGTAGAGTATAATAACTCTATAATAAGGTAGAGTGGCAGGTTCGAGACGTAAGACTAGATGAAGGCCAGAGAGACCGTCATACTGACAAACACTTCCAGGCAGGCCAGATGCTCTTTCAAAACTTTCTAGAACACATAGCTTTCCAGGAAGCACATTTTTCTGTCCATGTAGTTTATAGACCTATTTGCTTGGCCTTCACAGGGAGGGATGAGAGCATCGTCTTTGTTCTTTAATGGAAGGCCAGGTGTAGATATTAGAGGTGTAAATGTTTATCTATCAATAAGCTCCCAGGCAGTCAGAATGTCATTTCCAGGATCAGAGGTATGGCTTGGAACCCATGCTAATAACCAGTAATCAGTCTTCTAGTTTCAGTTACTGGCTTTAAAGCAGTAGTTCTCAACCTGTGAGTTGTGACCCCTTTGATGAGGCAAATGACCTTTTCACAGGGGTCACTTAAAACTGTGGGAAAGCACAGATATTTACATTGCAATTAATAACAGTAGCAAATTTGTAGTTATGATGTGGCAACAAAAATAATCTTATGGCTGTGGGGTCACTACAACATGAGGAATTGTTTGAAAAGGTCACAGCATTAGGAAGGTTGGGAAATACTGCTTTAAAACTTGCTGATTATGAGAAACAGGTCCACACTCTCAAAGATATCCAAACCAGCTCATTTCCAACTTGCTATACAACAATGTCCCCCAAGACTTGAGACCTTAAAATCATTTAGGAGATGAACATTGAGTTGATCTGGCTTCTTCTCGTTAAAATGGAGCACAGAGTGGGGCTTAGGGTCTCTACTCTTGCTAACTTTCAGACCTCAGACAATAATCGAGGAAGCCAGAGTATGAAGTTGGGCTGATGTAACACTGTTTGGAGATAAAATTAGGAGAGGAGGTAAGCACAGAGGACCAAGGATGAGTAGAATCACTTCTCGGATTGTAATAGGCATAACACATTTCTACTACAAAAAACCCAGAGAGAGATCCAATTCAAAGGCTGTTAGCAAGGAGGTATGGCTGGCATCTGACATGTTTTCAATTTGATTTTGCAAATCATTTAATGCAGACAAGGCAGCAGTGGGATTATGGGGAATATATACACAGTGTTTGACCTTGATAACACTGGCAACAGCTATTCCTGAGTGCTGAGGTTATCTGAAGCCACACAGTTCTGTGTTCCTGACGTTAGAGGCACGCGTTAGCCTACTGAATCCTGGTCATCTCCAGTCAAGCAGTTTTGATAAATGTCCCACAGGCAGACAGTTTTGATTCAAGGTATTGGTGAGACTCTCAGGGCTACTCGCTGACATTCAATTTAAAAGCTCATCAAGTTATAATAACCCTGAAGAAGGGGTTTTGGAAAAAAGAAGCTTTTAATTTATCACAAGCTTTTGTTATTCTTGTTATTATTCTCCTTTGGGGATCCATATAGAAGTTTAACCATAAGGCCATATCCAGAACTTAGAAGCTGTGTGTAATCTATTAGTCCTGTAAAGGCCCCCAAAGACCCTAGGTTATTTTCTAAGTGTTGGGAATTGTAAGGGCCTGAATGGCTTGAATACAATCAGCTAAAGAGCCTTATGCTCTGGAGTTAAGATAAAGTCTAATTTAATACCTTTAGGGATAATTGGATCTCTGGATTTTACCATATCCTCTGTCAGCTAGGGAATTTAAAGACCGCACTAGGTGGTTTGAGGATTCATTTAAGGAAGGAGGCCAGATATAAGAACTTCATCTATGTATTGTAAGACCATTCCATTATCTAAAGTTAAGTCATTTAGTACCTTAGCTAGAGCCTGTCCAAAAAGTGTGGGTGCTGGCTCCAAAACCCAGAGAAGAAAAGTCTAGACGAGTTGCCTATTCTGACGTTGCACACTGGTCCATCAAAACACAAAAATGAATTGAGACTCAGATGCTGTGGGGACAATACAGAAAGAAGGCATCTTCAAGATGCACGACAGTGATCGCTGGGCATTAGAAGGAATTGTGTAGCGGACTGGGACTACTAGGCACACAGATTCACTGCTCAATAGTCTGTTAAACTTTTTGGCCAACACTGGGGTGATTTGTAGGGAGTTAAAAAGCCTATAATAGATCACCAGTTAGGGGGTGAAGTCCTTCCCCAGGTTTCAGGCTGCAGAAGGCATCAGGAACAATTAGAAAAAGCATGAGCATCCTTCATTCTCAATATAGGTCTGGTCTATAAGTGTCCTCCCTGGCATGTCAGTAGCCATGCTTCGGGGTTAATGAGGAGGCTCGTAAGAACCTAATAGTTACTTTTCCCTTTTTTAAAATAGAGACTACCTCTTTCTATTTTGGTTTGTGACAGATCGCTACACTTTTTGGACAGCCCAATGGGTGTTAAAGATTAAGAAAGTGGGTGAAAGTGAAACCTTGTGTTTTCTTGTGATTAAGGTCAGTTGAAGCTCCTCAAGGTTACTTTTAGGGACGTGGTAAAGGCCCCTTATCAGCTTCAGTTTCTGCTCTGTTAGTTTTGTCATGTGCCTGAGGTGGGTCAGGGTCTCACTGCCTGTGTGTACACTTGGTACACTTGGAAGCACTGAGAGCTTTTGCCTCTGCATTGACCCTTCTCTTCACAAATGACTGACAAGGGGTACGGGCTCAAAATATTGGCTGTCCTCTTATTCCCTTGGGCACTGACATACAAGTGTGACTGGCAAAGACTCGGATCAGTTAAACTAGTTTTTCTGTTTGTATTTGTCATCTTAGGCATGCTCTCATCCATTTCAGGCTGCTCTTAACTCGCTATGAACTTGACTATGAGCATAACCTTGACTATTAATCCTGTTGCCTTTACTTTCAAGTACTGAGATTATAGGGACCGCTATATCAGAAGTAGTTGTTTTGAATCACAAACAGTGGCTTAAAATATAGTTGTATAACAGATAAAATTGGACAAAACAGATTTTTTTAGATAAGCAGGATTCTATTACAGTGGTTCTCAACCTGTGGGTCACGACTCCCTGACAAACCTCTGTTTCCAAAAGTACATAACCATTCATAGCAGTAGTAAAGCCACAGATGTGAAGTAGCAACAGAAAAAATTTTATGGTTGGGGGAGTCACCATAATATGAGGAACTGTATTAAATAGTCGAAACATTAGGAGGTTGGGAGCCACTACTCAATTGGGAGTGTTTTCTAAATAGTTAAAAGCACTAAAAACACAGCAGATAATATGAACAATTATCTTGATAGAATGTAAAATCCCTTTTCTTTAAGCTGGCGTTTGGTAACTGTTATAAACAATAGGTCAACATTTAAGAAGACCTTTTTTGTAGACAGAAAATTGGGCTCCAGTTCTGCATCAGTACATTGAATTCTGATCTTAGGAAATTTTAATAATTTTGAATTACGGCCAATTTAGTCATGGCCATACCGTCTCTAAGTTGTAACTTCTTGTGACATACTTTAACCTCCTGGCTTTGTCCTACTTTTTTTTCCTGTTTCCACTTTGAAACAATCCTTTCCTTAATTGTAGAGTAAAACTGGATTTCAGCATATAATCCCCCTTTACTAAAAAACAAAAAACAAAAATCAAAAACATTTTCTTTTTACCAGAAATACATTTCTATGCCTGTAATCTATATCTCCTTTTCACACTTGTTGGTTTCTGTTATACCTTCTTTTACAAAATTCTTCATGTAATTTGAGGTATTTGAGTTTTTCTTATAAAGCCATAAAACCTGCACATAGGACATAGTTGACCTTTTTTTCATAGTTGAGTTTTTTCTTTTTGTATCTTATAAACATAGTTGAGTTTTTTCTTTTTGTATCTTATAAAATTCATGTAGCTGGAGGATGGCATTAAAGCTTAAATTGGCCATTATTGGTCATTTTACTCTAGCATCTAAATTAAATTGCTTTGTTATATTATTCATATAATCCTGGGTCTTTAGGCCATTTGCCCAGTCACTCATTCCCTCCCACACATATACACAGACTTTTCCCAGATCCAGCTCTGTTTTTCATTAAAAATTATCTTCATTTTATATGGATAATTGTCTGTAGCTTGGAATTCTTTTTAATATATTTTATTATTGGAGAATTTAATAATATGCATACAGTGTATTTTGATATTATTTACCCCAACTCCTCCCTCCTTTCCCCTAACTTCTTTTAGATACATTCCCATCCTCTCACTCCTGCTTAACTTTGTGCCCCCTTTTAAAAAACAAAACAAAACAAAACAAAACAAAACAACAATATAAAAAATATTGAGTCCAATTTGTGCTGCCTTTATACTCACGGGTATGGGATCATCTGTTGGAGCATGATCAATCAACTGGGAGTCATAGCCTTGAAGGAAACTGACTCTCCTTCCCCAAGAAAGCCCTCAACTTTCAATAGTTCCTTGGCTAGGGGTTGGGCAAGCCCTCTTGGCTCCATTCCAAGGTATTGATTGGCTTGCTCTTGTGCAGGTCTGTCTGTCTTTCTTTCCTCTTCCTTCCTTCCTTCCTTCCTTCCTTCCTTCCTTCCTTCCTTCC
>NW_022196911.1:38540329-38541585 GCF_008632895.1 Mastomys coucha | reverse complement strand
TTTTTTTTTTCGAGACAGGGTTTCTCTCTGTGTAGTCCTGACTGTCCTGGAACTCACTCTGTAGACCAGGCTGGCCTCAAACTCGGAAATCCGACTGCCTCTGCCTCCCAAGTACTGGGATTCAAGGTGTGTGCCACTAGTGCCCACCCAGCTCTTGTGCAGGTCTTATGCAGGCAGTTGGTTACTGTAAGTTCTAGGAGACACTGTTCCACTCCAGGACCAGATTTTGAGAAACAATACTGAACAGCTGCTGGTTGGCAGTAGGCAGCGCGGAATGACAACTTTCTGAAACTGGCTGACTCAGAACCCGCAGAGGGAGGGAACATCCTATCGCTCGCGTCTAGGGTTTCCTTAGGAGAGGAGCAGACTCTTCCGGTCTGTTCTCTGCAGTAGTTTTGCTCATTACAGCAATATAGCTTGTGATGCTTTATTCATTCACTGGCACTTTTCACCCTCCCTCCATCACTGGAGGTGGTAGGGAAGTCTTGGTTGTATGCAGCTAAGAGTGTGAGAGATAAAAACAGCAGACAGGAGGTGAGTGGGAGAGTTCGGCAGTAAAACAGGAAGCCAAGGAGTTTGCCCTTAGGAACCCACAGAATGCTAGATGACCTCTGTCAAGTTACATAGATAGCAATTAAAGTATCAGAGCTAACACCAAATGCAAGCAGCTTATTACGTCCCGAGGGAGGAGTGCTTTCTATGAACGTCTTGGAGCTGTTGCCATAGTTCAAAGAAGTGAAAGTTCTGTGCTACTAAATGTCCCATTTTGTCATGTCTGTTATAGCTGCCTTCAAACAGAGTGTTTGCAAAAGGTTTTTGTTTCCTTTTTTTTTTTTCAAAGATGATAGGTGAAAGGAGACAGTACACATGACACTGGCTGGGCTGGAAAACAAAAATCCCAAGTTAGAAACCAAATACAAAAGGAAAGTCATCATTTTAAATCAAAACTCAACTCTGCTTCATTGGCCTCACTTGGACTTCTGCATAGGCTTGGTGATGGCTAGGGTTTGGGAAAAAGCTTGTGGGATTGCACGGCAGGGGCAGTCCCTCTCAGGATGCACATTGGAGCTATAGGCACAGGACTCCTGCAACAGCTTTGTGCTGGTACTGAGAAATGCCCACCTTCTTTCTGTGAAGTCCTAACAAACCTTTCAGCACTCTGTTCTCTAGTCAGCCATGCTTCACCCATTTAGCAACTACATTTGCTGCTTGCTATATACTTCCTTGGTTTTTACCCTCCCCCTCCCCCTCCCCCT
>NW_022196911.1:38535165-38540192 GCF_008632895.1 Mastomys coucha | reverse complement strand
TTCTTGTCTTATATAACAAGCTCTGGCTGTTCTGAACTTGCCTAGCAGATCTGGCTGGCCTCGAACTCACAGAGATCTGCCTGCCTCTACCTTCTAGGGCTGGGGTTAAAGGTGTGTGCCACCATGTCTGGCTTGTTTTCATCCTCTTAAATCAAACTTCTCTTTCTGTTCTCAGCTTTGAAGTCATTTCTGAATCTTTTGCAGATATACAAGTATGCCATTACTTGATATTTGAATGTGCCATGAATTATCCTACCCTGGCATGCGATGTTAATTTATCTGGAACTTTCTAGGAGATCTTAAAGGTCCCAGAGATAGGCTCAGTGGTTAAGAGTGCTTGCTGTTCTTCTAGAGGATCCAAGTTTGGTTCACAGCATCCATATTGGGTGGCCCACAACTGCCTATATAACTCCTCTCTGGGAGATCTGACACCCTCTTCTGGTCTCAGTGAGTACTCTCTCTCTCTCTCTCTCTCTCTCTCTCTCTCTCTCTCTCTCTCTTTTTCTCTCTCTCTCTCAAAATCCAAGAAATACATGTCTTCTTGATGACTTACTTTCAGTTCATGGAACAGCAGTTGATGTTAGATTTATTGAAAGAATTTTAACAAGCTTTGCTCGGGATTCCAGATGTTTCAGATACTAAAGAGTAAAGCATGCTTGGCGGTGTTATACATCCATAAGTCCCCATTTCTCTCTCTTACTCTCATGGAAAACTTGGATTTATTATATTAACCAGTTTGTTAAGTCCTCTGTTTCTAGATGTTTAATGCCCCAACTAAAAACTAAACATCATCCAGTCACCAATGTTTAGATAATGTAGATGGTGGCCACGTCCTAGGTCACTGGCAGCTTTAGAAGCATTATTCCCACTGTCACTGTGCTGCCCTGTCACTGTCTTCTTACAGTCCACTGCTTCTCATCCACCAGTATCAGTATCTACCTTGTTCTCCATGTTGACTTTGGATTCTCAGCTATCCCATAGTTACATTTATTGCTGCTGTGCCTATATTGATGTTGCTCCCTTCTGCCCCGTCCAATGAAGTCCTACTTTCCTTTTGGGAATTATCTCAGATCTTCGTATAAGGTTTTGCAGAGTAAGATGACCCTCACTCTCAGACTATTTCATTCTCAAGTTTGATATTCAAACTATCAAAAGTTAAGAGGTTCCTACAGCTGGGGAGTTGGCTCAGTGGATAAAACACTTGGGACACAAGTGTCAGGACTGACATTTGAACGATTGGAACCCATGAAAGGAGCTGGTGTCGGCTTCTTTCATGCCCCAGCACTCAGGGGCCAGAGATGGGATCCACTGGGTAACCTGGCTGGCTAGACCAACTGGGTTAGTGAGCTCTGGGTTCAGCAGGAGACTTTACCTCAAGAAGTAAAGTGCAGAATGGTAGAGGAAGATATTTGATGCCAACTTCAAACCTATACACACACATGCACATGTGTCCACACACATGGGACATACATGCATCCATACACACATATACTATGCACACATACGCGTGCAAAAGATACAGAGGCTTCTGATTTTTGAAGACCCAGTACATAAGTTCACCCAGAGGTTAAGAACTGTCACGATAATGCCCCATGGTTTCAGTGCTTACAAAGAACTTAGAGCACAGCACTTCCTTTGATACCTTTATTTTTCATGGTGCTGGGGTGGTAGAGAAGAATAGGCTCTTAGAATAGCTTTTGTGATTCAATTTTCCTTCAGACGCCATCAAAGAAGTGGTGAGTTCTGGGGACACTTTGAACCTAGTCTCCCTCCTTCTGCGGCTTGAGATGATAACTCTGGTGCCCTCCTGACTGAAGGAGGTTGTCTTAGGCATCTCTGCATGGCTAGTGCCACACATACATAGTAGACAGCCATCAGGCTGCAGGGAGTTAATGGCTTCTAGTCCATCTTCTGTTATCTTCTGCCACTATGACTTTGAGAACAACATGGTACATAAATCTGGTCAAATAGAAGTTCTATACCTGGATGATAAAAAGACAGTACAGTGCATATTAGAGAGAAATTAAGTTTCCTTTCCTGTACTCAGGCTGCCCAGTCTAATCCCTGGAGGCAACTACTAGGAACAGTTTCTTATTTATCCTTCTGGAAAAATTCCATGTATAAATCAGCATATGTGAATACAGATTTCATTGAACGAGCTCACATGGGAGCTGTGTATATGTGGCTTTTCCCTTTGCATTTTTTTTTTCCACATAGAAAATGGATTCTGGAGGCGGCTTCCCTTAACATACAGTCAATTTCCTGCTTTAAGGGCAGCCTAGTATTCTATAGAGCTTTTAGCTTTTTGATTTATTTAAGTGAGTGAAGTATTAATGGGTAGTATCATTTATTTCTGTATTCCCTTATATGTAAATGTGGACTTTTGAGGGCAGGTCTGAGAAATTCCCTTTTAAATAAGGAAGCCAAGGTTTTTAGGAAAATTTGTGAACAAGGAATTAGAGAGAGGTGGTCAGAAGCATCCATCTTTTTGGAATTAGATTAGAATGCTTAAATATGGTATTATTCTGGTGCTTGACTCAGAAATAAAAGCCATACACTTATGGAGGAAAAACAAAAGCTTATCTCCTCATACAGACCCATTCAGCATTATTTTTTTTGGAAGTAGCTATTTCATTTTAAACATTGCTTTTCCAGTTTTGGTCCCCTCCTCTTTTGGGGGAACCCCAGCACAAGCTTCACTCGCTACTAGGCTCAGTGAGAAATGAGAACCATATGGAATAGTCAGAGCCTATGTGCAGAGAGGAACTAAGCCCATGTTTACAGCCCATGCTGCAGCTGTGGATTCTCAAGGAGGAGATTAGACCCAGAAGTGTCTACACCAGTTCTCAGGCTGGTGTCTTTTTTTTTTTTTTTGGTGTCTTTTAAAGTAGATGAAAACCTAGCATTCACTCATAAAGAAATGTAGCCCTGATTCTTTTTTGTTTTTGTTTTTGTTTTTCGTCAAGTGCAAATGGGCAGTAAAGACACAAATGGCCTGTTTCAGATCAATGGCAGGTTAAGAGTCAGCTGTCCTGGAAGGATACATCATTTACGATGGAACTCTGATTTATGACCTTCTGACAGGAGATGTAGAGGGCATCAGTAAATGGCCCTTGGAGTGCTGATGGGTGCTGACAGTGACAATTATTCAGGTGGTATGATGACCATACTGGTAGCTTTGAGGATGCTACCATTAAGGACTACTTAGATGATCAAGCCTGTTCTCTGGAATAGAGAACATTTTAGACATTGGCATGTCTGAAAGAGATCCTATCACTGACCGAGTAAGGAGCTATCTGAAGGGGGTTCCACTCACCGTCAAAAGAACCTTGTAAAACTCCTAGCAATGGAGCCTGAACTGGCCATCTCCTGTAACCACATAAGACCTCCAATGGAGGGATTGGGACACCAACCCAGCCACAAATCTTTGACCTACAATCTGCCCTGCCTACAAGATGAGCTGGGATAAAGATGGAGCAGAAATTGAGGGAGTGGCAAACTAGTGACTGGTCCAGCTTGAGACCAATGCCATGAAAGAGAGCCAGCCCCAACACTGCTATACTCTGCTATACTTGTAGACAGGAGCCTAGCATAATTGTCATTAGAGACAATGGGCTTCACATAAACATATGTAGAGACCCACAGCCAAACATTATTAGATGGAGTTTTGGGAATCCTGTGGAAGAGGGGGAGGAAGAATTGTAGGAGCCAGAGGGGGTCAAGGACACCAGATGAGAACCCTCAGAATCAAGTAACTTGGGAACATAGGGGCTCATAGAAACTGAAACCCAACCAAGGAGACTGCATGGGACTGACCTAGATCTTCTGCACATGTTTACAGGTGTGTAGCTTGGTCTTCATGTGGGATCCCTAAGAACAGGAGCAAGTGCTGGCTCTGACTCTGTTGCCTGCCTTTGGGATCCTTTCCCCCTACTGGGCTGTCTCTTCTAGTCTCAATAGGGGAGGAGATGCCTAGTCTTTCTGCATCTTGATATGCCAAGGCTGGTCATTATCCGTGGGAGGCCTCCCTTTTTCTGAAGAGAAAGGGAGGAAGGTTGGTGTCTTTGATCTTATGCTGAGGTCTTTGATTCACTAAGACTCGAGTTTTACACAGGGTGATAAGCATGGGTCTATTTGTATTCTTCTACATAGAGACATTCAATTAGACCAGCACCATTTGTTGAAAATGCTTTCTTTTTTCCCGTCGTATGGTTTTGGCTTCTTTGTCAAAAATCAAGTGTCCATAGTTGTATGGGTTTATTTCTGGGTCTTTGATTCTATCATATTGATCAATCTCTCTGTTTTTATGCCAATACCATGTGGTTTTTACTATTACTTTATAGTATATCTTGCAATCAGGGATGACGATACTTCCAGAAGTTCTTTTATTGTACAGGATTGTTTTAGTTATCATGGGTATTTTGTTTTTCCATATGAAATTGAGGATTTCTTTTTCAAGGTCTCTAAAGAATTGTGTTGGAGTTTTGATGGGCATTGCATTGAATCTATAGATTGTTTTTGGTAAGATAGCCATTTTTCCTATATTAATCCTTGTTGGAGTCCAAAACCAACGTGGAAAGAATAAAAGAGTTCTGGAAATAGGAGTAAGATAAGGACAGGAAAAGATTAAAGGAGATAAGAAGAGGTAGGCTAGCCAATACCGTACCGTACCCATGTTGGAGAAGTAAAACATTAGACAACACGAGGTCTGGTCACTCAGTCATCTTGGTTTTTAATGCTAATTCCTTTGTTCCCGCAACAGGTAAAATACTTAGGCCAAACCCCTCCCCCAAACTATGTCGGTATAACAGTCCAATCAGAAACTTCCTTCTTGCAAATAGAGGTGGAGCTACTGAATGTAGCTGCTTCCACAACGCTGCGTCGCTGTCCAGGCTTCGGGGAGGGAGACCACATTTCACCCCTCCGATATATCAAAACAAGAGGCAGGATCAAGACAAATTTAGTTCGGCACATATACTGTATGGGAATCATAGCGGTGCGTAACTAGGGATCTGAAAGTCACACTG
>NW_022196911.1:38532926-38534178 GCF_008632895.1 Mastomys coucha | reverse complement strand
TATAAAAATTGACTAAAAATGGGTAATAAAAAACTCAGATAAGCAAGTATCTAAATGTCAAAAAAAAAAGAAGGAAAGAACATGTGACACAGCATTGGTTAAAATGGCCCAGCAGGCCAGAGCAGTGACCGCTCTCCTGAAAGTCTTGAGTTCGGATCTCAGCAACCACAACCACTCACAGTGACATCTGACAATATGACTGAAATCTCAGTGGATTACACTGAAGCAAGCAAAATAAGTGAAACCTAGATATGAAATTAGCAGATAAACACGATAGCTTAAGGCCATCTGTATAATAACAGTGTAAATACACATCTATTAGTATGTAGTAACAACTGAGTTAATGTTTGAGGAAAAGGGTGTCTCTAGGTTGTTAAGACATAACTTAAAAATAATTTCAAAACTTCAATCATAAAAATCTTGTTTAAAAAACAACTAGGTAATAGGAAAAGAACATAAAATCGAATATGGGAAAGGATGAACTTATATCAATGTCATTATAGTTAAAGAATAGCTGTGAGCAAAAACAAAGGATTTGGTTATAAAAGGCAAGTGACGGAAGCTTCTTCTGCTTACAGAAAAAGGTTGTAGTCTCACCAGTTAATTAACAACAGAAGTTAAAGTCTGGTGGTGAGTTTAAGATGAGTCTAAAATAACTTAAAATAAGTAACTCATCTTTTCTTTTTAGATACAACTCTCTTGATGTAACTGAGGCTTTAATAGTTAACTTCAAGGCTACCAGGACAATGAAGGATAACCAACTTCTTAAATACACAATGACTCCACAAGAAATAGGCAAGTCAGATAGTAATGTTTCTATAAGTTTAGTGACCTCATCGACTCTATATAACTTAAAATATACAATTACTAGGCCCACATCTGAATGGATCTGTGGAAATGTAGATATTGTCTCAAAAACCATTTCCCTGAGGTAAGGGAGAGGCACAACCAGGAATATTTCTCTAGCCCTGGTTGTAAAAAAAAAAAAGAACGTCTCTAAGGCTATACTGAAGTATCTGTGTGTATATGAGATAACTCAAAAGTGAATTATCACTGAACAAATCACCTGAATAAAATCTAAAGTGTACACCTCTAGTAGTGAGGTCAGACTGAGGGTAATTTTCTTTAACTCTGTTTCTAATTCTAGCTGACTATAAACTTAAAACAATTAGAAACTAGGTGTAGTAAAAGTATTGTTATAAAAGAAAAACTCTAAATCTCAAACAGGAATAGTAAGGATAACCCTGACTCT
>NW_022196911.1:38521300-38531992 GCF_008632895.1 Mastomys coucha | reverse complement strand
AGGCCGCAAAGTCACTTGGGAAATGTAGTTCAAAGGGGCACCGGAGCGGCGCCTAGGCGGCCATGTTGCCGGGGCGTATGGCAGAGAGCTCAGGGAGCGGCAGGCCGGGCACGCCTGCCCCGCGCTGCCTCCCAAGCCACTCCGCCGCCGCCCGGGGCAGTATAGCAGCCTCTCTGCCAGGCCCCGGCCCTCCGCGCTCTAGACAGTCTCGAAGGGGGAACCCCGGTGTGGGTGCGGGGCACGGGGCGCAGGCGCGCAAGGGCGGGGAGTGCACCACGTGGGAAACACGAAGCTGAGGAGCGCGCGCCGGGAACGCAGCCCCCGTCCAGGGTGGCGGCCGAGCCACATGGTGGGCCAGGAAGCGGCGGCTGCCTAGCACCCGGGCGGCCGCGCTCCGTGCCTGTGGGGGCCTGTGGGGGCCGCGCCCGCTGCACGCTCGTTGCCTTCTGCTGCCTGCAGCCACTACCAGTGGGCTCCCCGCTGACTGGCAGATCTGAATGTCGGATACTTGCGCACTCTCTCGGGCCAGGCAGCCCTGCACACGTAGTAATACAGCCACAAGGACAAGACTTTCTACACACACACCACTCACACCACGATACGAAATTCACATGTAACATGGAAACACATAAACATATATTAGCAGCTCTGTGCACCGAGCTGCAAACCCAGGGGAAAAACTGCCTCTACCGCAGTCTAAATCTCTCGGACCCAAATCCGAGCACTCAGCCTGAACTGGCTGAACCCCTGAACCCCAGCTACGCCCGCTGGACACCTGGCAAGCCAGTCTCCTCGGCAGAAAAGCCTCTGCCGAGCTCCTGTCGACATCTTGGCAAAAAATCCTCGCCATCAAATCTAGTTAGAAATCAACTCAGCCCGGTTAAAGAGATCTAGGGGCCGCCTCATAATAAGACTGTAAGTGCATAACTTAAAACTTTCTAGAAGAATATTAGCCCATCTTAACTTCAACCCAGGGGCAAAACACCTCGCTCTTACCCCTAATTCTTAGCCAAACGTCGGGCGCCATCTGTTGGAGTCCAAAATCAACATGGAAAGAATAAAAGAGTTCTGGAAATAGGAGTAAGATAAGGACAGGAAAAGATTAAAGGAGATAGGCTAGCCATACTATACCGTGGCTATGTGGAAGAAGTTAAACATTAGACAACACGAGGTCTGGTCACTCAGTCATCTTGGTTTTTAATGCTAATTCCTTTGTTCCCTCAACAGGTAAAATACTTGGGCCAAACCCCTCCCCCAAACTACGTCGATATAACCGTCCAATCAGAAACTTCCTTCTTGCAAATAGAGGTGGAGCTACTGAATGTAGCTGCTTCCACAACGCTGTGTCGCTGTCCAGGCTTCGGGGAGGGAGACCACAAATCCTACCAATCCATGAGCATGGGAGATCTTTCCATCTTCTGATATCTTCCTCAATTTCTTTCTTCAGGGACTTGAAGTTCTTGTTATGTAGGACTTTCACTTGCATGGTTAGAGTTAGACCAAGATATTTTATATCATTTTTGGTGATTATAAAAGAAATTGTTTCCCTTATTTCTTTTCCAGCCCATTTATTGTTTGAATAAAGGAGGAGTACTGATTTTTTAAAAGTTGATTTTGTATCCAGATTTTGCTGAAAGTGTTTATCAGGTATAAGAGTTCTCTAGTAGAATTTTGGGTTCAATGTATAATTTAATGTTTCTTTTTACAAATGTAGGTACCCTTGCATTTGAGGGATAGATGCTCAGAACCAAGACATCAACTTGGCTGATTTTTCCTTTGAGTATGAAGTATTTTTCCCCAACTCTTTTGATTAAATTCGGTTGAAGTTCTATTTTATTAGGTATTAGAATTGCTACCCCAGCTTCTGTCTTGGGTCCATTTGCTTGGAAAATCTTTTTCTAACCTTTTAGTCTGAGGTTATATCTATCTTTGTTTCTGAGGTATGTTTCTTGTATGCAGCAGAATGAAGAGTCCTGTTTGTGCATTCATTCTGTTAACCTGTGTCTTTTTATTGGGGACTCGAGTCTATTGATGTTGAGAGATATTAATAACAAGCAACTGTCAATTTCTGCTATTTTTATGTTGGTGGTGACTGTGTGTGTGTGTGTGTGTGTGTGTGTGTGTGTGTGTGTGTGTATGTGTGCATTTCCCTTCCTTTGGTTTGCTGGGTTTGGGTTTATTTGTTTGATGTGTTTTCTTGGGTGTAGTTAGCCTCCTTGGGTTGGAGTTTTCCTTCTAGTCTCTTCTGTAGGGCTGGATTTATGGATAGATATTGTTTAAATTTTGTTTGGAATATCTTGTTTTCTCCATATATATCGATTGAAAGTTTTTCTAGGTATACTAGTTTGAGCTGATATCTGTGGTCTCTTAGAGTCTGTAAGACAAATGTCCAGGTTCTTCTGGCTTTTAGAATCTCTATTGAGAAGTTTGGTACAATTCTGATAGGTCTGCCTTTTTATGTTACTTGGCCTTTTTCCCTTGCTGCTTTTAATATTCTCTCTTTATTCAGTACATTTAGTGTTTTGATTATTATGTAGTGGGAGGATTTTCTTTTCCATTCCAACCTATTTGGTGTTCTCTTAGCTTCTTAAATGTATATATGCATATCTTTCTTTAGGCTGGGGAAATTTTCCTCCTTGGTGTTGTTGAAAATGTTTTCTGTGCTTTGTAGCTGGGAATCTTTTCCTTCTTCTAATTCCTATTATTTTTAGGATTAGTCTTTTCATAGTGTCTCAGATTTCTTGGATGGTTTGCATCACGAACTTTTTAGATTTAGCATTTTCTTTGACCCATGTATCGATTTCTTCAATTAAGTTTTCTACTTCTTGTTTTCTGTTGATGATGCTTGCACCTGTAGTTTCTGCTCTTTTACCTGGATTTTTCTTCTCCAGCATTCCCTTAGTTGCCTTTTCTTTATTGCTTCTATTACTATCTTCAGTTCTTAGACAGTTTTATTAATTTCCTTCAACTGTTTAATTGTATTTTCCTGTATTTCTTTAAGGGATTTGTTTATTTCCTCTTTAAAGGCTTGTATCATCTTTTTAAAATTGGATTTTAGATCATCTTCTTGTGTTTTAGTTGTGTTAGGATATCCAGAACTTATTGCTACAGGATAGTTGTGCTCTGGTGGTGCCATATTGTCTTGGCTCTTGTTGGTTGTGTTCTTATGCTGTCCTTCAGCCATCTGGTTGTCCCTGGTATTGGCTGAATGTTCCTGAGGCCAGCAGGACTCCTCAGGAAGGCAGAAAGAGCCCTGGGCCAGACAATGAAGGTCAGGGGACGGTACACAGCTCACCTCTGCTGGCTGTGCACCAGGTGGACCCAACTGGCTTGGATTAGTGGTTTAGGGGATCTAAACTGGATGATCCTGGGGCCACCCACAGGCCTTCTTAGGGCCGGGTAGGAGCGGGGCTCTCCTGGGGTCCTACATGGCTCCTTGAGGTGACAGGGAGAGCTGTGGGTCAGACGACAGAGCTCAGGGCACCAGATACAACTCACCTCTGCTCTAAAGTAAATAAATTAATTAAAAAACAAAAGACCTTTGTAAGTGTGTGTGCTACAAGTCTGCATGGTGGTTTCCCGCAAGATATCATTCCTTCTTTTTAATTTGCTTTGATTGTTAAAACAATGTATATGGCTGGGTAGTGGTAGCATATACCTTTAATCCCAGTACTTGGGAAGCAGGGTGGGAGACCTCTGAGATCCAGGCCAGCCTAGTTTACAGGACAACCAAGGCTACACAAAAAACCCTATCTCAACACTACCCATGCTCAGTATGTAACATGATACATTCATACACATAGGCGATTCAATCACATGCACCCAATATTTATTTAGTGTCTACCATGGACTAATTACTATATTCTAGGAACTGGAGTCCCACCGGTGAACAAATCAGATAAAATCCTGACCTGCAAGGAGGTTACATTTTAGTTGGGGGGGGGTAGATAAGGGTTAAAAACTAATATGAGGAATATGCAGTTTCAGATAGTGTTGGAAGATGGTCGGCACTGTATACAAGTGGTGTGGATTGTGATAATGGCCGTGGAGCATGTGCTGATTAAAGTGTGGGTGAGCTAATGAGAAGAGTTGGAGTGACCTCTTGAGGGAGAAGTGATATTGACTTACACACAGCTGGGAACTGAGCTCCCAGAACCGGTAACAGACTCTTTCTTAGCCAGTGTAAATGATAGGTAGTAGAAATAAGGTCCCAGGGCTGAAGGGTAAAGTAAGGGGGCAGATTCTACTGTGATAGGAGGAGGAAGGCATTTTATTCTTAGTTTGATTAAAACCTGATTCTGCTAGAGATTTCTGAGTAGAAGAGTAACTTTGAAAGACCAATTCCAAAGGTTATTCTGGAGCTAAAGATGTAGCTCAGTTATTACAGCCCCTGTCTAACACTCATGAAGCCATGGGTTTAATGCCCAGTGTTGTGGAATGGGAATGTGGAATGGGCACATGTGTGTGCTCTCATCACTTGGGTGCTGGAGGAAGGAGGCTCAAAGTCAAAGTCATCCTTAGCTATACAGTCAGTTCTAAGCCAACCTGGGCTACATGGTACCCTGTCTCAAAAAAAGTTATGTTTTGAGTATTGTTTACTTAATAAAAACCAGAAGCTACCTAAATGAACATTTATAAGCAGTTGGCTGAACAAACACAGCTTTAGCAAAGAAAGTATAGTCTGTATGATGTGGTGGGAACTAAGGACTGAATATATGCTTCACTGTTGAGCTTTGGTCTTTTGATGTGCTAGATACTGGTTGCTCCCAGAGACCATACCCAGGTAATGCTATCTGAACCTTGCACCCCAAGTTATCCCTGATTGGTGAATAAAGATGCTGACAGCTAATAGCTGGGCAGAAGAGAGATGGGCGGGGTTTAGGGTTCCATATCTTTGCATCAGAGGAGACCGCGAGGGGGGAAGAAGAAGGTGAAGAGAGGAGAAAGTGCCATGGGGGTAAGAATCTTAAAAAAATGGCCATGTGGGTTGGCTAATTGGATTTAAGAGCAGCCCAGACAAAATATGGCAAATTATATAATGGGATTATTGTCTAGGAAATAGATATAACATAGCATAGAGGATCGATATCTGCCCAGCTTTTGTGCTGATTAAGGCTTATCATCAACATCAAGGTTGTGTGTGCCTTTTATCTGGGAACTAAATGGTCAAAGGTGGGTAACTCAGATTGAGATTAAATATTCCTACAACCCTTCTCACCCAGATTTAGAATTTACAGCCTAATCTCCAAGGTGGTGGTAATAGACTATGGGGCCTTTGGGAGTTAATTTATGTCTTGAGACACCTACTACCTCTCCTCTCTCTCACTCCCTCCTCCCCACGTCCCCAATTCAACGAGAAAGCATCCACCTCCAACCCTGGTGGGTGTCATCGTTCTGATCTCAGACTTTAGCCTCAGAACAGAAGAAATAAATGTTTTATTGTGTTTATACAGTGCAGAACATCATCCTGTAGTATTGTAGTAGCCTGAACTGCTAGCATGACATCCAAGACTTCAAGTTGTCTAGGTACATAGGAATCTGATGATGGCTGCTGGGAACTTTAGTGCATACTCCAGAGTATAGAGTATAGAGTATGATGCTTTAGAACCTTTTTTGGTTTTCATTTAAATATTATTTAATGTAGTTTTTTATGGTGCTAGAGACTGAACGCATTCTAGGCACATCCTCTACCACTGAGCTGTACCCCAAACTCTGTTATGTTTGTTCTGGACTTTGAACCATGAGAATAATATTGCCTATTCAAAAATAAAGTATTAGCTGGGTGTGGTGTCATGGGCCTGTAAATCTAGCTACCTGGGAGGTTGAAACAGGAGAGTTGAAAGTTTGAGGCTAGACAGGATTATTTCCCAAGACTGAAATGTTCATAAAGGCGGGGGGGGGGGCGGATAGGGAGAAGCCCTGTGTTTAGTCTGCAGTATTGTAAAACAGACAGGCAAATAAAAATAAAACAAAACAAAAGGATATACTTGTCCCAAGTCAGATGATGTAAACTGTATATTAAGAAAAAGTTAAGAACCAGGCATAGTAATCTACACCTTTAATCCTAGAGCAAAGGAACCAGAGGCAGGCAGATCTCTGTAAGTTCTAGGTTACAGTGATAGCCAGGTTTTAAGAGGATGTTAATTATTCCCTGCTTACAAATTCCACTCCCACTGTCTGAGAAAAGCCTCCTTAACAGCTCTCTCTGTGGTCAAACATGAGTGTACAAAACATCTAAGCACATCTAAATTTTCTTCTAAAAACAAGGAGCAAGAGGTGGGATTAATTCATTAGTCTGCAGCTTGTTTTCCCTAATGGTCAAGAAAACACCCTCCTTATCTTCCAGGCTGAGACAAAACATCAAACCTCGGCTCTCATTTTGTTTTCTGTTGCAAAAGCATGCACTCTATTGAAGTGCCAAGTTCACTTAACAAGCCCTTCACTTGGAGCACAGCTCAGCAGTCTCTAGGGTCACTGTGTGTGTGCACCTCAGACTGCTGGGCTGGACAATTTATTCATCACAATGAACCTTCTAAGCTGATTTCAGGTCCCCTATATCAGTAAGTTGGGCTGGATAAGGCTATGAAACCGCCTATGTCTGAAGTAGTGTGATGAGCCAAATGGATAGCTGACTTTTTTTGAAACAATTTTATTTATTCTTCTTGTATACATTATATCCTTCTATTATACCCACTTCCCCAGGCCATCCTGGAATATCAAACAAAAACAACATAACAAGTTGCAATAAGACTAAGCACATTCCCTTATAGCAAGGCTGGATAAGGGCGATGGTCTCAAGTGCAGGCCAAAAAAGTCAGTTACACCCACTTGCACCGTTGGGAGACCCACAAAAACACCAAGCTACACAACCATGACATATATGGAGAGTGCCTAGGTCAGATCCACACAGGCTCTCTGATTGTCAGTTCAGTCTCTGTGAGCTCCTATGAAGCCTGCTTAATTGATTCTGTGGGCTGGGCTCTTGTGGTATCCTCAACCATTTTGGCTTCTATAATCCTTCCTCCTCTTCCTCAGGGTTCCCTGAGCTCTGCCCAATGTGGGTCTCTGCATCTGCTCCCATCAGCTGCTAGAAGAAGCCTCTCTGTTGATGACTGGCCTAGGCACTGATCTATGAGTACAACAGACTATCAACTATCATTAGAAATAGTTTCAGTGATTTTTTTTTTTTAATTTTGCCAGTTGTGTTGGGTTCTATGCTAGGTCTCTGGTTCCTGGCCCTCCAGGAAGTGTCAGGCATGGGCTTCCTGTCATGGCTTGGCTCACTGTGCTTGGTTTCCACATCATCCCCGAAATGCCCTCCAATTCTAGTTGTCTCTCCCAGCACTCTCTTCCTCCACCCACCCCATCTTTCCTGTTCCCATCCCCATCTACCCTCCTCCTCACACATGGTATAGTGGCTATTCCTGGTTGTCAACTTGACTCTATCTGAAATGAACTACAATCCAGAATTAGAAGGCTCACCTGTGGCCCTAATCTGGAGGCTGAGAGATACAAGTTTCCGACCTGAATCTTGGTATGGAGATCTTGAGGCATAGTGGCTATGAATCACAGAAGATTAAGATAGGAAGATCTACGAGTTCAAGGTCATCTGGGTGGCACACACCTTTAATCCGGTCACACCTTTTGCTGGAGACCTATATAAGGACATTGGAAGAAGGAAGGCTCACTCTCTGCTTCGCCTGCTTGCCTTGTGGGCCTGAGCAACTGCTAGATACTTGGACTTCCATTCATAGCTGCTGCTGACTATTGTTGGGAGTTGGACTACAGACTGTAAGTCATCAATAAATTCCTTTACTACCATACATTCTCTAGAGAACCCTGACTAATACACATGACTTCAATACCTCCATCTCACCAATGGAAAGGTCATTTGGACAAAAACTAAACAGAGAAATACTGGAGAGAACGTACTTTCACTCCAGCTTTGCCACTGAGCAACTCATTGCGTAACTTTGGGTAAGTCTCTGCCTGCCTCTGGGTCTTAGTCCATCCCAGAGCCAAAGGAGAATTCCATGAGATGATCTCTGCACTTTAAGTTCCTTGAGGGATTGAAAGTGCCATAAGGAGGCCCACACTTGCTCCACTAACTGTTGCCAACTGAGTGCTAAGCACAGGTAGGACATTTAATAAGTACTCACTGAACAAAAGCATGAATGGATGCTTTGCTGATGTCACTGGGCTTGATGGAGCCACAGCTGTACAAACTTCTGCTTCCTCCCCTTCTACATCACCCCACCTCCCACTTTGGAAATACCACTGCCCTTGACCTTTGAATCTTGTGATCATATGACCTTTAACACATTCACTCAGCGATGAGAGTCACTGTCAATAGATCTTTTATATATTACTCTCAGGCTCTAATCTTAGAATCATTACTTGTTACCTGCCTACATTTGGGCAAGTTGCTAGAGCCTATTTCCTCCTATATAAATAGGAGTGAAGGGTCAGGACATAGCATGCATGAGTGCTCTGAGGTACTTGCCCAGTGCTTGGTGGGTGGTGGGTGCTTAATAAATGGTTGCAGATGTGGTTTGAAATGGCGTCCCTTACACGGTGGTCATTTCAGGCCTACAGGTATAGTGGCACAGTCTGTTAGCTGTGACACCAGTTTGCATGTGAGGGTGAGGTCAAAGCTGTGTGACCAATGGGACTCAGTCTTTTAGGAACTCATCATGACTCCCAGAAACATCCATAGTGGAAACTTCTCAAAATGAGTAACTGTATTGTTGCAAGACATGTTTCTTGGCTTTTCCTGACTAGTTACTGGATTAACACACACACACACATACGCACACACACAAACTCATGAGTAATTTGAATTCAGAGTTTCACACATTTGACTTAGTTCCTGTGTTTCTTATTTCAAATTTCCAAATGTCTCAACCATCCATGTATCCTACTGTTAGGTTTGGAAACTGTGGTGGGTTAAAACAGTTCAGAAGGACAGGAAGCAGTGGAAGCCTGGTTTGCTTTCATTTTCTTTCATCTCTTCATATCTAATCCTGTTAACGCAGAGAATGCCTTGAATATGGTCATTGTGCAGAGAAGGAAATGCAAAGAATTATTCATCTCAGAAAAACAGATCAAGTAAAGCTGATAGAAGACTAACCCAAGCAGCTTAAATAACAGTCAGTTTATACTCCACATTCAATGACATGTTTCACAGGAGAGTTGAGCTGGGTGAGGCTGGATCTAGGGATTTTCATGATTGCCAAGTGCTTTCTTATAGCACGGATGTAATTATTTTGCCTCTCACATGGGTCTGTCTAGCAGCTCGCCCACTTCTGTCACAGTAGCCAAATGGCACCATGTTCATCTACAGTAGTGCTTCCTCTGAAGATGTTTCTTTAAACCCCAGGATCGGTTCTTCCTCTCTTCATGGCTTGTCAGGATCATGGCCCCTTTCCTGAAACAATCCTCATCGTTTAGAAGTTTGTTTGAAGCCAATAGGTGCTAAGATTTGGAGGTGAGACTAAGATCAGTTCCACCAAAAATAACAAGGTTGCCTTTTTTAGTGGAGCAGTCTGGGATAGTCCTGGGAAGGGAAATAGGGATTCCAGCAGGCAACATGTTGTACCACACGTGCACACACCAACTAATGTAATCCTAAGAAGAACCTCTTGAGACAGGGCTATTTTACAGTCTTCAGCTTGAAGCAGCAGCAGCAGCAGCAGCAGCGTGAGATCTAAGGTGACCACCCTGGCTCCTATGGCCCTAGACAGTGCAGTTTCCCATAACAACACCAAGTCACAGTGGATACCCTACCCAGGCGGCACCTTCTCTCTAAGAGAAAACATTTCCTTACTACTCTGTGCTAGAATAGTAATGTGCAATGATAACTCCCCACAGATACTTTCAGAAGGAAATGATGCTGCCCATTGCTGTGTGTCATTCCATTTAGTTGAAAGCCTTTGGGTGGTTTCAGACTGTTTTCATGCTTTTAGCAGTCTGTGGAAAAGACAAGGCAATTTGTGTTTAAAATCACCCCTAGATTGCACTTATCTTTTATCTGTAAATATTTGCTGCTTGCAAGTTCCTAGTCCATTTCCTGCAGTCTTTTATCAGGGGCCTGGCTGGTGTTGCTCTGAAGCTTTAAAGAGGCTGTGCAGAGAGGAGCTTGGTGGGCAAAACTTGGTGGGCGGAGCTTGATGGGAGGTGTCTGTGACCTCTGCTTTGTGACTTCTTTTCTTTCTTCCCCCTTCCCCTTTCCCTCTTTCCTCCTCTCTCTCCCCAAACTAAAATACCCACTCTTTCTATAAATTATCATGTATTTATTTATTTAAAATATTTTTTCTCTTATTGAAAATAGTTTTTTTCTATATAATATAGTCTGGTTATGGTTTTTGCTTCTCTCAATTTTCCCCACCTTCCCTTCTATCCAGCTCCATACCCTGTTTCTTTTTAGAAAGCAAACAGGAATCTAAGAAATAATAATAAAATAAAATATGATAAAACAAACAGATTGGAATATGACAAAACAACCAAACAACAAAAAAAAAAGGGCCAAAGAAAAAAAAGCACAAGAAGTGTGTATAGATGCAGAGACATACATGTTTGCATACACAGGAATCCCAGAAAAACACCGCACCAGGAGCCATAATATACACAAAGGACCTGAGGACCTGTAAGGTGGGAAAAGAAGGAAAGAAAGAGCACCGGGCAGTGGTGGCA
>NW_022196911.1:38502803-38520667 GCF_008632895.1 Mastomys coucha | reverse complement strand
TTCTCTCTCTCTTTCTTTCTTTCTTTCCTTCTTTCTTAGATTTATTTATTTAATGTACGAGTACACCATTGCTCTCTTCAGACACACCAGAAGAAGGGCATTGGATCCCATTACAAATGGTTGTGAACCACCATGTGGTTGCTGGAATTGAACTCAGGACATTTGGAAGAGGAGTCAGTGCTCTTAACCACTGAGCCATCTCTCCAGCCCCTGGCTCTTACACTCTTTCAGCCTACTTTTCCACAGGGTTCCCTGAGCTCCAAGGGGAAGGACTTGATACAGATCTCCCTTTAGAATTGAGTATTCCTAGGTTTCTCACTCTGAATATTGTCTGGTTGTTGGTCTCTCTAATTGTTCCCATTTGCTACAGGAGAAGGCTTCTCTGTTGATGAATGAGCAAGGCATAGATCGGCGACTCTAGCAGAATGTTTTAGGAGTCATTTTGTTACTACATTCATTTATCAGAGCAGTTGTATTTGCTTTTTGCCTAGGTCCCTGGCCTATTAATGAACATGGGAGATCTCTCCATTTTCTGAAAGCTCCTTCAAATTCTTTCATCTAGATCTTAAAGGGACTTTTTTTTTTTTTTATCATTATACTTGCTTGGTTACTTACCCCAAAATATTTTATATTATTTTAGATTATTGCAAAAGGTTTTGTTTCTCCGATTTCTTTCTCAGTCTTTTTGTCATTTGTTTATAGGAAGGCTGCTGGTTTTGTGTGTTAATTTTATATCCTGTTACTTGGCTGAAAGTTTTTATCAACTGTAGGAGTTTTCTGGTGGAATTTTTAGGGTCATTAATGTATACTATCATTTCATCAGCAAATAATGGTTCTTTGGCTTCTTCTCTTTTGTATCCCCTTGATCTCCTTCAGTTGTCTTAGTGCTCTAGCTAAAGCTTCAAGTATTATATTTAATAGGTACAGGAAGAGTTAACATCCTTGTCTTGCTCCTAATTTTAGTGGATATACTTTGAGTTTCTCTCCATTTAAATTAATGTTGCCTATGAGATTCCTGTAAATTACCTTTATTATGTCTAAGTATGTTCCTCGTATCCCTAATCTCTCCAGGATGTTTACCATAAAGGGGTATTAAATTTTATCTCAGGCTATTTCTGTATCTAATGAGGTGATCATGTGTTTTTTGTCTTTCAAACTATTTATACAGTGGATTACATTTATTGATCTATGTACATTGAATCTTCCCCACATCTCTGAGATGAAGCACACTTAATCATGGTGAATGATTTTTTGATGTGTTTTTGAATTTTGTTTGCAATTATTTTATTGAGAATTTTTACATCTATGTTCATAAGGGAAGTTGATTCATTTTCTTTGTTGAGTTTTTGTGAAGTTTAGGTATCAAAGTAACTGTGACCTCATAAAAAAGAAATGGGCAACGTTTCTTCTGTTTCTATTTGTGGAATAATTTGAAGAGTATTAGAGTAACTCTTCTTTGAAAGACTGGTAGAATTCTGTGCTAAAACCATCTGGCCCTGGGCTTTTCTTGGTTGGTAGACTTTTAATTACTGCTTTGATTTTACTAGGTCTGTTTAAATTGTTTATCTGATGTTGATTTAATGCTGATGGGTGGTGTGTATCAAGAAAATTATCCATTTCTTTTAGATTTTCCAATTTGGTGGAATGCAGGTTTTTGAAGTATGAACTAGTGGTTCTCTGAATGTCTTTTTGTCTTTAACTTTGTTAATTTGGGTCCTTTCTCTCTACCTTTTAGTTAATTTGGCTAAGAGTTTCTCAGTCTTACTGATTTTCTCAAAGAAACAACTCTGTTTCATTAATTCTTTGTATTTTTTTTCTATTTTATTGGTTTCAACCATGAGTTTGATTATTTCTTGCCATCTACTCCTTTGGGTTTCCTCCCTCCCTCCCTCCCTTCCTTCCTTCCTTTCTTCCTTCCTTCTTTTCCTCCTCCTCCTCCTCCTCCTCCTCCTCTTCCTCCTCCTCCTCCTCCTCCTCCTCCTCTTCTTCCTTCTTGTTCTAAGGCTTTCAGGAGTGCTGTTAAGTTACTGAGATTACTGGGATCTCTCCCCCCACCCCACTTTTCTTTATGTAACTATTTAGGGCTAGGCATGTGCCTCTTAGAACCGGCTTTATCGTGTCCCGTAACTTTGCGTATGTTGTCTTTTCATTTTCAGTAAGTTCTAGAAAGTCTTTACAGTTTTTCCACTGTCTGTTTTGATTCATTTTCATTTGGTAGTGAGTGGTTTAGTTCCCATGAGTTAGTAAGCTTTCGGTTGTGTCTGTAGCGATTGGTATCCAGCTTTAATCCATGGTAGTCAGAAAGGATGCATGGAATTATTTCAGTTTTCATGTATCTGTTGAGACTTTCTTTGTGTCCTAGTTTGTGGTCAGTTTTGAAGAAAGTTCCACAAGGTGCTGAGAAAAAAGGTATAGTGTTCTGTATTTGGATGAAATAGTCTGTAAATATCTGTTAGGTCCATTTGGTTTGGCCAATAACATTAGCTCCAATAGCATTTATATGAATGATCTACTGGTGAGAATGGGGTTTTGAAATCCCCCACTATCACTGTGTGAAGGTCAATATGTGATTTAAGCTGTAGTCTTGTTTCTTTTAGGAACAGTTTTTAATCTTCTTTCTTTGTTCTGTACATTTAGTTTTTGATTATGTTCTGTGGGGCACAATTCCTTTTCCGGTCCAGTGTATGTGGTGCTCTGAATGCTTCTTCTACCTTGATAGGCATTTCCTTTTTTAGGCATGCTTGCCTTGCATAAACAAACATGTAGGCAGAATACTCACATGCAGAAGATAAATCTCTATGATTATTTTTGAGTATGTATATGAGTATTTATGAGTATGTGTATGAACTTGCTCAGTGGCTAAGAGTACTTTAGTGTTCTGATGGAGTACCTGAGTTCTGATACTCACACGCTGTGGGAAGTGGCTAACAACTGTCTAAAACTCCAACTTTTGGCTTTGTCCTTTCAGTGCATGGTGGACCATACATTACATTCAGCACTTTGTTAACTTTAAGATAAATGTAATCGTCAATGAAACTCTGCCAGGTTAGGTGTTCTTGATTTTATTCGGAAAGAGTCACTTAAGGGGTCGAGTTGGATTTTTTTCATCTGGAGCCTAAAGCCTGGCTATTTAGACTACTCTCTGTTGCATTCACATGTGTGTGAATCCCTTAGCAAGAACAACTGTGCACGGATGAAAAGTTAAGTAAGTTGTACGAAGCCACTGGCTGATAAGCTCCAGCTTTAACCCCAACAGAAGCTATATAGTTAGCTTTGCACTTACTTCCTGGCTTCAAGAGCCTGAAGTATCAGCTACTGAGTGGGCTGGAGATACAAGCTTCGTCATGATGCTTGGTGGTGTTTTTCCTAGCTGTCTCTCTCACAGTTTCCACGTACAAGTTAGAGGACTCCCTAATGGTGGAGCCTTCCTCACCATGCCTGGGGCTAGTCTGAGAACTGTCTCTCCAGTTGTACATTTGCATACCTCTGAACTGTGACGTTTCAAGTGTCCTTAAGCTTCCTTCTTCCTCAGAACCAGGAACAAAACTCTGACTTAAACATGGATCTAGGTACCAACACCAGGGACTCTGGGAACTGGGCGCATAGCTTTTCAGGGTTCACGGAAGGAAAAACAAAAAGGTTGTTTCCAAAATTCAAAAGGAAAACTACAGAATGAAAACTGAATGATGAGTAATCAAATGTATCCACACCGTGGCAGATTGAGCACCAGCTTTCTTCCTGGTCCTGATATTTGCAAGTATCAGCTAATACAGTGCTGTGTGAAATTGAGAACGTCCAGTTGCAATACTGGCTGTGGGATGTGTGTGTTTCGTGATGTCTAATACAATGCAGAACTGAGGGCTGAGTAGGAGGTGAGATATTTGGAAGGAGTTGTCATACTAGGAATCAAAACAAAAACCATGCAAGGTTCAAAAGATGTTGAGTGGAATTAATGGGAGGAGCTCAGGGCTCAGTCAGATTCAACATGTCAAAGTTGAAGATGGCTGAGAACTTTGGTCCTCTGAATGAGAAATATGAGCTAACACAGACTCTCTCTCTCTCTCTCTCTCTCTCTCTTGAGTCAGGGTTTTTCTGTGTACCTGGCTATCCTTGAACTTGATCTTTAGGCAAGGCTGCTTTCAAACTCAGAGATCCACTTGCCTCTGCCTCCCAAATGCTGGGATTAAAGGTGTGCACCACTACCCACTGGCCAGTATGAATTCTTAACTAGCACAGAGCCATTCTTGCAGCCCCCACAATGGCATTTAGTTAGACTGGGGTTCTGAACCAAGAAAGATAATGAGTGTTCTTGCATGGATGGCCTCCTACTCATTCACCAGTTCTTCTCCCAGCCCCTCCAGACTCACCCTCTAAGTTGATAACTTGTCTCAGCTTCTTCTGTCTTCTGTTTATTTCTAGGGGTTAGAACTAGTCATGCCGTAGGCATCAAATGACACATAGGTGTGTTAGTGATCTGCCTGATGTGTACCATAAGTTCCACAAATGATATTTAGGCTTATCTTTTTTTGCCTTACATCCCCCCCCCAAAAAAAGCATTAAAATTTTTATAGTGAAATGAGGAGGCTCAATTCACATTTCATATATGAAAGCCTGCTTCTTGCTTTTACTCTCTGCTTCCGGAGGCAAAAGGAAGACAATGAGAAGCGCCTGCAGCTGTCAGAGTTATGCATCTGGCTCTGACCATCCACCTAACTGCTTCTCAAAGCCACAGTGAACAACCTAGGAGTTGAGGAGGAGACACTGGGTTGCAGGAGTTAGCAATCAATCTCAAAGTGGGGAGTGAAATTGTCAGCAGACCCTGACCAGGCTGGAGCTGCCACTGATAATTCCATTTAAATCCATGTCTATCCCCTACCCCCCAGGGCTCCAAATGGTTTCAGCTTTTTTGAAAAACAAGGTTGTCACTAACTGACATGCTGTGGCTTTTGATCTTTTATAGAAAGCTTCACAAGTAGGTCTTTTCTACCTTAAAAGACACAGTGCTTGACTTTCTGGCTACCAGGATGCTTCATCTCTTCCACACACCCAGGATTTCAGTGAATGCTACATTCAGCTGAGAATCTACTCAGATGCCTGGAGCTATGCCTCTATCCCAAGGAGGTCCCTTTCCAGAGTGTAAAACTCCCTGAGAGACGGTATGAGGTAACATATAGGGGCACTAGAGACCTGGAGACAACAAACATCATTTCTAATCCCAGCTCTGCTAAATTCTGGGTGACCATGGGCAAGTGCCTTTTAAGAGCCCCAGTTTCCTTACGTATAATCCAGGGATTAAGAATAGTAACTAGTGGTGGCTCATGCCTTTAATCCCAGCACTTGGGAGGCAGAAGCAGGTGGATTTCTGAGTTCTAGGCCAGCCTGGTCTACAGAGTGAGTTCCAGGACAGCCAAGGCTATACAGAGAAAAACCCTGTCTCGAAACAAAACAAAACAAAACAAAAAAACCAAAAGCCAAACAAACAAACAAACAAAACAAAACAAAAAGAATAGTAACTACGTGTGTGTGTGTGTGTGTGTGTGTGTGTGTGTGGTTGTTGGGAGGATTAAATAGGGCATTGTATCTGACTTTCAATGATGCTCAACATTATTTCCTTTCCAAAAAGCTAGGTGCAAGAGAAGTTTAAACAAAGCGTTGCCATCCCAGCCAGATGAGCAATGGATATCATCTGGAGAGTTCCGGGCAGCAACCACCTGTGCCAAGAGCAGAATCCTTGAACTGTCTCTTTTCTGCCCGTGGGTAATTTCCCAGGGCGGCTATATCTATTTATCTTGACTGGGAATTTGAACTTTGTCATTGCACATTCCAAAGACCTTGTAAGGGTTTTCTGGCTCGGGGACACAAGCCGCGAAGGGTACCCACGCAAGGACTCTGTGACCTCAGGCAAGTCCCCTAATCACACCAAAGATTAAAACTGTGGTACCAGGAAAGATCATGTTTGGGACACACTTGTCAGAGTGCCTGCTGTCAGGTGGGACCTAATTAAAATGTAGAGGTTGTTGCTGCCATTAACAGAGTCAGGGACTGCCTTTCTGCAAGAGGATGCTGGGGATGGATTTCTGAGCGTCCTTCCTGCCTGCCAGGTCTACATTCACTTTTAAGCTGCCAGTTCATAGTCGAAAGCTCCTCTTGGTTCCCCTGCTGAGCCAGTCCAGCCAGTGTGTCTGAAGCTGGGCAGAAATCTTTCCTCTCCATCCCCACCCCAGAGGCCAATTCTTTCTCTTTTAAAATACTAGGACACACGTTATTTATTTATTTATTTATTTATTTATTTATTTATTTATTTATTTATTTATTTTTCCGAATGTTAAATTGAGGTTTTTGGTCAAAACAGCCTACGCCTACATGAAAAGCCTACAGGCTCGTTGGGCAGCCAACAAAGCTCTTGGGATTTCCCCACAGGCAGGGGAGAGTACAGACAGGAAGCCAGGGACCCAGCGCCTGACCAGCACTTCCTCAGGGGAGGCTGGAGCTTAACTCTGTCTTGCAGCGAACTGTCTAGAACGCGCCAGGCCATTATAGCTGTAGTCAGCAGCCCGCCTGGTTGATAGAGGGTCCCTGTGGGCATCTGCATGGGTCTGGACTCTGCTGGCTTTAAGGTGGGAGCTGCTGGCTTCTGCCCTGAGATGCTGACACAGCCTGGCTGGGTTGGAACCTTCTATTCCGGCTCAGCTGCTTCCTCCCTAGCAGCCACGAGGAGGGAATTGAGAAGGGACTTTCCAGAGAGAGTTAGCTCGCAGGGTGTGGAATGGAATAAAAGCATATGCAAATTGGCCTGTGAGTTCCTTCCTCTGCCCCAGTGAGCCAAGGGAAAGATGCTCTTCTGCAAGGCCCTTGGCATCTCTCTTCTCTCTCTGGATGGCAGCAACGGGGGTCCACTGGAGTGGTAAAACCAGCCAGGAAGGGGGTTGGGGGTGTAGGATGAATCGGAAGAAGTAGCAAAACGAGGAGGGGTGGGGAGAAGAAGGAAAGCCAAATTGGAAAAGATAGGTAAACTGGAATTTGAGCTCACAGAGAATTGGAGTTAGAAAAGTAATCCTTGCCAGCTGATTTACTATGCACCTATCTTTTGTCTGAGAGTCAGCCGGCTTTTGCACAGTGGATTATTGCAGAGGGAACGGCGCATTAAAGATAGCATCAAGTTGTTCAAGGTGTAGTGAGTGACACTAGAGTTAAAGTAGGTGAGACTTTTGTCATGGTCTGTAAATATAAAAATGTCAGTGGCTTAGAAATATTTCCAGTAATATAGCTAAAACATGGGTCTATTTCAGAAAGGAAAATAATTTTATCCTTTTGTTACTTTCGGGTGGGATGGCAATATGCGTGATCCTGGTATTGTGGCTCCTATTTGGCAAGTCATCAGTTTTCTTATAGTGACAGTAATAAAAAATTACATTGTCAACTACGGAGCATGGGGGGGGGGCATGGGGATTATGACATACAATCTTGTTTATTGTATGACCTGTTCTCAGTTTCCTTCAGTCTTGTCTGTAGAAGGAATTTTTTATTTTTCAAAAGCACTTTTTCTGTTAAATTGACTTGTATTTTAATTGACAGTAATGTAACTTTTCTCTCATGAAACCCATAGGCCTCAGGATTATTTATTACAGCATTTTCTTGGCATTTGAGATATTTCCAGTCAATATTGATTTATTCATCTGTTTCTGTTTAGCCTTGGTTTTGTTTCAGCCTTTTCTGATTGCTGATATTTTGTTCTCGAGTTCCTGGTATTGTATTGTGCTTTTGAGCAGAATCATCATTATTCTTAATTATTATTAATATTATTATTAATCTCACTGCTGTCCTTATTCACTGCTTGCGTGGGATAAGCACCTAGAATCTTTGTGTGGGAACTCAGAGGGAGCAATGGAGGTCGAATCTCTGACTGGGGTCTGCTCAGACTGGATTTGCTTGTGTTTTTGGAGGGTGGGGGATTAGCCTCTGGCCCTTAATTTCAGATACTAGAAGGAAGGCCCAGGCAGGGGATGGGGTAAGAAGCCGCTGGGGCTTCTGGTGATATATCTTTGATCCTCTCATCTCTGGATTCCTAGATTCTACTTTCTCTAAGGCAGTGTGTGTGTGTGTGTGTGTGTGTGTGTGTGTGTGTGTAATGGACTTCCTCAGCTTACGGTGGGATTGTTTCTTCTGACTGTCAGCAATTTGTGTGATTGGGTGTGGTTCCTAAGAGCCAGCTTTGGGTACTTTTTTATTTATTACATGTAAGTACACTGTAGCTATCTTCAGATATCCCAGAAGAGGGAATCAGATCTCATTATGGATGGCTGTGAGCCACCATGTGGTTGCTGGGATTTGAACTCACGACCTTCAGTAGAGCAGTTGGCGCTCTTAACCACTGATCCATCTCTCCAGCCCCTGGGTACTTTTTAAATTGTGATAATGATCCCCCTCTCGGATTGTTCTAGAGTCTGGGAACATTTTCTTATTTGACCTCAGCTTCAACCCCAGTTAATCAGAAATTTGTTGTAATATTGGGTGGTACATGTTTATAATTTGCAATTTGTGAAGCAATTCTATATGTTTTTTATATAGCCCGTGAAACCAGGAAGGTTAAGAGTGGCAGTAAAGTTGTCACATCATTGAGAACTTATTAAATATTTGTTGCTTGAATGAAACATACCCATTTGATTGCTAAGGAAGTGAGACTTAAGTAGATCAAGCCATCTACCGAAGGCCTCATTTTGTAGTAGGGACTTCAACTCATACTTGATTTTACCATGTCACGATGGCTCAGATAGTGTCTCTAGCACACACACACACACACACACACACACACACACACACACACACACACATACACACACATTTAAGATGGTACCTTACTCTGTAGTCAAGGCTGGCCTGGAACTCACTGTATAGACCAGGCTGGCCTCAAACTCATGGTATTCTTTTTCCTTCAGCTCCCCAATTCTGCAATTGCAGATTCGAGCCACCAGGCCTGATTTTCTGATCACTATTTGCTATTCCTTGTGCAGAAAGATATCTTTTGATTCTGTAAGAGAAGACTATTATAAAATCATCTATATGTTCCACTGACTGTCTGGCTGCCACCCTTCAATAAGCCAATTAAGAGAATAAGGTGTTAAGGCCAAGAAAGTAAATTAGAGAAAAGAAAGGCAGACTGGCCACAAACTCTTTCTTGGGTGTGAGGGGCTCAGAGCCATAACAGCTTTTAAATGGACGAATGCTACATGTCAGCCAAGGCTCCCTTACTGAGTTCTCTCTCTTTCCAGAGTTTCAAGTATGTAGACCAGGCTGGCCTGGAACTCACAAAGATCTGCCTGCTGCTGCTTTCTGAGCACACAGATTAAAGGCGTGCACCATCATATCTGACTAGCTATATCTCTTTTATTTTATTTTTTCTGAACATCAAACTGGTCCCTGTTCTATGAGGGTTTGCTCTTGCATTTCTGTCTGTGGGCATCACTAGGGATCAAACTCACAGCTTTCCACCTTCATAAATGCAAAGCAAGCACTCTACCTCTGAGCTATCTCCTGAACCTTTTTCATGTTTTATTTGTGATAGGGTCTTGATAATTGCTGGCATTAAACATGCTTCATAGCTTAGACAGGCCTTGAATTTGTGGTCCCCTGCCTCCTACATAGTTAGGATTGTAGTTTATTTAGCATTGGGAATTGAACCCAGGGCCTCCTGAATACTAGTCAAGTATTCTACCACTGAGCCAGCTCACTGACTTTTGTATTTTTTTTTTTGTTGTTGTTTTTTTTTTGGTTTTTTGAGACAGGGTTTCTCTGTATAGCCCTCACTGTCCTGGAACTCACTCTGTAGACCAGGCTGGCCTCAAACTCAGAAATCCACCTGCCTCTGCCTCTGCCTCCCAAGTGCTGGGATTAAAGGTGTGCGCCACCACCGCCTGGTGCTCCCTGGCTTTTGTGTTTATTTTAGGTGGACATGCCGCCTTCCAGGGAGTTAGTTTACATGCTTTACATTAAATTGATGACACAATAAAGTCTACTGACCTTAGAATGGGGAGATATCTCTCTACTCATTCTGTGTTCTTTAAGACCAAAGAAAGATTATTTCCAAGTGAATGTCTTGACCATCTATGTGGGGCATTCTAGCAATGGGATTGTGAGTTTTGGGTACAAACAATTCCAAAGGAGTAGTCTTCAACTATGGGGGTACTCCATCTGAGTGGTGGCAAAGGGACTTGTCTACCACTCTGTACGGAACATTCTTAGGGTCTTTATTGTAATAAAACCCCATTTCTTTAGGCGTATAGCTACTTAGATCTAGTTCTTGGTAGAGTGAAGCCTTAAGTTCATGATGGAAAAAAAATTGGCTGTCTTAAATGTGTAATATGTGTTGGAAGTTTGAGCATGAGCTTTAGAGACCTCAGAGGAAGCTGGTTGCAGAGTTTTAACAATGGCAGTATATAGCCTTGTTTCTTTGGGCCATTGGGTGGGTCAAGAAGTGTTACTATTTCGGGACAGCCTAGTATTCAGGGGTCAGCAGTGTTTGGCTTATGAACAATGTCACTAGTTGTTCCTACTGCTGGAGAAAATGTCATTCATGTTAGCTCAGGCATTAAAATCAAAAGAAAAGAGTTCTGTTGTGGGCTGATGAGATGGCTCAGTGGGTAAAAGAGCACTAACTGCTCTTCCAAAGGTCCTGAGTTCAAATCCTAGCAATCACATGGTGGCTTACAACCACCCATAATGAGATCTGATGCCCTCTTCTGGTGTGTCTGAAGACAGCTACAGTGTACATATTTATAATAATAAATAAATCTTTGGGCCTGAGTGAGTGGGGCTGACCGGAACAAGCAGGGTTGACCAGAGCAAGCAGAGGTCCTAAAAGTCAATTCCCAACAACCAGATGAAGGCTCACAACTATCTGTATAGCTACAGTGTGTACTAATATACATGAAATAAATAAATAAATAAATCTTTAAAAAAAAGTTGTATTGTAGCAAAATTAGACTCTTATGTTGGATGTCTGGGCTCACATTCAGTTCCTATCGCCAGAGTCTTCAAAAGGCTACACCGGCAGCAGAGAGAAGGAACGACTACTCTAAGTAATTAGGGAGAAGTGTCAGTGGGATTCTGTCAAGGGATCATCTTTTTGACTTCTGTAGCCTGATATTCAAAGTTCTGTCTGTGAAGTTTCTCCTAGAGAGGAGTTGCACAAAGAGTTGCAATGTTTTTTTTTTTTTTTTTTTTTTTTTTTTTGACTGAGCTGAACCTCTTTGCCTGTGTCTGTGTCACTACAAAGGGCCAAGCCTGTCTTGATGTTCTTGATGCATTTCGAGTCTCACCCAAAAAGACCTTCTTTAAGGGATGGTTATGAAGAGTTATTCTTACCTTTACTTTAGAATTGTTGTTTATTTGCTTGTGTGTGTGTGTGTGTGTGTGTGTGTGTGCCTGCATGTTCATATATGTATGTGCATGTGTGTTCCTCAGGAGTCATTGTTTTTTTTTCCCTTCTTTTTTCTTTTTATTAAACTAAAGCCTTTTAGTTTAGTTATTATTATTTGTTTATTATTTTATGGGCATGGGTATTTTGCTGCATAAATGTGCATTCCCACAGAGGCCAGAAGAGGATGTTGGATCCCCTGGAACTAGAGTTACAGACAGCTGTGAACTGCCACGAGGGTATGGCAAATCAAACCTGCGTCCTCTGGAAGAACAGCTAGTTCTCTTAACTGGGGAGCCATCTTTCTAGCCCTTGGCTATTTTTTTGAGATGGATGGATTTCTCACTGGCCTGGAGACACAATGACCCGCCTTTCTCCTACTGTCTCCCAGGTGCTGAGATTATAAATATACTATGCCTGAGTTTCTCATGTTGTGGTGACCCCCACCCATAAAATTGTCCTTGTTGCTACTTCATAACTGTAATTTTGTTACTCTTAGGAGTCAGAATGTAAGTATCTGTTATTCAGGATAGCTGATGTTCAACCCCTGTGAAAGGGTTGGTTGGCCCCCAAATGGGTTGCAACCACAGGCTGAGAACCATTACTTCAATCCCAGTACTCAGGAGGGAGAAGCAGGCAGACCTCTCTGAGTTCTGGCCCAGCCAGGGATACATCATGAGACCATGTCACAATCACAGAAACATGGGCTTGAGGCCTCTAGCTCAGGTCTTCCTGCTGGTAAGGCACCTATCTCACCAACTGAGCCACCTTTCTAGATTTGAAGTTTACTTTGACACAGATCTGGTGTTCATTTTTCTGGAGATGTTACTTACTTACTTTATTTATTTATTTATTTATTTATTCATTCATTCATTCATTCATTCACTTTATGTCCCACTCACTGACCCCCTAGTCACCTGCTCCCACAGTCCTTTCCCCTTCCCCTGTCTCCTTCTCTGAGCTAGTAGGGGCTCCCCTGGGTATCCCCCCTCCCTGGCATGGCACATCAAGTTTCTGTGAGTCTAGGCACCTCTTCTCCCACTGAACTAGAACTAGTTCAGCCCAACTAGAACATATCCCACATACGGGCAACAGCTTTTGGGATAGCTCTCACTCAAGTTGTTTGGGATCCACATGAAGACCAACGTGCACATCTGCTACATATGTACAGGGAGGCCTAGGTTCAGCCTGGGTATGTTCTTTGGTTGGTGGTTCAGACTCTGAGAGCCCCAAGGGTCCAGGTTGGTTGATGCTATTGGTCTTCCTGTAAGTTCCTATCCCCTTTGGGGGCCTGCAATCCTTCCTCCTATAAGAGTCCCCAAGCTCCATCCACTGTTTGGTTGTGGGTGTCTACACCCCCTCTGAGTCAGCTGCTGGGTGGAGTCTCAGAGATAAATTTCCTAGCCTGCACTTTTGTTATTTCTCTCCCCACCATGCTTCATGGTTATTGGTAGAGAATTTCTACCTCTGCATAAGGGACCTGTGATATCATAGAAAATTTAAGAGAGACAATTCAGGATCTAAGTAAGTGCAGTAGCACTAACCCTGTATGTGGATTTTGGCTGCCAGTAAGTACTGAGATTATTGTATAGGAAAGAGTGAGTGGCCAGTTTCTTCACAATCTCTCTGACTCAGGCCTTGGTCACAGAACCAAAAACCAGGCTTTGTAGTTGAGTTTCTATGAGGCTGTTAATATTTAGATCTCGACCATCTGTTTGTTACTTTGGGGGCTGTCCTGTGCCTTGAAGGCTGCTCAGTAGCATCCCTGGCCTCTTCCCATAGACTCAAGACACTGATATGGCTGTCAAAACCACTTAAAGTCATTGCCAGTGTCCTCAGTTGAGAACAACCGCTCTGGGGGACTCCTGTCAGAACCTGCACCCTGACTCTCCTGTTTACTGAGCACATGCCTCCATTGCCTCCCAAGGTAATATTGCCTATCTCCTGTGGTAGACTTGGGGACTTGAACTAACGTACCTGAGAACATATCAGATGTGCAGAGCAGATGTGGCAGGACAGCCCAGGTTAACTTTAGCATTCACCCTCGCTCATAGTGCCCCTCACTCCTCGCACTCACATGGACTTTCCCTTCTCACCCACGCCCTCCCCATCATGTGTTTAAACCACTATGATATTCACCCTAAATAGTAAGTCTATGTTAATGAAATGCAGTTCTCCTTTCAGAGCTCCACAGCCACCAGTTAATCAGCTCCCATGATAAACTCATCAAAAACACATGTGGATTTTATTTGTGACTACAGAAATGGTAATTCCAGTTAACAGGTCTTTAAGTGACAAGCCGGCTCCTGTGGAGTAGCAGAAAGGTCCAGAAGTGACTCTGTAAGTAAGACAGTAATGCTGGTGGGTGTTGGGGAGTTAGAAATCTGGGATGTGAAGCCTGAGAATTTACTTGTTTCATTAACTTGATAGTTTGGGGGAACTAAACGATAGTTTGTTCATTTGCTGTTAAAATCCACCAATTTGGATTGTGGGAAAGGGTTTGTAGAGGTAATCCTTATTTCCCAGCATGCATGTTACTTAAGGCCCATATTTTTTTTTTCCTCTCTGTAACAGTGGGTTTTGAGAAGCAATGCTTATGGCTAAGGTTGAAAATGGGTCTCTCTTGAGATAATTCAAGTGTGAGAGCAGAGCCGACAGAGGATGGCATTGGGGATCAGCTCCAGCACTGGGTGGAACTAGGGATGCAGTTTGGGAAGGGGAGATGGGAGCTCTGTTCTGGGAGATGTTGTAGGGCAGCTGGACTCAATGTGGGTTACTCAGCTATGCTCAGTTTATCCCTCAGTCAGAGTAAGAGCGTGGCTGTGGCCGTGGGTTCCAGACTTGGATTAGTTAAGTGCCAGTTGCTGTGGAAGGCTGTTGAACCTTCCTAAGCCTCGTTTTCCTCACGTACAATATGATGCTGATGAGACAGCCTGCCTCATGGCTTTGTTGTGAAATGCGGATGAAACCCAGTGGCTGGAACATAAGTACTTGATGGCTGTTAGTTATAATGTTATTGTTATTACATGTTTAGTTGTGTCTGTGAGCCAGAGGTTGTATGGGGCGGGGGATAGGATGAAGAATTCACTCCAGTCCAATATGCTATTTCTTGTGCTTACAAAGTTTCTACTGTCTGGAGATTAGAATGAAAGTATTTCCACTGTGTCAAAGGCCGTGAGGCCACAGTGCCAGAGAAACATTTTGAGAGGTGGCAGCTTGAATATGAATAGAAGTTGTTCTAGGAACTGAGCCTTAACAACCACAGAAGGTTAGACCCAAGACACAGGTAACGCTTCACATGCGGTAGACTGTCACAACAGTGGAAAGAGAGGGAAGAACTTGGAGCTTCCCCCCCAGTAAGTAGACATTTATAAACTTGGAAGTGGACAGGCCAGAGGACCAAGGAGAAATGTCTTGGCCACTTTGGTTAAGTGAGCTCAGACTTTAGATAGTGTACATGCCTTTGAGCATATTTTGTGTCTGGCTTTGTTGCATCCCAGCTGACAAGGCCTAGAACCTAGAGTGCCCGGGGCCCAGCACAAAGCACATAGTCTAGAACTGTTTGTCCAGCCACTTATGTTTCACAAAGTCTCTCTTTGCTTCAAGAACCAACTTTATGGTTTTAATGGGGCTTTTCTTCACGGAAAGGGTTAGCAAGATGGAATGCCAGAGGATTGCCTTGCTATTTCTTCTCATTGGCAAAGACTTATTGGCTGTGTTTTAAAATTGTTTTCGGGTCTATTCTAGTTCTTCTCCTAAGGCTGTGTGCAGAGATGTAATGAAGTATTTATACATGCCATTTAATTTTTTTCTTTAAAGTAGAAGGCTATGTAACTATTTTCTTTTATTCTTCCTTTCTTTTTTCCTTCCCTCCCTCCCCCTCTCTCTTTCTTTCTGTCTTTCCTCCTTTCTTCCTTCCTTTCTTTCTTCCTTCCTTCTTTCTTTCTTTCTTTCTTTCTTTCTTTCTTTCTTTCTCTGTCTTTCTTTCTCTTATTTCTTCCTTCATTCCTTCTTTCCTTCCTTTCTTTCTAGAGAAAGTACATAAAATAATCTAGATTCTTTTCTTCTCTTTTTTTTTTTTTGGTTTTTCGAGACAGGGTTTCTCTGTATAGCCTGGGCTGTCCTGGAACTCACTCTGTAGACCAGGCTGGCCTCGAACTCAGAAATCCACCTGCCTCTGCCTCCCAAGTGCTGGGATTAAAGGTGTGCGCCACCACCGCCCTAGATACATCTTCTTTATACCATAGGGAAGCAAACAGGGATATCAGCATTAATTTAGCTTTGAAAGGTTATTAAACTTGTGACCAAGTACCAAGAAGTGCCTCTCCCGGAAGCATCACACATGGAAAGCTCATTTATTTTTCTAATCATTTAGCAGGAACAAAGGACCATACATGTGTTTTGGGTGGAAGGCTGGCAGAGTCACATTTATAACAACTTTCAGGTTTGTATTTAATTTTTCCCCGGGTGCTGGGAAGAATACACATAAGAAAAAGTTGTGAGTTTTCAAAAGAGAAAAAGGCCACTCTAACTTTGTCACAATAGACCGTGGCCAAATGATTTTTCACACGGCAAGTTGTGCATTGACTTACCACACTTTATACAGTAGGGATTCCATCTGAAAAGAGAGGTCAACATTTTTATAACCAGTTTGATAGAACTTCAGCTTTCCTGGGCTTGGCACTAAGGAAGTGCTCACAATGCTCAGAGCAGTTGTGTTGGTGAATTCAGTTGTGTGGTTAAAAGACCTTCTATTCTTCTTTGGTTTTCCTGGGCTGTCATTACAAATCTCTTGAAGTTTAACAGTGTGGCTCATGGCTTAGAGAATGTTCTAGTAAATGGGAGACAATGGCTGTGTCTGGTGGCTGATTACATATGGAGATTAGAACCTAGAGACTGGTGGGTCTGGGGATCACGTGCAAGTTGAAGGGGTCAGGGTTGGAACAAGGGAAGGCGCATCATTCAGAAAACTCCCTGCTGCTGATGATGCAGAGATGATCACAGGGGCCTTGTAAGGCTGTCATTTGATAGTGCTTTTCAAAACCAAGCATGCCAAGTAGGCAGAAGGTGGGAAAGTGACTAGAGGCAGGAGAAGACCCTCTAGAGGGCAGAGAGAAGGACTTATTGATTATAATGAAAACAAAGATTACCAGGCCTTGGTAATTCTAGTAACTCTGGATGTTAAGACTGGAGGATTCCTAACTTAAGGCAATATTTGACAATCTAGTGAGATTCCAGCTCAAAATAATTTTAAGAAGGTGGGAGGCTGGGTGTGCAGCTTTGTGGTAGGGCACTTGCCACAAATGTTGGAGTCCCTGTATTTGATCCCCAGTTCGTAGGATTGGGGCAAGGTCTCCACTACTGTTGAGAGGTGGGGAGTAGAAAGGCAGAACCGCAGTCTCACTGTTTGAGATTCTGTAGGAGTTAAATTGTAGGATTAGTTAATGTTATTTAGGATGATTTCGTATTTTCTAGCTGTCCATCAAGCTGAGCTGAATATTTGAGTAGTGCAGTCAGATCACACTTCTCCCCACATTCTGTAGAGCAGCCCTGAGGTCCCAAGCAAGGCTGGCCTGGTTTACCTTGAGTCTTCTTTGGTCTGCTCTTACCTAGAAGTATGTGGACCACATCCTATCAAGACTTTACGTATTGTGTTTCCCTTTTGACCGTTTTGTACCAGATTACAGTGTGCTTACCTCAGGGTATCTCCTTCAGTGTCGGTCTTTGGGAACACTGACTCTTCAGATCGTCTTGAGGCTTTCATTGGAGGCACGTATCACAGTGAACTAGAGTGTTGGTATGGCTCTCAATGAGAGCTCACGAGGGTAGGGCAAAGGCCCAGGTGGCCTTGATCTTGCTGCATCCCCAGCATCTGGCCTCACCTATCAGGTACTCTATAGGTGAGAGATGAGCAAGTGGAGGTGGAAGGAGAGATGGCACTGAATCAGTGTAACTGGCCTTTAAAAGCATATCATGGAACCTTGACATGCTGTGGGAGGCATCCTACCTGCTCATCCTACCTCTCATATGCTCATAAAGCTTCCAAAGAGAAGGAATTAGACGATACCATCTTTCATCTTTGGAGTCTGGCTCACATAGGAACTTTGTAAAGGCACACGGGCTGAAATAAACAACGAATTGGGCACGAATGGAGGTGACTTGTCTCATTTTGATGCACACTGTAGAGATGAGGGCATAGGAAAATGAATTTAAGAACTCCGGATAGCCTTTACTTTGCCTCCTTTCTTGAAAAAAATCTCTGGACTGTTTTCTATGATCCAGGTGTGTTCTAGAAGCTAGAAATAATGTTACAGAATCAACACCTACCTGCCACGCCAACATGAAAAAAGTTAAAAGTGAGTTTATATAATCAGAAAAAAACCCCTGGGAAATATGAATCATATGATATATCTAGAATATAATTCTTATAATTTAATAATAAAAAGACAAA
>NW_022196911.1:38493634-38502726 GCF_008632895.1 Mastomys coucha | reverse complement strand
TTTTTTTTTTTTTTTTTTTTTTTTTTCTGATCAAAGTAGCTGTGCAAACGCAGTAAATAGATGAAAAGGTGCTCAACCTCATTAGCCACCAGGGAGATGCAAATCAAAACCACAGTGAGGTACCACATTGTACCTACTGGGAGAACTGCAATCAACAAGTCAGGCAATAGCAAGGATGTGGAGAAAGGAAACCCCCAGCCCTGCCAGTGGAAATGTCAAATGGTGTAGCTGCTTTGGCAAAGAGTGTGAGAGTTCTCTAAAGAGACAAGGACTTAAAGTAACTCTACCATCTACTCTTAGGTATACAGTCAAGAGAAATAGCAGCATGTATCAGCGCAGAGCTGGGAATGGCCATAGAAACATTTATAGCAGAGAAAGGGTAGAGATGGGCTGGAGAGAGGGCTGTGTTTAAAAGCACATATTGTTCTTGCAGAGGTACCGAGTTTTTGATTCCCAACACCCGTGTTGGTGGCTCACAACAACTTGTAAATCCAGCTCTAGGGGACTCTGTTGCCTCCTTTGCCACCTGCATTCACGTGCACTTAGCCACACATAGACACACATACTTACACGTACTTTAAAAAAGAATAAAAAATATTTAGGAAAGGTAGAAATAATATGAATGCCCATCAACTGCTGATAGATTAAGAAAAGGGGCCTAGCTCTCTTGCTCTTGTCTTCCTGGTCCTGCTCTGTCCTCTCACCCCTTCCCCCACCTCTCTCCACGTGCTCATGGCCAACCTCTACCTATCTACTCCTCTTCTCTCCCTCTCCCCCTCCCTTAACTCCCTTCCCCATCCCCTGAATAAACTCTATTCTATACTAAAAAAAAGGGGGGGCTATTTATATGGTGGAGTATCATTTTTCCATGAAAACCATAAATGAATTAAACATTGATACACTAAGCCACAGATGAATTTTGAGACCATTAAGTCAAAGAGCTAGAGACCACACGTGACCTGAATTTGTTCATTAAAAATGTTCTTAATAGGGTTATATATATATATCCAAGAGGTTGGGTATAGAAGTCAGGAGTAAATGTAATTAGCATGTAGTTTAGGGATGATTAAAACATTCTTAGATTAACTATGGTGACCATCAAACAATTTCATGGTAATATTGAATTTATTAGTAGGTGAATTGTATAGCTATGAGTTCTATTTTAATAAAACTGTTACAATTATTTAAAATAATTAGTTATTGTTGTTGTTGTGGGGGGTATCTTGTTTTTTTTCAGAGTTTAACTCTATAACTCTAGTTGGTCTAGAACCCATAATGCCACCCAGGATGGCCTTGAACTCACAGAAATCCTCCTGTCTCAGCCTCAAGATGCTAGGGTTACAGGAATATGCCATCGTGCCGAGCTTCTGTTTATAGACTTTCAAAAAAAGCACTAACATGGGCTCTGGCCTTGTGAAAATATTTTCAAAAAAAGCACTAACATGGGCTCTGGCCTTGTGAAGATATAATCTTGTTTGGGAGATAGTATTTATCAACAATTACATCAAAGGCTCTATCAATTAGTTATAAACTATGGTCAGGTCTATGAAGAGAAGGATTGGACATGACACAAGAGAATGGCAGGTGTCACTGGGGGATGGAGAAGAGGTATTATTGAGGCTATAACTCTCAACAATTCTAACAGACCCCTAAATAGCAGTGGCTTGAAAAGGGGAAGGTTCTGCTCTGGCTGATATGAAGAAATACAGTTTCAAAGATCATCTGGTATAGTGCCCTGCTCTACTGTGGGTGGTGCATGGCCCACATTGCATGGTGTGGATGCAGCTACACTGTGCCCTCTTTCTCCATATAGAACTGGGTCATTTAGGGCTAGGAAGTGGGGTCTTCGTGCCAGGACTATGTGCACCCTGGGGGTTCTGTGAACACAGAAGAGATACGGGGTGATTGTTCAGTCACCTCTGCTATTGATGGTCTTGGTGAGGAAGTGATTCAATGGGTGAGAGCCTCCGGAGGAATGGGCATCGAGGACAACTTACCAGGCCAGCGGCACATGTGTGAGGGCACAGTGGGGACAGGAAAGACCATCGGTTACGTTACTGATTGCATTTGAGAAATCTTGTTATGTACTTCAGGCTGCCCTTGGACCAGCAGTCCTCCTGATGCAGCTTCCTCTGTTCTGGGATTACAGGATGGCCTTAAACTGACATTCTTCCTGCTGCAGCCTCGTGATTGTTGAGATTATAGGCCTGCCCCACATGCCCAGCATGTTTAATGATTACTTATGAACTTGCCTATCTTGCGTCCTAGATCTTTATGCATCAAGAGTGTCCAGTCTGCGGAGGTGGTGCCTCTGGATTTATCAGAGATTTCTCTTGTGTCTTTACAGGGCTGGCAGGATCTAGCCTGTGAGGAAGGCTTCATCTGGAGAGTCTATGTGTATCCTCAGCTCTGAGAACTGAATTCCATGGGTTATATCAATGTTAGACCTGTGAAGTTCAGTTCTTCAGCTGGGATAGCTCTGTCATCACGGACGTGAGGAATACTGGCTGGGACAAACTCTGAAGGCCTCCTTAGTCTGCCAAGGAACTTGAAGAGTGAAGAGTGTGGGGTCAAGGGTGGAACTACTGGCCCCATGGGGATCTATGTTGGATTGATATGTGTTCTAGTTTCATTTCTGTTGCTCTGATAAAATTCTTGGACAAGAACAGCTTAGGGGAGAAAGGGTTTATTTACATTATAATTTTGGGTTACTGTTGATCATTATAGGGAAGACAAAATAGGAACTTGAAGCAGCTAGTCTCATTTACAGTCAAGAAGAAAAAGAAAGACAGGATAGTGGTGAGGCACGCTTTTAATCCCAGCACTTGGGAGGCAGAGGCAGGCAGATTTCTGAGTTCAAGGCCAGCCTGGTCTACAGAGTGAGTTCCAGGACAGCCAGGGCTATACAGAGAAACCCTGTCTCGAAAAATCAAGATGAAGGAGGAGAAGAAGAAGAAGAAGAAGAAGAAGAAGAAGAAGGAGGAGGAGGAGGAGGAGGAGGAGGAAGAGGAGGAGGAGGAGGAGGAGAAGGAGAAGGAGAAGAAGAAGGAAAAGCCGGACATTGTGGCACACACTGTCATTCCCAGAAATTTGGAAGCAGAGGCAGGTGTCTCTATGATAGGCCAGCCTGATCTACAGAGCAAGTTCCAGCCTAGCTGGAGCTATATAGTGACATTGTGTCTCAACAAAGAAAAAGAAAAAAAATAGAGAAAAAAGATTTCATACATGCTTACTGGTACTTGACCCCCTCTCTACACAGCCTAGGATCACCTGCCTAGGGAATGATGCTGCCTACAGTGGGTTTGGATCTTCCTATATCAATTAATGTAATCAATATATCCACCCACAGATAAACATAGGTCAACCCAATCTAGATGATCCCTCACTAGGACTCTTTCAGATTCACGTTGACAATGCTAAGCAATATGGTATGGAAATTCCTCCTCTGGTTGGGAAAAGCTCGGCATGAACAGCCTCACTGAGCGGTTCTTGCTGCTGTGGTTCTTGTTTACTTTTACTGATGATTTAGGATGAGTCAGGTATGAAGGGGACTAAGTGCTGTGCATGCTGTTATAGGAGACTCGTGGGAAACACCACTTTAATGAAGCCTGAGACACACAGCATTGCTAAGCAGTGATTTCCCAGTCTCTTTTATGGGACCAGATGGAATTAATTGTATGTGACAATTATCCTTTAGCATGGTCTGCTGAGGTATCTGGCTGCTTTTTTCAGATACATAGTAAAAAAGGATAAAGAACACATCCTTCTTATGGCCCCCTCATCCCTTTTATTTGAACCTGTGCTTTCTTACCTACTTTAAGCAAACAAGGGGTAGAGTGTCCTTTGTATCTCCAAACAAGGCAAAAGAAGTTGTAATTAGACCTATATGCAGGGAGCGAGAGACCTTAGAACACTCAACCTTAAGAGGGATGTCTCCATAAAATCCCTCCTCTCTGGCTCAGGGAACATTGCAGAAGGGATGGAGGGCACCAAGGAATCAAGGCCTTCTAGACACAACAGGGCATATATACAGAGACTCAGAGAGGGCAAGGCAGCATGCGAGGGGCCCTCTCAGGCTCTGTACCAGGTGGGACTCTAGAGCTAAGAGGAGACACATGGCCCCAACCCTAACCCAGAAGCTATCTCTAACAGCAGTGCACACATGAAAAATTAGTTTCTCTGAGGGAGTCTTATGGGAAACAAACCAGTCTCCATCCGCATGTCCAGGAGTAGATGGCCAGCACAGAACAAGTTCAACAGTATATTTGGAGGCTCTTTATCCTGTGTGGGTAAGTGAGTCTCTGCATCTCTGAGTTTCTTGTGCCTTTTCTTTTGGTTGTTTTGTTTTATTCTGATTTTTTTTGATTAATTTTATTTTACTAACACGTCTTAGATGCCTGCTTGTTTCTTAGGTAGAGACGGAAAGGATGTGGAACAGGATAGGAGGCAGAGCAGTGGGAGGAACTGCGAGGGGTAGGGAAGGGAAACTATCATAGACTATATTGTATTCTAAAGATGAACCGTGCTCTTCAGATGGAAAAGGGTTGCTTGGTGATCGGTCCCTGGGCTCTGCAGATCAAATCAAAGCCTCTCAACCCCCTCTGCCAGTTTCCATCCTGTGCTTATCTGACCTTTAGCCAGTGACTTGTTCTAGAACCAGAACATTGGCAAATCTCAGCTGAGACCAGAGGTCAGTGTTGACATCTCAGATTGGCAGGGAGGATTAGGATTTGTATCTGAAACTCCCAGGGCTCTGGGTGCAGTGCCTCTGTATGGCTAGTGCCCATGAAACACAGAGGTCTGCCTTTCTTCTAACAAAGGATGATCTTATCACAGTCGAGTCTTCCTGAAGCTGAGGGACAAACCACACACGAAGCTCTACCTGTGAGCAGTCAATGGCAATTTACTAAGTAAAAGGATGCTTCAGGCTCAGGGTGTAGCTTATATCAGTTGCTTACCAGAATAAGCAAGGCTCTTGGTTCTATTGTCAGCTCTGCAGAAAGAAAAAAAAATGTTGTTTTAGTAGAGGTATATGTTAAGATTTCATTTAGTATTCTATTTGCTAAGGATATTTAAGGTTGTATTTGCTTTGTCAAAGCTTACTTCAGGGGCTGGGGAGGTGGCTCAGTGGTTAAGAGCGATTCTTGCTCTTTTAAGTTCATTTCCCACCTCAGGGGGCTCAAAGCGGCTTGTGACTGTAGCTCCGGAGATCCAAAGCTTTCTTCAGGACTCCATGGGCATCTGTGTTCATCTGCTCAGCCCTACATACAAGACAAAAAGAGATTTATTGTGTGTAAGGGGAAAAGTTGGGTTATCCCATAGGTCATAATCTATTTGAATTGATGTGTAATTATAAATTATAGGCTATTATAAGTTGTAAGAGTAAGTATATTGAAAGATGATTATTAGTTTATTAACAGGGACTTTTTCTCTAGGGTAAGACTTGAGATTCATTTTTTCCTTTGTAATTTTCTTTATTGCTTGGCCCTTACTCTGAGCATTTGTAATTAAAATAAGTTATTGTAGAAGACTTAATGCACAGTTGTACTGATTCCAGACAGTATTGGTAATGAGAGATGACTGGAGAGGAGCTCCTGGTATGTTGCTTGATGAAAGAGAAATTAATAGGTAATATGCAATATTTTTTCTTTCTTTTTAAATTTTTTTAAAGATTTATTTATTTTTAAGTATATGAGCACACCATTGCTCTCTTCAGATACACCAGAAGGGGGCATCAGATTCCATTACAGATGGTTGTGAGCCACCATGTCATTGCTGGGAATTGAACTCAGGACCTCTAGAAAAGCAGTCAGTGCTCTTAACCACTGAGCCATCTCTCTAGCCCCTGTAATATTTTTTCATGTGTGTGTGTGTGTGTGTGTGTGTGTGTTGTGTGTGAACATATGGAGACCTGAAGTTGATGATGTGGGTCTCCCTCCACCATCTCTACTTTATTTAGTGAGGCAAGGTCTCCTGTTGAACCCAGAGATTGTCAGTTGCCTAGTGTAGGCAGCTTGCCCCAGGGATCGCATTTCTACCTCCCAGTTTAGGTGATGGCTACACCTACCTAGCTTTTTATATCGGCTCTGGGGACCTAAACATTGGCATCTGCCCTCACACTTTATGGCAAGGGCTTTAGCTACTGAGCCATCTCCTCTGTGCTGTCTTTTCCTCCCAGAGGTTATGAATAGAGGCTGGAGAGACGGCTCAGCAGATAAGAGCACTTACTGCTTTTACAGAGGACCCGAGTTCAGTTCATAGCACCCAGAGGGCACCTCAGAGCTGCCTGTAATTCAGCCCCAGTGGATCTGATGGCCTCGTATGGCTTCTTTGAGCACCTGCACATATGTACACCCCATGACATATACAAATAGAATAAAGATAAGTAAATCTTTAACAGAAAGGTTATATAGGGTGTGAATTTGTGTGTGTGTGTCCAGTTTATGGTAGCAAGTAATTTGTTTGCTTAGTAATTATTTTTGCCTAACAAAAACAAACAAACCAACAACAACAAAAACATGCCATAAATGTGCTGCTTCCTATGTGTGCAGGTAATTTTTCAACATATATCTTGGACCAGCAGCATCACTGAATCTGGAAACTAGTTAGTAATGCACATCCTTAGTCTTGCCAGGGTCCTTACCCGGAGAGGAAAGAAAGACCTATTGACATAGAAACAAGGCAGGGCTGAGGAATTCGATGGACCAGCTCATTGTGTGGCCCTCATATTTGCAGCTGCCGATATCAGTCAAAAGATATCCGTATTTGACAGATCTGAACTATAGCTCACAGAGACCCGGAAGATTCTGGGTCCACACAAGCATATGCAAAACCTATCTATGTCTGAGAACTGAAGAGCCGCCCACAGAACTTCCAGATTGTTGTTAAGGGTTTCTACCAGAGGAGAGTCAATTCCAAGTTCATTTGAGAAAATGTTCAAATTTGTTCCTTGACAGTTTCTTACATGTATTTAGTGGGTTCTTCTTACTCTTCTTGCACGTTCTCTCACTCCTGTAATCTCCTTCTCTTCCTTACATGCCTCATTCATGCCTGTTAGCCTGCGACCAGCTGGTATGTCAGGACTGGGCCTGTATGGCCATGGGTTTGGAATTGTCCACTGTAGCCTGGTGGGCTCTCTGATAAACAGCTGAAGACAATAAATGTCCCTCCCAAGAATCCAACAGTAGCCAATAGTGCATCATGAAGGAGGAGGGGCTTATAAGCTCCTCCTTATGCTGTGATTGGCTGTTGACCGGCTCAGTCTTGTGTAGGATAGGTGTAGTCGACTTCAACTATGTTGGTTCTCTGGATTTTTTTTTTTAATTTATTTATTTATTTTATGTATGTGAGCACACACTGTAGCTGTACAGATAGTAGTGAGCCTTCATATGGTTGTTGGGAATTGACTTTTAGGACCTCTGCTCACTCCGGTTGGCCCCGCTTGCTCCAGTCAACCCCACTCGCTCCAGCACAAAGATTTAATATTATAAGTACACTGTAGCTGTCTTCAGACACACCAGAAGAGGGTGTCAGATCTCATTATGGGTGGTGGTGAGCCACCATGTGGTTGCTGGGATTTGAACTCAGGACCTTTGGAAGAGCACTTGGTGCTCTTACCCGCTGAGCCATCTCACTAGCCCCGGTTCTCTGGATTTTAAGATACAAATTTCAGTGTATTAAATGATCTGAAAGAGCTGTTGATGAAGGCAAGTCCTAGGTCACTCTCCAGCCCAGGGATTCAGCTTTTCCAGGGATCTATCATTTTAACCCCGACCCAGGACGGATTCCATCAAACAATTTCTAGGATAGCACGATGTTCCTTTCCAGTTCTCCCCCCCCCACCCCGCCCCCTTTATTCCTGTGATCGATGGGATCTCTGAAGCAAATTCATCATCCTCCGCTCCTCAGGAAGAACAGCTCAGATGCAGCTGGATACGAGTCTTGGGAGTATAATGGTAATCATAATGGAAGTATTGATTAACCATCTTCAGACAACAAGGAAGGGCGTGATTTATCAGCTCTCGGTGACGGGCTGTTGTGGAAGTTGGACACGTGGCAGTCTGAGTAGCCAAGGCTCTGCCAGGTTGCCATAATCCAGTGGGTTCCAGGCAATGGCTTTTGATGATTCTTCCAGCAGCCAACTCTTTACTGATCAGACAGGGAAATTCCCCTTTCATGGATTGGTTATACATGGAAACCTTCTTGTTCTCTTTTCTTTTAGTATTTCAGGGAAGCCCATGTTGGGGTATTCATGTGGTCAGGGAGTGTAGAAAAAAACGCTCTGGGGTGGAAGTTAGGGAACCTGACATCTTGTCCACTTCCTCTTTGCTCTTCTTTAAACTAAGCTGATTTTTACAACTGGTTTTGGAAGGAAGTTCTGCCACTGTCTCTTGGGAAAACCCTTTCAAATCGAAGTTAACCCTGCTTTTCTCTCATCCCAGAATATCTTATTTATTCATTGACTTTTCCACATGTGTGTATAATGTATCTTGATAATATCTAACCCCACCTCTCCTCTCAACTTCCCCTAGAGCTCCCAACAGGAACCCTCTCCAAGTTCTCTGGTGCAGCATTTTCTCTGTCCAACCACATTAGGACAGTGACAGGTCTGTGATTGGATAGGAATAGGGGGGTGGAGCTAGAAGTTGAGGAGTGAGAGAGATAGGAGAAGCAGGAGAGAAATCAACAAGGAAGCTGATGAACAGGGGGACAATCCAGACCCCGCGTGGTTTTAAACAGCCACAAGTAGTTTAAGGTTTTCACAAGGTTAGAATAATTGGGTTAAAACATTGTCTTTTCATTTGGCTCTGAAATTATTGTATTGGCATCTTGTAAATTATGATCTTATTGATATATAAACCTGACTGGATAATTAAGCCTTAAGAGTCACGTTTCTATGGGGTAACTAGGCACTAGATGACTGACTGTGGGGTGTGTGGGGCGTTGCATGTAAGTGAGATGATCTTGCTAGCTGGGAGAGGATAGCAGGATCCCTCTGGGACATAGTGATATGGCCAACCAGTACCAGCGGAGCAAAAGAGTTTGTGGAGTGATCTTTTCGCCGGGCGGTGGTGGCGCACGCCTTTAATCCT
>NW_022196911.1:38491349-38493624 GCF_008632895.1 Mastomys coucha | reverse complement strand
TCCTTCAGTTTTAATTACCCACTGAGGCCATTTGTTACCCACATGTTGCATGGGGATGGAGCCAAGGATGAGCAACCTACCTGCAGCCACACCTGCAAAGAAAAATTATTTTCTTTTTTTAAAAGATTTATTTATACGTAAGTGTACTGTAGCTTACTTCTGGCACACCAGAAGAGGGCATCAGATCTCATTACGGGTGGTTTTGAGCCACCATGTGGTTGCTGGGATTTGAACTCAGGACCTTCAGAAGAGCAGTCAGTGCTCTTACCCGCTGAGCCATCTCTCCAGACCCAAAAAATTATTTTCTTTCTCCCAGCAGCCAGCAACTATCAATAGCTTCTCAGATGTGGTGGGGTCTCATGAGCCCTTTCCCTCACCCGTGGTTTTATCTTGTGCAGGTGACCACAGCTCTGAGTTCATGAGTCCAATAGCCTTGTCATATCCAGAAGACAGCGTTTCATAGCTCTCCTTCCATCCTCTGGCCCCTAACTCTCTCTCCACCCTCACTTCCTTAACGCTCCCTGAGCCCTGGGGTGGGGTCTTGCTATGATTCTTGAGAAGATGTAAGGAGCACAGCAATTTTCTTTATTGGGTGTTCACAGTTCCTCACGTGTCCTGAGAGTGTGTCCTTTTTCTGGATCTGCCTTTGAAGTTCACATGGGATGTGCTATGATATTAAATGAGCTGCCTGGGAGAATCCAGTGTCCTTTCAATGCCCTCCCTGAGGGGATCTGCATTTTACTGAAGCACTTTAATGAATATCAGTGTAGTTTTGGAATGTAGCATTTACACCACGATGGAATGGATCTTCCTATGCTGATTTTAGATAAGAGAAGATGGAGTGTTCAACATGATTTTTCCTTGTGACATGAGGTTGAGTTCCGAAATATCAGTTGGCATGCAAAGTAGAAACAGTTAAATCTAAGCATTCATAGGAAGACAACTTTAGATGGTAGTCCTTGCTTTTCTACCTTGTTTTAAGACAGGTTACCTTTGTCACTGTGTTGGTCAGACTTTTGGGCTCTGAGCTTCCAGAAAGCCCTAGTCGCCAGTACCTCCGTGTCATGGCACCCATGTGGAGGTCAAAGTACAATTTACAGGAGTTGGTTCTCTCCTTCCACTCTATGGGAACTTGTGATTGAACTCAGGTTGTCAGGCTTGGCAGCATGGGTCATCTGCACCATCTTGACAGCACAATTGTACTAGCTTTTAAGTGAGTTCTGGGAATTGGAACTCACTGTATCAGGTTTGTGTGATAAGTACTTTTACCCATTGAACCATTTTACCAACTCTTTTTGTTTATTGAGACTGTCTCAAAATGTAGCCCTGCTTGGTTTTGAACTTCTTATGTACACCAGGGTGACTGTAACTTGCAGCGATCCTCCTGCATCAGCCTCCTGAGCTGATGGGATTATAGAGCTACTGTGTCACACACCTGGTTATGTTTTATTTTTAACTGAACATACTTTTTGTATAGAAGTAATAAATATGTAAATATAAGTATCATGAGCTTATTACAATTAATTTTAGAAATATGGCAGGGCATAAAAGAAAACAAAATTATTAAAATTTGAAATTATAGACTGATTATATGTTATATTACTAGGAATATGGGCAATTTAGAAAATCACAAAGGAGAAAATTATTCCAAACAGTACATAGATTATCATTTTAAGTGTTGTCTCCCGGTTGGGTGCTCTAGGACTGGGACGAACAATTATCTGTGGGAGCAAACAGTTAGTAAGGAAAGACACAGACGCCAGGTAGAAGTGATAAGAGAGAGCTTTACTGTAATTCACTCAGTATTTATAGTTAGGCTTGGGAACTACATCCAGAGGAATTCGACACTTGCCCATATAACATAAACAGGAGAGAATCCATAAACACCAGACTAGAAGGAGATCTTGAAAGGAAGATCCGGTAAACCTTTTAACATAAGTATGAGACTTGCTAAGTCTATGATCTAAGGAGCAGCAGTCAGGACTCCTTCACACAGCAGGTGCTCAACTCCAGCTTGCAGTGACTGCTCCACACAGCAGGTGCTCAACTCCAGCTTGCAGCCTGTCGGGGCTGCTTACAGAACCAAGTCACTCCCAAGCAACAAGGTTGGGGGACAGAGTCCACATTTAAGTTCATCTTTTTTTCTTCAAGGTAATTGGTGTGTGCTTGCTCTGTTTACATTATTTAACATTTTATCACTGGGGGCTGGAGAGATGGCTCAGCTGGTATGAGCACTGACTGTTCTTCCAAAGGTCCTGAGTTCAAATCCCAGCAA
>NW_022196911.1:38488650-38491339 GCF_008632895.1 Mastomys coucha | reverse complement strand
TGCCCTCTTCTGATGTGTCTGAAGACAGCTACAGTGTACTTACATATAACATTTTATCACAAGCATATCCTTATGCTGTATGGCCTGCTTTTGCATTCTAAAAGGCCATGTCTGTTGTATGTGGAGGTGGAGTGGCTGTATATTTTGGACTGGGGCTTCTGACTTCCAAGTCTGTCTGTCTGTCTATCTATCTATCTATCTATCTATCTATCTATCTATCTATCTATCTATCACCAATCATCTATCTATCTGTAAAAGCCACAAACTCTGTATTTCCCTTGATAATTTCATATATGCATATAGTATATACTACTCCTCTTTCTTCCCATTCCTCAGGAGTATTACAACAGTGTGGCATCTATTTAATTGTTAATACCAACGATGCTAGTGTTGAGGACATAGTACATGCCAAGCTTTTTTAAGACCCCAAATAGGTTCTCATGAGGGCTCCTACCTCCCACCACATTTTAGGTTATTCCCATGATGCAGATGAGGTCGCCGAGGCACAGGAAGGAGAAAGGTTAGACAGCATCCCTTTGTGCAGTTCTCAGCTCTCATGAGAAAGGCTTCTTTGTACAGTGGATGGTGGTTAACATAGAAACTCACAACTGGTCAAAGTGCAGAGAATGTGTTTGTGGAGGGCTCACCCATAAATGAGATGTCTGTATCATACCCCTTTGCCTCTAAGGCTCAGAGACGATCTTGGAAGACAGATACAAAGATTGTAAGAGCCAGAGGTCGGGAAGATCAGAGCAAAATAGTCCCCTCTGGATGTGTACTCATCAACTTGCAGCATCTATGGCTGCCTGCACAAAGCCTTCATAAAGTCAAGCTAATTAACATCTCAACATGGATGGGGGAGGGACTCATGAGTTCCCACAATAGCTGAGCAGCTATTGACTGTCAATAGCTGCTAGAGGAGGGAGAGTCAATTCTCTTTAAAGTTGCTTATGCTCTAGCAGGTGGCTTCATGGAGTACATGGGTAGTACAAACTGTATTTGTGGATTATTAAAAAAAAAAAGGACATGAATTAGGAGGAAGGATGGTAGCTGAGAGTTAGAAGACGAGTGAGGGGGTAAATAGGACCCATATATCTTAAATGAATATATACAATTCTCAAAGAATAAAAATATTATATTAAAAATAATGCATCCCAACTTGTATAGCCACTATTGAATTCAGTGAGTTAGTGCCTCTCAAAGCTAGGAATTGATCAACTTAAAGATCCATCTATAGTACTTTTGGGCATATATTCAAAGGTCTCTACATCCTATTACAGAGACAGATGCTCATTTATGTTTCTGCTCCATCCATAATAGCCAGAAATTGAAAACAGCAGAGATGTCTATTAACAGATGGATGAAAAAAATATGATACATTTATACAATGAAATATTATTCAGCTCAAAACACAAAAACGAAAAACAAAACACCACCACCAAACCCGAAATCATGAAATTTGCAGCTTTATTGGTGGATCTAGAAAAAATCATTTGAATGAGGCAACCTAGACTCCAAAAGACAAATATGATATATATTTGGTAATATGTGTTTGTTATACCTGTTAAGACTTTAACAAGCAGGCTTCAATCCATATAACTACAGAGTTATGTATAGAGTAAGGGATTGAGGAGAGGAAGGGGAAATAGACTATATAGTTATGGATGGACACAGGTGGGTGGGAGAGTGGAATGAGAGGATTAAATAGAGAGGGGGAGAGAAGAAGGGAATAAGACAGGGCATACCAGGAGGGATGTCCAATACTAAGGGCTGTTTGAGGGCTCATATGGAAACCCACTACAGTAGAAACTTCTTAAATATATACATGAAAGAAATCTAAACAGAGTCAGGAAATAATTGGGAAGACAAAGTCCCAACTAAACAACTCCTGACATCAAATAAAACCTTCAGTTTCAGGAATAGCTTGCATCTAGTTGAATTATTATTTTTTAAAAAAATTTTAAAAAACTTTTATTGCATTATGATGAGAAAAGTTATATGATTTCAATTTATCTGAATTTGTTAACATTTAAAAACATATTTCAATTAAATATAATTGAATCACATTCTTGTTTCCCTTTTGTACCACTGCTCCTCTCAGAGACCCCCCTTCAATACCTACAATATCTTTTTTGTCATATTCCTTAAAATTTATAAAATATTATAACAATAAAAATAAGTATTATAAAAGTTGTTTGATATAAAACAACAATCAATTTAACAGTCTTATATAGGTGCTCGTCTACAGCAATAGTGAAAATACATTTTTCTCAGTATAATTTTAAATAACTCTAAACATATTAACTGTATACTTAAAAATAATACATCACTACTAGTATTTTCTTAAATGAACATGAATATATAAAGTCTTTTTGTTTGTTTTGTATTTAGTAGAGTTTAAAATCTTGGCTCTTACTGAGGTACAAGCCCAAAATAAGAACAATTTTTAGACATTGGAGTTCATTGTAATAAGGCTGTATTTCACTGATCCTCACATCACCAAACGATTTTACCTCCATCGTAGCTAAGCTGAGAGTTGATAGTTTTGCTGCACCAAGAAATGAATTGTAGGCTCGATTTTTGGATACTGACTTCCTGCTATGGTTAAAGCTATTTGACTCGAGTGAGTGACTTCATTCTCAGCCCACAGAGAACAGGTTACATTTATTTAAGAAATGGTGTAGGTATT
>NW_022196911.1:38478716-38486990 GCF_008632895.1 Mastomys coucha | reverse complement strand
GAATCTTGCATTTCTGGTGTAATGGTATGTCCAGGACTTGCTATGGTGGGAGAATTGGGTTCTGATGAGGGCAAGTGACCTTGGTTTATGTTGTTTATTTTCTTACACTTGCCCCCCGGCATCTGGTTAACTCTAGTGCTACCTGCCCTTGCTATATCTGACTGGAGCCTGTCCATCCTGTGATCCTGGTTGTGTCAGAACTCCTCACAATCAAGCTGACTCTGTAATCCTGTGATTCTGGGATCCTGGTATCCTGGGCTTGTTAAATCACCTGGGAGTGTGGCTTTCTCTGTGTGTTGTGGGACTGGCTACAGAGCTTGTGCCCAAGGTCTGCTCAGAACACTAACCCAGACAGACTGGAAGGAACCTGACTCACGGGGCTGGCGGAGTTCTTGTTTGCCTAGACCCAATTACTCCCAGTGTTGGGACAGATGTTGGTTCCTGCTCACCTCTGATCCTGGGTGTGTCAGAGCGCCTGGGAGTGGAGCTTCTTCTAGGTGTTGTGGGACTGGCTGATCTAGTTGAATTACTAGCTAAAAGGGCCCTATAAAAATCCCCAAACAATCCAGGTTATTGCCAAAGCTCTTGGTTGCTCTCCATAAACTAACAACAAGGCCCCACTGCTGAAGACAACACCTATGTAACTCACTGAATGTGGAGAAATCAAACTAGTGCGTACCCAGAGCCTTTACTCCTACTGAGTAATGTTTATGCTACCAGAAGATACTCTGTATGAACACTACCAGAGGAGAAAACTAAACACAAATCCAGCTACAATCCCTTCCGTCTACAACGGTGACCTGCCTATGGTTGCCACTGTAACGCTGATACAGTAGTGGCACCAAAACTGAAAGTGGCCAAACACTATCTGATTGGATTTAAAGTCTACTCTATGAGACGCAATTCATGCTTGACACTACTGGGTAGCTAAGAACTATAGCAACATTTTTTAATATATAAATCCTAGTGCCAGCATGTTCCTGCTATCCTCCCCAGTGCTTTACGTTATGGAATAAATGATTAAGTAAATCCTGGCTGCACATTTCTCACTACTGGCCCCAATGTTCTGGGCTCCTGAATGAGGGACAGACACACACAGCCTTTATATTTTTATATGCCTTAATCAGCCGGATGGCTGGGCCACTTCCTAACTTCCATGCCATTAATTCCCCTCTCCCCCCATAACCCTGAGTTATTACTTAGTATCCTACATTCTATCTTGGCTGCTCTGGACCCAGAGTGATGCCTAGCTGGGCCCAGCCCCTTCACATGCCAGCTATACCTCCTTGTCCTCCACTCTTCTCAGGCATGCTGCTCTCCTTTCCTTCTCTTCCCAGCATGGCAGATCGCCTTCTTTCTCTCCTTTCTCCCTGTTCCTAGCCTGGGAATCCTAAAAGCCCCGTCTCTATCTGCCCTGCTCAGCCACTGGCTTTTGACATCTTTATTTACCAATCTGAACCAACTTGGGGCAGGGTCCCTCAGTGTCTTACAGGCAGACACTCATGCAAAAGGTTTTTTATTTTTTTATTTTTTATTTTTGGAACATAATTAGCATGAGAATACAAGAGGCTACAAAGAATCTGAGATTAGATATGCCATTGACCTACAGGAAAATCAAAATAAATGTGGCAATAAAATAAATATTAGCAGCATTTTGCTATACTCATAGATCAGTGTCTTGTTCAGTCATCATCAGAGAAGTTTCCTCTTGAAGTAAATGGTAACCCATAAGAGACACACGATTGAACAATGTGGGGGAGGAGAAAGAGAGAGAGAGAGAGAGAGAGAGAGAGAGAGAGAGAGAGAGAGAGAGAGAGAGAGATTTAAATGGTTGCCTTCATCAAATCTCAGCTCAGGGAACTCTGTGGAAGAGGAGGTAGAAAGATTGTAAGAGCCAGAGTCAATGGGCGATGCCAAAGAAACATCTTTCAGACACACCAGGACTGACACATATATGAGCTCAGAGACTTGGCAGCATGCACAGGGCCTGTACTGGTCTAAGCTAGATGGGGGTCCCAGCACCAAGAGGGGAAAATGGACAGAAATCCCTATTACTAATCTAGATGTTATCCCCAGTTGATAACTGCTTGCAAAGGAGAAATTAGTTTTCTCCAATAGAATCTCACAGGGTTTCCAGGACAGCCAGGGTGACACAGAGAAACCCTGTCTCCTCCCCCCCCCCAAAAAAAAAAGAATCTCACTGGGTATACAAACTATACTTATGTAAGACTGTCAAGCCTTAGCTTACCGGGGAACCCCCGAGTGAACCACGTGGAGCCTAAATTGATCCAAAAAGCAAGAGGAATTTATTGTTCCAGTGCACTGGGGTTGTTCCAGACCAGAAGGAGAGGTGGTGACCCCTCGCAGCTTGTTCAGTGAGCTTTTGTACAGTTTTCAGGGCAGCAGCCATTAGGCACAATGTGATTGGCAGAACAGTGTGACTTTTTAAACTGATTGGTCTCTAGAGAATGAGGTGGCAAGGACTTCCCTTGTCTGAAGGTGGGGAACGGTCAGTCCTGCGGAATGTGTCCCCACCCACAAGTCAGTTCCCACCCTGTGGTCTGAGGAATGTTAATTAGCCTCTCCCTTCCGGAAGGGCAAGTGTGCCATGACCTTCCCAAAGTTCCTGAGCTGACCTTTTCACTTAAGGTCGACCAACACTGCCCAGTAGTAAATGGGTAATACAAAATGAACTCAGTGGTAGTTTTTGTTTGTTTGTTCTGTTTTGTTTGTGTTTTCCTTCTTGTCTTATAACGCTTTGGGCATTATTTAATCTTATAGGTGTTTTGGATGTATATTATGATTATCAATTATGTGTGTGTTTAATGGATCTTTGTGTGTGCAAATGTGTATGTCTCTAAGTCTGTATGTGTTTGGTATACTTGGTCTTTGACTCCTTAATTCTGTTTGATTTGACTATTCTGATCTTCCTTCTTTCCTTTTTTTAGATGCCTGTTTGTATTCTAATGAGAGAGATAAGAGAAAAGGTGTGGATTTGGGTGGATAGAAATGTGGGGAGGATCTGGGAGGAGTTGGGGGAAGAGAAACCATGATCAGAATATGCAGTACGAATAAAATCCAGTTTTGATACAAAAATGTGAAAAGAAACTGAACCAAACCAAACCTCTGGGGCAAGTGGACCGTGCCACCAGACAGAAAAACTGGTAAGGCTGAGTGAGCTCAAATGCTGTGAATCTTAGAGTTGAGGACAGTAGGAGTGGGACCACTCCCTGCCTAACTTTACCTGCTCTGGAACAAGTAACCACAACATCCCACTGAGGACCACAGCAAGCAGCCACTTAGCATAAAAACCAGGAATCCTCTATGCTAATGAGATATCCTGATGAAGAGATTGGCTCAGGAACTTTAGAAAATTCCACTGGACCCCTCCCCTCCTGGAAGAGAAAGGCCATAGGCACCCCTCCCCTCCAGAAGGGAGGGGCTAATTACATTCCTCAGACCACAAGGGAGTAGGAACCAACCACCAGCCACCTATGGGTAGGGAAGGCCTAGAGCTTGTAGACACATTCTGAGACCTTTGGCCATCTACCTCATTTCCTAATCAGTTTAAACGTCACACTCTTCTGCCGATCACATTGTGCCTAATGGCTGCTGCCCTGAGAACTGTGTAAGCACACCTGATGGGCTGTGTGTGGTCATTCTTTTTCTTTATGTACAGGGCGACCCCAACATGTTGGAACAATAAATTCCTCTTGCTTTTTGCATCAATTCCTTGCTCTGCATCGTTCAGTTAGCTAAGGCTCGCCAGAATCTTACAAAGGTCAGCCAATGAATTTCCCTTCTTGGGCATTCCTTCCTGCAAAAGGTATTTAATCCCTGGTCCACCCTGAATAAGGTGTATGCATTCACATTTGCCATCAGATAAAGCAGTTTGAACAAGCTAGGGACATCTCTTCATCAAGGATCTCCAAGGTAGTGGGGAGGCATTCGTGATAAAGAGAAGGCCTTCTCTCTTCTAGCCCCTCTGTATTCCCAGCACTCATTCAGAATCAAACCAGGTTCTGCCCCTGTTCTGGGCTCTGCCTTCCCCATTCTGGCTTCTGCGTGGAAACCCTGAGGGGAAGGGTGGATGGAAACCCCTCCCTGTCCCAACTCCCAGCAGTAGGCCAAGCAGCACCTGGGTACTCAGTTGACAGGAACCACAACAAATGTCCCAGAGCTTGGGAAAACACAGATTGAGGACCCCATTATGGATTATATTCTGCCCCCTCCTCTCTGCCAGTGGTGGGCTAATCGCGGGCTCCAGGCACCCCAGCAACCGGATGCAGCCTGGTAAAAGTCCTGCAATGAATTCTTTTGTTTAGAGAAAAACACTAGTCTAAATCCAGCAAGGACTCACAAGTGTTCAGAAGCTTGGTAAAGATTTCTGTCTCAGCTTCCCTCTGTTGGGTTTTAAGATAGCAGCAGCCGTTCAAGATACTTACATTCTAACTCAGGAGAGAAAAATGGGACAACAAACGCTCCAACTTATCACATCTGCTCCTTTTACCAGGAAAGCACATGTTCCCCGAAGCTGCTCTCTTCCCTTTGCACACACAAGGTTTACCTGATCGTGGCTAATTGCAGGCAAGACTAGAAAAATGATTACTTTTTCCAACCTCTGGAATGGAAGGTGACTGGGAAAGACAGGTTTGGAGTTGACTTAAGTCAGTCATCCAGCAGCAGTGGCATGGGGGAAATTGTGCTCCCCAAAAATTTGTGTGTTCAAGGCTGAAGTACAGAGTGACTGTGTTGAAGATGGGTCCTTTAAAGGTTGTGATGGTGGATGAGATCATAAATGTGAAGCTCTGATTCCATGTCTAGGCTCTCTATGGTTATAGATTATGTGAGAAACTGGTGTGTTGATACATTCCTGTAATCCCAGCATTTAGGAGGGAGAGGCGGGAGGATTGTTAGTTTGAAGCCACCCAAGGCTATAGAGTAAGAGTGTGTGTGTGTGTGTGTGTGTGTGTGTGTGTGTGTGCATGTGCACATGTTTGTGCGCTTAATGCTTGTAGTCCACACCCATATCTTTGCCCACCTGAAGAGGTCATGTAGCCAGGTAGCCAGGTTAAATTCCCTTTCCTCTTATAAGGTCATGTCTAGCAGCATATGTAATTCTCCCTCATGCAAATGAGGTATCCTCAGCACCCTGGCCCTGGCCAATGAGGCGTATTCACTCCAATATCCCCTACTGACCCCCAGAGGTTTAACTAGCCTTTGTTTCCCTCATTAAAATGAGCTGCTTCACTGCAGCTGTCTTCCAAGAGTCTGTTCTCCTCGTGTTCACTGATGCCTGTGGTCTCTTAGCTTCCAGCCAGTTGACCTTGTATCCCCTCTTCAGATTCTCTAGTTGTGATTGTGATGATCAGTGTACTATAGATGGGGAAGGAGATCCTGAATGGCTCATATATATGAGGATACAGCAGGATGATCACTGGGGACCCTGACTAGATCCTGGCTACACAGGTACCATGATCTTAGACTAAAACCCCAAGACTGTGGGACTGTTCTTTTATCCTGGTAGTTGAGCTGTCTTGAGATAACTGGCTACCAGGAGATATTCAAGCCTTGATCATGCTTGACCCTCACATTCTTCCTCGCACTAGAGCTAAGAATCAATAGGACTCTGCTGTTTTCTCACTTCTCTGGCTTAGGTTAAGAGGTGGTCCAGAGCCTGTCAAATCTCATCTTTCTGTGAATGTAGCACCATCTCACAAATGCTAATGTTTTCAACTGTATTAACAAGCACCACACAGTACTCTTAGAATAGAAGTGGCATTATACGTTATTTGTAGTATATCTATTCAGTCATTTTCCCTTTCTTTCTTTTCTTCTTTCTTTCTTCCTTCATTCCTTCTCTTTCTTTCTCTTTATTTATTTCTTTCCCTTTCTTTCTTTCTCTTTCTTTCTTTCTTTCCCTTTCTTTCTCTTTCTTTCTTTCTTTCTTTCTTTCTTTCTTTCTTTCTTTCTTTCTTTCTCTCTCTCTCTCTCTCTCTCTCTCTCTCTCTCTCTCTTTCTTTCTTTCTTTCTTTCTTTCTTTCTTTCTTTCTTTCTTTCTTTCTTTCTTTTTCAGAGAGCCATTTCCCTGGCTTTCATAATCTTGATAAGAAACCTGAAGCTGACAGGGTTTGGTTACCCAGGCAGGGACCCAGGAGTGAAAGATTCATGTGCTGTGGGGTTGAAGCCAGCTGTAGCCAGCTGTAGCCAGCTGTAGCATCTCTTTGTGAAGTTCAGTGGTCCAGTGCTTCCCTGCAGGTGACATGAGCAAGCAATCACACAGCAGAGGAGTCTGAAAATGATGGTAGTACCCACTCCAGCATGTTAGCATGTTCCCAAAAGGATCTAGCACTTATTAATGCTTTTCAGTTACAGCTAGTTTCTGAAAGGTTCAAACTGATAATTATTGCCACTGGGGATACATTGATGCATAAAATAGCTGTGACTGTTCTTAGGGAATGACATTTTAGAAAGTGGTTTTTGTTTGTTTGTTTGTTTGTTTGTTTGTTTTTGAGTCTTGATATGTAGCTCAGGCTATCCTCAAATTGATATCCTTCCTGCATTAGCTTTCACAGTTCTGGGATTATTGACTGGTACACCATCATCCCTGGTTAGAATTCTGGCCTTTTAAAGTATCAGTATGATGATTCTGGATGGCTTTTCTTCATGGTAACTTATCACCTTGCTCCAGGGAGCCATCATCTCCTATAGATGTACCCTGAGGTCTGTAATTAGTCACATTCCTGATATTTCCTGTTGTCACATTTGACCTACATGTTGTCTTCTTTGACCTACATGTTGCCTCAATGGCCAGATTGAGTACATTGTTATTACTACTATTGCTGAGGACTTCCAGACCAGCAGGTGGAGTGGGCTAGGAGCAAAGTTCTATGCAGCCCCAGAGGCTGAGGTCTCTGCCATCCTATGGAGCATCAATTCAGGAGGCAGAAACACAGATAGATACACTGCCTAGCAAACACATCCAACCCATAGAACACCAAGTTAAGGGGTATCTTGGCAGGAAACAGATGGCACCCTTGAATTAGGATAACTCTAGTCTAGTATCATATAGAAACTATTTACAAAGACGTGGGCAGAGTGGAGACAAACCACACTGCACGGTGGTGGGACTTCTGATTGGTAACGGTTGTTTCCTACAGCTCCCCTAGGTCCTTGGAGGGCATATGAGGGGGTGAGTTCCAGGAAGTGGAGAGGTTGACAAGATCTGGGGGGATGGTTGCCTTATTGGAGCCCAAGTGTTTGACAGGGGACCCCAAGGAGGGAATAACACCCCAATTTCACACCCTGAGTTCTCTTTGCTTTTTCTAGTTCGTGACGTGTTTCACAATTGGGGGCAAAGGGCTGATGCAGAGCAGTCTTGCAGAGCAGTCTGGGAGCACACAGTGGAGAAGAGGAGAGGGGTAGATGAGATCAGCAGCTCAGGGGGATGTCCCGGCAAAGAGCACTGCTGGGTGAAGGTCAAGGTGCCACCATGAAGCATGTGACTATGAAGAAGGGTTATTTTACACTGAAGGCATTTGAGGCTCAGCAGATGTAGGAAACAGCTGTTTTGGACCCTCCCTGATGTGACCAAAAGCAGAAACTTCTGAGGATGGAGGGCGGCCATGAATCCCCCTTCCCTGGGGAAGCTGTGGAGATTGGGCTGTGCAAACAGATGGATACAAAAGGTGATGCTAGCCCTTGTCTCCTGACTTTCCTCCTTTATTTAGCCTCCGGTGTTCCATTACCCGGAAGCCTATGACACCCATTCCTTTGCGCTACTCTTTTGCCCCGCATATATTGTCCTATGCCTCGATACTTTGGGGGATTTCCTCCTCATCAATGGACTTCTTTTCCACAGACACACAACTTGCAACAGAAAACAGCTTGTCTGCTTGCTCCCCTGCTCCCATTAACTGCATTTTGGTGGTGTTCTTTGCTGTCAGTGCCATCAGAGAGCTTTGATGTAGCACTGCTGGCTGGTAGAAAGAGGAGCATCCCTTCCCACTTGGGAATCTCAACCTTCACTTAGGTAAAGCTGGGTCCTTGACTATGCTTCAGGAAAGGATTTCAGAGCAAGTCAGAGTGAGGCAAAGTGAGTTTATTAAGCAGGCAAAGATGGTACACGCTTCAGATTCAAGTATGAAGTTGGGGAGAGAGAGCTTAAGAAAAAAGGCTATAGTAATGGTGTATATAGGGCAGGCTTCTCAAAGAAGTAATCTCTTCTAATTCTTCTTGTTCTTGTTCCTCCTCCTCCTCCTCCTCCTCCTCCTC
>NW_022196911.1:38475825-38478162 GCF_008632895.1 Mastomys coucha | reverse complement strand
TCTCTCTCTCTCTCTCTCTCTCTCTCTCTCTCTCTCTCTCTCCTCCCCCCTCTCTCTCAGCAGCTCTGCAGAGTTGGCTCTCTCCTTCACTGTGAGTTCCAAGGACTGAACTTAGGTCTTCAGGCTTTGTAGAAATCTCCTTTACCCCTGAACCATTTCTCTGGCCTCTGTTTGTTGCTTCTAACACCCCTTTTTGAGATATCTCTTGGAAAAGGTAATATTGTCCTTGTAGGCAACTGCAACCTTGATGATATCAGTTGTGTTGAAGTTTGGGACTCTCAGCTAGCAGGAAATATAAGGAGTTCCTGAGTGAGGGGCTTCTTCCCCTTCTCCCATGTCCTTCATTTCCTGTCTTTCTAGATTGACTCAGACTGAGCTATTGAACCAGGACAGAGGAAACTTTCCCTCCTGGGGGCATGAGGATGAGTGGGTGAAGAGATAAAGATTAAGATGAATTCAAAGTTGGCTTCTTCAGGCCTGGGAAGAACTACCCTTGAACTCTTGTCTCCCAAACCACTGATTACATACCATAGAGCCCCTCATTTGTAACACAGAGCTACATACTCCATCCCAGCAACTATCTAATGGGCCACTGGCTGACCTAACTGGGATGGTTTCTTCCACATTTTTTTTTCTTTCAGATGACTGGCAGAGTGTGTAGATAACCCTTTCTTTTAAAAGCTCCATCTTAACCTACTCATGACAGGCCATCCTGCTTTTCAAATTCCCCCAAATCTCTTCTCCTTAATCCTTGTCAAATGCCATATATCCTGGTAAATGGAGCCATATATTAATACCACTAAAAGCCAATTTTAGAATTCACAGTTTCTGAAACCTATAGCCCATGGCTCAAGATCTTTAGCAAAGTAGATTCCCACGAGTGTATTTCAATCATCATGAATGGTGACATTTCCCAGCGTCCACCCCAGAGACTTTTATGAATGTCGCTGTCAGCCTATGTAACAGGAACAAATCCAGGAGCGCTTCACTGACATTTTAACAGTCAAATAGTCTATACACCCGATGCACCCAGCTCAGAAATGGAGTGCTTTGAGAGTACACAGGAGGGAGGAGGGCACACACTGGAGGAGTCACAATAAGCATGGTGTCAGAATTAATTTAGGGCACAAACATGTCACAGTTTTGCACTCTCTTTTTCCTTGTCAGTGAAACTCAAACAGTGTTTAGATAGTAGATGTGTGCCTCAAAGGAGGTGAGGTTCTTTAGTTCCTGGGGCAAAGCAGTTGTTTACCCAGGCTTGGTGATATCATCCTCTACTGGTGATTGGCTTAATAGGGGAATATGATATGGTCCAACCAAAAAGCCATGAGCAGAGCAGTCTGTGGCAGCATGAGTGTCTTGTATAGGTTGTTACTAAGAGGAGATATAAGGGAAGAAATGTGATAGGAGACAGTACAAAGATGTTTCACCATGGCTGAACCAAAGCTCACTGACTCATTCCTGCGATGCCTCTGATCTTACCTTGGAAGCTTGAAGACACGGGAAGCCTGGGGCTATCTTACATATACATGAAATTCCAGAGTTGAAGTAGATAGAGAAAGGTAGTTGATGATTCTAACATACCTTCTTTTGGATGGAAAAAAATAATAGAGATGTAAAATATTTAAACAAAATGGAAAGGTTAGAATAGAAATTGGAAGTCCATAACCTCTACCTCTTAAGGAATGTGTCAGGGTTATATTAAAAAATGAAGAGGTTGGGCAGGGAGGCAGGGGCAGGTGGATCTCCATGAGTTCAAGGCCAGCTTGATCTACATGGTGAGTTCTAGAGATGTTGTCTCAAAACGACAGACAAACAAACAAATTCCCACCACCGACCAACCAACCAAATAAAAAGCAAAACAAAATAAAAAATGAAGCAGCAGGATAGATAATCCTGAGCGTAAGTTGGATCTTTGATAAAACACATGTGGATTTATCTGCCTCTTACTGTAAATATCCTGAGCATGGCTATATCATGATTGTTTAACCCAACATGTGTATTATTTTTCCTTTTTAAAACTGAGACCCCTGGGTAACTATGCATGAAGAGTCCCTGATTTCTACCTTTAGCAAGTTTCACCCCTAAAGCCATTCTTAGGGAAACCTTTGTGGCACAGTGAAGGGATACATGGTTTGGGGTCAGTTCAATCACACTCTAGTGGTTAGATCTTGAGAAGTCAATAAACCCTTTATGAATGTAGATGTTTCATCTCTATAAAAAAAGAGACAATAAAACATACCTTTTGTTGGGCCAGGTACTGTACATCTGTAATCCTAGCTTCTAGGTGGCTGAAATATATATATATATATATATATATATATATATATATATATA
>NW_022196911.1:38470035-38475738 GCF_008632895.1 Mastomys coucha | reverse complement strand
GACCCTTCCCCCAGCCAGGAGTTGGTTCTCTCAGACCTTGCCTTGCCACAAATAGCCATGCCTCTCTCCAAGTTCCTGTTATGCCAGAACTCCCGCCTCCAGAGACCGAAGATGAAGATGTTGATTGAGTCTCGAGATGCTGACGGACTGGAGAAGAGGTTTCTGCCTGCCTGCTTGTTAAACAGTTGAATACACATGGCGGACTGAAAGTATAACCATGGCTCTTTCCACTTTTTTATCCCCCCTCACCATCCGGTTCCCTTTATTTCTTTAGGCTCCTACTTCTCTTCCATAAAAACCCGTTCATATTTAGCTGCAGGCAGATATATATATATATATATATATATATATATATGTGTGTGTGTGTGTGTGTGTGTGTATATATATAAAATTTCATATATGTATGTGAATGTATACATTTATTCAACATGTATATTGAAACCCTATCTCCAGACAAACAAACAAACAATCAATCTGTGTGTAGTGGTCCATGTCTGTAATCCTATCACTTAAGTTGTTGAGTTAGAAGGATTACTGTGAGTTTATAGCTAGTCTGGACAACTTGGTGGATGGAGTCAAGACTAGTCTTGGACATAGTGAGACCTTGTCTTGAAAAGTCAAAGAGAAGAAGAAAACTGAACCAACCAAACAAATATCTTTAGGTTGTTAAGGGTTATAAATAATATATGGGGCTGGAGAGATGGCTCAACTGTTAAGAGCACTGACTGCTCTTCCAGAGGTCCTGAGTTCAATTCCCAACAACCACATGGTGTCTCACAACTGTCTGCAATGGGATCTGATGCCTTCTTCTGGTGTGTCTAAAAAGAGTGACAGTGTGCTCATATACATAAAATAAATAAATAAATCTTTAAAAAATGTTATATTAAAGTATCCATTATTTGAAACGATTGTTCATTAAACAATAGCTAATGCTCTAGCTGCCTTCATGCCACGACTGTCTAGTTTTCCTTGCCTCGAACACAATGGTTTAATGCACGTGGAAGGTCAGTATCTTAGTCTACAACAGTCTCAAAATTATGGAGTAACTGTTCCTCAAATGCTACAAAGGAGCTCATGCAAATGAGCCACCTAAATCCACCTCATGTCAGCCCTGAAAAGATAAGTTATATATTTAACCTCCCTTTCATGGGCCGATGGCCGCTGATGGAGTTTGAACAATTTATCAAATAAGCTGGAGAAAGACATCATTCATATTCAGAAGATCTCAACAGGCTTGGGTGATAGGCTAAATTAAACAAGATGAATTGTTTTATGAAACATTGTAAAATCTACCTAGTGGGTTCCATTTCTTTCCCCATTTCTTTTTGCACAACATGGAAAGGGAGAAGTGGCAGGCTTAGGGCTTCCCGTGGCTGAAGTTCAGTGTGAAGCCATTGTGGGATCCAGCTATCTATACAAAGTGGTCTTAGTCCTTCCTCATAAACAGAACAAGAAAAGTCAGAAGTAGGAAGGTGATGATTGCTTAGCTTCTCTCCACAGACCGCATGCCTACAGTGCCTAGGATGACAGACTCCTACGATGACAGGCTGAGCAAATGCCACAAGCCAACTGCATCACACTGAGTACAGATGTGACATCTGAACTCTTTCATGCACAGCATTTAAGGTGACCAGGTGTTTTTGAATGGAATTAGCATGCAAGGCGTTGGGAACCAACAGACTGAAGGCCTCTCCCAGCATCAAAGGGGGACACCATTCCCAATCTGGAGGCTGCTTTGAAGAGCTTTCTCTAAATGGAGACAGGGCATGCACTCTAATCCTCTCTTTGGGGATTTTTTTTTTTTTTTTTTTTTTTTTTTTTTTTTTTTTTTTTTTTTTTAGTTTTTCGAGACAGGGTTTGTCTGTGTAGCCCTGGCTGTCCTGGAACTCACTCTGTAGGCCAGGCTGGCCTCAAACTCAGAAATCCGCCTGCCTCTGTCTCCCAAGTGCTGGGATTAAAGGTGTGCGCCATCACAGCCCAGCTTCTTTGGGGAATTTGAACTGGGGAAATGATTGCAAGTCAGGTAGTGTGTGGCAGAATCATAAGCTGAAGTTTCTGGAGGAGGGCACACTGCTACAGAGGCAGGATAAAGGAATACGGAAGTGTTAAGATAAACAGGAACAAGAATGAGGAAGCAGGAATCTTTAGCCACAGCAGAATCAATAAAAGAGGCAGAGTTTACTGAAGGCCAACCTGAGTTTGCTGGAGAAAGGATGGCGTCTCTCTTCATTTCAGAAGAAATGTAGTTGCTTTGCCAACGCTGTTTTCCCTAAGACGCTTCCTGAGGCTTCACTTGAGGTTCATTTTAGGTCCACCACTGAAGTACCTCCAACCACTTGAGGTAGTAGTGTGAGGGGATACTTGTTCTTTGTAAAGAGATGTTCAAAAGTTTCATATGGTGAGCTAGAGGGGGTCCCCAGAAGACTGATCATGAGGCTTCACATGGAAGGGGTGTTTAAAGGAGTGAGGATGTCTGTGCGGAGGAATGATTTTCACAGGGAGAGCCTCAGACAGCCACAGGGCATCTGGAAACTGTCCGTTTCTAGGTCCACCTGGGCCTCACTGGATGAGAAATTTTGGAGGTGAGTCCACCACTGAGGGGGTTCCACAAAATTGCCCCATCTGAGGCATTCTTAAGTTGGAGGACAGTTACCCTAGAGATGAGATTTGACAATGATGCGGCAGAATATGTGTGAAGAAAGGTCCTTCGTGAGAGAGCAGACAGTAGAGCTAGTTCCCATTGGGTTACAGGAACTTGGTCCCAGGAGCCTAGGAATGCTGTAACCTGACACAGTAGCACTGCTGCCTAGTACCCCGGGGACTGGTTTGTTTTTAAACCAGGACTAAACTTTAACCAACTCTGTTGGCATAGCAGAGATCATACAGCAAATAATGTGCACAGCAGCTCTACCCTCTCTGCTATTAGACTCTACTTTCCTATCGATAACCCCAAGTTATTACTTACTATGTTTCACCTGGGCTGCTCTTAACTACAATTGGCCAGCCCTCAGGGTCACGTTTTTATGGCTCAGTTAAACCATGGCAGCTTTTCCTTCCTCTTTCCCCTCTTTTCCCCCTCCTCGCTCTCCTCCGACCCCAAGCCTGGGAATCCTAAACCCCACCCACCTATGTTTCTTCTGCCCAGGTATATTGGCTGTTGGCATCTTTATTCACCAATCAAAAATAACTTGGGGACAAGGTCACACAGTGTCACTTGGGTCTACATGAGAACTCTCTTATCTTTGGGACAACCGGGCTTTGGGGACCCAATATTAACATTAGCGTACAAGCAGCACCAGGCCAACCCACTATACACACCGGCCACCTAGAATTGTGAGCCAAGTCAGTCTGATTACACCGTGCTTTCACAACATGATAATATACATGCCTGTACTCACGGAAACCCACCCTGTTACATCTTCCAAATGAAGACCCCTGTCCATTGTCTTATGTGCCCACGGTGCTATTGTGATTGTCCAGAAGCACATGTCTTCTTACATTCTGGTTTAGGGGATGGACTCCTCTAGCATGTGTGGCTCGGCCTGCTTCAGTGAGCACCATCTTTCCAGGTACTTGAAGGAGACAGAGTAGGTATGATATATATGGCCAGAAGGCAATACTAGATTTAGAGGCTGGGAAAGGGGAGACAGAGAGCACGAAAGCCAAGCAGTTCTGGGTGCTCTGAGGAGGGCTTGGGCTGCTGACGGTGGGCTGTGCATCTCTGCTCATTCAAGAATGGCTCCTGACCTCCAGGTACTATAGAGAACTGTGAAGCTCCTGAGCTCAAGAAGAGGCTAACAGAGGAAGTGTGAAATACGCGGCAGGCATTGCAAATCAGGAACAGGGAGGGACTGAGGATGGGCATCCGAGACTTTGTTGGCATGGTAACACTGGGGCTAGGCTATCAACAAACCAATTGTGTCTTTATGATCCTTTCTTGGGGCTTCTTGTCATGCTCCTTTCTGAGTTGGGGGGTCAATCCTGGATCCTACTTTCTACCATGCAATAAAAAACTTCTGGGAGTGAGTGTCTACCCTGTCACTTGCTCATGAGGACTTGTAGGTCCTCATTAACCTGTCTTCAGTAAAGACTCCAATGTCAGAGCATACAGGTACAGGACACTTCAAGCGTTTGGGGACAGGAAGTCACCTCTAGACCCCGGTGCCAAATATACATGTCGTGTTTCATGATCATGGTCATGAGCAAGCTGCTTTTGTAAGTTGCAGGATCCTTCTCAGGCGGACACTGAACACTGTCCATATGTGAGAGCACTCAGCCCATGCTAGTATTGATATTCTTGTCTTGATATTGCAACACACTTCCAAGGGTCAAGTGGAGAGGGTTGGATCGATGGCACCAACCCTTCAGGACAGCTCCGGAAGCAGAGGCAAGGAGTCTTATGATCCAGTGTGAATCAATGTCCTTCCTGGAGTCTGTGGGGACAAGGTAACCAAAGCAGCCAGTAGCACCAACCCCTCCCCCAGCCGGTTGCCACCAGTGGTTGAGGATCCAAAACAGAGTCTTTTTCCTTCAAGATTTATTTATTTTATGTATAGAGTACACTGTAGCTGTCTTCAGACACACCAGAAGAAGGCATCAGATACCATTACAGATGGTGTGAGCCACCATGTGGTTGCTGGGAATTGAACTCAGGACGTCTGGAAGGCCACTGAGCCATCTCTCCAGCCCCCTAAAACAGGGTTTTTATCAGCTATTTTTCTCTGGCCTTATTCATTCTGTTGCCCTCTTTCCCTGACCTGGAAGTTGGAAGGGCTCTGGGTAAAGAACTTCTCTCAGCAACTCCTTTCCTCTCTCTGATGAATGTATATTGACAGGGTTTCGCAGGGAACCGTAGCCTCTTGAAGACTTTCTGTTTTCGTTCTTAAATGGTCTTGAAGAGACCAGAAAAAGGCGTGTGGAGCAAAGGCTGTTTGAACAGGTAACGATGGGGCTAGTAACCTCAAATTCCCTCTCATTTAAAATTCCTGGAGGGGGGGTAGTGGTGTTACTTTTGGTACTTTCAACTTTTTATCATGTCTCTTTGTATTAGGTTTTTCGATGGGCTTCCCAAAACTTGGGTGGAAGGTGTCCACTGAGAGTGGGCATGGCTGTAAAAGTAGATGTCTATTTGCCACAAGAAGGAGCATTTAAGGGAAGGTTAAGATCTATGTTTCTGGCAGACAATTGGGAAGTGGCTTGTAAGAGAACAACAAAGCATGAGACTGAATGCTTTGCTTGATATTTGTAACTATTGTATCAATTTATAAGTTACTCTTTCTCTGAGATGAATGCTTTTCAAAATCATCACAGCCAATGAACCAGATTCTTACTCTCACCTAATGTCTGTGCCACTCTCCAAGCAGAACCATTGTTCATTGAAACAGTTGGTGAATGACTTCATGGATAGACCATCTTAATATACACACCAATTCTTAAATGAATGTAATCTGTTCTCTGTGGGCTGAGAATGAAGACAATCACTCAAGTCAAATAGCTTTGACCATAGCAGGAAATCTGTATCCAAAAATCGTGCCTACAATTCATTCCTTGGCACAGCAGAAGTGTCAACTCTTAGCTTAGCTACTATGGAGGTAAAATCCTTTGGGGCTGTGAGGGTCATTGAAGTACAATGAACTCCAATGTCTAAAAATTGTTCTTATTTTGAGCTTGTACTACAGTAAGAGCCAAGATTTTAAGCTCTAC
>NW_022196911.1:38436789-38469984 GCF_008632895.1 Mastomys coucha | reverse complement strand
AAAAACAAAACAAAACAAACAAAAAGCCTTTATCTATTTATGTTCATTAAAAAAAAAAACTAGTAGCAATGTATTATTTTAAAATATACAGTTACTATGTTTGGAGTTATTTAAAATTTATATTGAGAAAAATGTATTTTCAGTATTGCTGTAGACAAGCATCTACATAAGACTCTTCAATTGATTTTTGCTTTATATCAAACAACTTTTATAATACTCCTTTTTACTGTTACAATATTTTATAAATTTTATAGAATATGACAAATTAAAAAAACAAAAGGTATTGCAGGTATTGAAGGGGGTCTCTGGGAGGAGTTAGGGTACAAAAGGGAAAGAAGAATGTGATGTAATTCTATTTACTTAAAATATGTTTTTAAATGTTAACAAATTCAGATAAATTGAAATTATATATCTTTTCTCATCATAATGCAATAACACTTAAATAAAAAAAAAGATGTACATCTCCCACATGCCTTTGGCCCCGCTTCCTTCAGCCCATGAGGCAGCTGAGTCTTGACTCCCATCCTAATGTCACAGAACAGGCTGGAGAAGTTATGGCACCCTGGGACGAGTCCTGCTTCTTTCTTTCTTTTCTCTCTCAGCGTCTGCTCACCCTGCTACCCCCATTTCCTGCCCGGGGTCTGTACAACCAACAGCCAGAGCTCCTGAGCCCTGTTATTTAAAAAAAAAAAAAGGCTGTCACCATGGTAACCTTCATCCTGCTCCATTTCAACCAGAGATACAAAGAAGCAGCAAAAAGAGAAAATTTAATAAGATTTTTTTTTAAAGGAATCTTATTGACAGGATCCGACTTTTTGGGAATAGAAATGTTTCATTTTAGTGGTGTTATCAAATGCCAATCATTTTATGTCCTGTGACTTCCAGAGGGTCAAAGTCATTGCTTGCTTTCTAGGGCTTGTGGATGTCATGCCTTCTTTTCCAGAATGGGTTGAAGGCTCTTTTTTGATATGCAGGCTTTTTGTTTCTGGATTGTTTATAGGCAGGGTCTCATGAAATCCAGGCTGATCCCAAACTTGCCGTTTAAGTTGAGGGTGACCTGCTTTCATTTACAGGTTTTCTGGGTGCTGCTGCACTGGCCCCTGCTTATGCTTCTTGGAAGGAGTTGCGGTGGGACTTATTCTAGGGAGCATTCCAGGCCTTTCCCACCTCGGTCTCCCTAGCATACAAATCCTTACATCATAGCAGAATGAGAAAAAATAGCTATGGCATCCTTGAAGGTCACTTACTCCACAGCGCCACCCTTGCATTTGTGTGTCTAGTGACTCTCCAAAAGTCTATCCCTACAGAACGTTTCTGGATCTTCCTCAGGAGGGCGTGGCCTCATTAAGGCCTGGCCTCTGGTCTTAACCAGTCTTCTTGACTCACTGGGAGCTGTGAATTCATCTGGCTCACGCTGGTTAGTTTTTGTCAGTTTGACAGTAACTAGAGTCTCTTCAGAAGGAGGAACTCCAATTTAGCAATTTTCTCCTTCATACTATTCCATGGACATGACTGTGTGGCATTTTTATTGGTATAGGGAGGGCAGAGCCGCTGTGGGTGGTGTTATCCCTAAACAGGTAGTTAGTCCTGGGAGGTATAAGGGCAGATGAAGTAGCTGCATTCCTCCATAGTCTCTGCTTGAGTTCTTATATTTATGTTGTTGATTTACTCCTTTCTCCACCCCCATGTCCCACCCCTCCCTGACCGTGACATGGAAGTGTAAGCCAGAGAAGCCCTTTCCTTCCCAAGTTCCTTTTGGTCATTATTTTATCACCCCAATGGAATGACATCTAGCACACGGCCTCTCTGACAGACACAGGGTTGAGCCCGCGGTCCACGGGACACTGATGTAGGCAGTTCTGGACTTTGATCTGGCAGGACTGTGAGGCTCTTGCTGTTTTTCTGCTGTGAAGACCAAAGCCTAGAGATGCTGGAAACCCCTGAAAAAGGAAGCTGCTCATGTGTGGAGCTCACGCTGGAGGAAGCAGAATAGCGGGTGAACGTGGCTCGCATGGTTTGATATCCTGGGCTAGGTAGATCCTAAACTGACTCTGTAGCTCTACCAGTCTCTCCCTTTAAACCAGAAATTGGGGGCGCCTGGCAGTGTCTCACAGGGGCAGTGGAGACCAATAGCAGCGAGGTGCCACGCTAGACCACCAAGCGAGGTGGCGCTGAAGGTCAGGTCGTCTAAGTGCTGGCAGCTTCTCAGTTTGCTTGCCGTTAGGTCTTAGGTCTCAGGCAGTAAAAGATGAGCCCGCGTATGCTGCCCTTTACAATGTGTGATTACAGACGAGACCCCTGCCCATCTCCCTGGTCCTTGGAGCCATTAGGGGTGATACTCAAAGAGGTTTCCACTCTCTGAAGTTTTTCTGACCTTTATAGGTTAGAAGAACCTACTCACAGGAAACCGGAAATCCTCACCACAGGTTTGAGTCATATATTCATGAAAACCAGAGACACAGTTGGCCTGATTCATCTGCCGAAGCCCATCTGTAATTCCTCTGTAAACAAAGGTGACCCAGTCATAAACCCAATACTTAAGATTTCATTAATTTGGGCTGGAGAGATGGATCAGCGGTTAAGAGCAGACTGCTCTTCCAAAGGTCTTGAGTTCAATTCCCAGTAACCACATGGTGGCTCACAACCACCTGTTAATGGGATGTGATGCCCTCTTCTGGTGTGTTGGAAAACAGCTACAGTGTACTCATTAAAGTAAATAAATAAATAAATAAATAAATCTTAAAAGAAGATTTCATTAATGTTATTGAACACTATTAAATAGAGTCTCCTATGTGGTAATCAATTCTTTGGAACACAGATTTGATAACTGACAAGGCGGTCTCTGTGTTCATCCTCAGAGGACTTTTACAGTCCTTGAAAATAATCAGAGAACCTGGTCTACAGAGTGAGTTCCAGGACAGCCAGGGATACGCAGAGAAACCCTGTCTGGAAAAAACAAAAACCAAACCAACCAACCAACCAAAAATAGTAAGAGGAACACCAAATTAAGGACTGTGGGGGAAAGCCTTGTGCTGGATGCTATGAAAATGTAAGATGTAGGCCCCTTTCACTTACAGAGAGCAGAGACAGGTTCTACAGCTAACCGGCCAAGTGAGGGCAGGTCGAGTGTGGGGCTGGAGGCCAATGGGTGCAAAGAGAAGGAGGGAGACAGGCTCTGACTGTTTCATTTGGTTTTCTTTGGAATATACTAAGATGCTGCCCTCATCTGATAGTTTTTTTTTTTATTTTAGATATTTTTTTTATTTATATGCGAATTTCTCCATTCCCAGTTTCCCCTCCAAAAAACAAAAAAACAAACAAAAACAAACCCCTGTTGCCTCCCCCCTCCCCATGCCTGCCACCCCGCCCTCTCCCACTTTCTGGCCCTGGCATTCCCCTACACTGGGGCACAGAACCTTCACAGGGCCGAGGTCCTCTCCTCCAATTGATGATCGATTTTGCAATCCTCTACCATACACATGCTGCTTGAACAATCAGACCCCTCTATGTGCAGTCCTTGGTTGGTGGTTGAGACCCTGGGAGCTCCGAGGGTACTAATTAGTTCATATTGTTGTTCGTCTTAAGGGGCTGCAAACCCCTCAGTTCCATTGGTCTTTTCTCTAATTCCTCCACTGGGGCATCTGATAGTTTTAAGTTATCCTAGTCTCTCCTGTACAACTTCCCGGAATTTTCCTCATTCCACTGTCCTTATGTCAGAGACACACTTGTTAGTGTTCAAATTAGAATCTTTGGTACCCAGCTTCAGCTGTCTTTCTAGCCAAAATCTGATAACTATGTTTTTTTGGGCAATGTTGGGTTATCTGTTTGTGGTTTTTTGGTTGTTGTTTTATTTTAAATCACAGCGAGGTTTGTTTTTATATAAACAAAGATATAGCGGCCCTGCAAGGTCTTGCCTCCTCCTTTTTGCCCAATGAGTGGGTTACAGAGAGTGGCTGCAGTACGGTTCTTTGCCACTAGAGGGCAGGAGCACCAAAGCAAAGGACTAAAGAAAGCCGGCAAAAGAAGCCGGCAGGTCGCAAGACAACAGGGCTTCTGATGTTGGCACAGTCCAAGTTCTGAATCTCAGCTCTCTGTGTCTCATCTTGGATGTACTGCGTGCCTACTTGTTCTGATGATTTCATGCACCAAAGTGCTGTGGCTACAGATGTTAGCGCCCGAAAAGAAATGTCTTAGGACTTTTGATGTAAGATCCTACTGCCTATGAAACAAAGCAGAATTAACCTTCCATAGTTCTTAAAGAAGTTCTTGAGAATTGTTAAGACCTCAGCCTCCGCTTCCAACACAGTGTGTGTGACCTTTTGTAAGAAGCCTAGCCCACCACCTCTCCCTGGGCCGAGATGATGGGGAAAGTCCTTTCTGATTCCAAGAGGCAAAGGGCAAAGGTGGCAGACATGGTTTCCATTAATTCCTTCCCACGCGGCTTTTAAATCTGATCCCTCATGCCCACGCTGCTTTCCTGACCCTGGGATCTTCACACTTCTACAGGTGGCTGCCCTTTACACACAAGAACAAAAACCTTGAGTGGAAGCTTGGCAAGAGGTGAGTGAGGCACTTTTGGCTCTTCCACTCACGCTGTATCTGTCTGCATCCTTTGATGGTAGTGAGGCCTGCAAGGCGCTGTCAGCGAGCACCTGTGACCATCTTGAAATCCACATCAACTCCTTCCTTATTCTGAATCAGAACGTACCGAGCCAGCCCAGGCTGCCTGCCTGGAATGGTGTAGATATAAAAGTACTCTGGGAGCAAGGCATGTCTAGGCCCGGGGTTCTCAACCTTCTTAATGCTGTGGCCCTTTAGCACAGCTCCCTGGGCTGTGCTGACACCAACCATACAATTACTTTGTGGCTAATTCATAACTGTAATTTTGCTGTTATGAATTGTAATGTAAATATTTGGTACGCAGGATGATATCTGATATCAATCCCTATGAACACATTTGACACATAGTTTTAGAACCGCTGGTCTAGAAGGTTTTTTTTTTCTTCTTCCTTGTCATAGATTATATTTATGGTGAGGCAAGACTATTTCCATGCAATGCCAGGTGGTAGAGCTTTTGATGTTTTTCTTAAAAGATCAAAAAAGACCTATGAGACTATCTGCACTTCCTGCTATCCCACATGGGGGCAAGATTGTGGATTGGCTCTCTTTCTGTATTCTGATCCATGAAACATTGTGAAGTTAAAAAAATCAAAACAAATCAAAGCAAGCAGTGTAAACCAAACCAAACCAAACCAAAACCAAAACCAACTTATACAAAGCTTTTAATCCCAGCATTCAGGAGGCAGAGACAGGCAGATCTCTGTGAGTTTGAGGCCAGCCTACTCTACAGAGTGAGTTTCAGGACAGCCAGTCCTGAGTTTCAGGACAGAGTGAGACCATGTCTCAAACAAACAAAGAAACAAACAAACAAGCAAACCAAGAGAAACAGCCAACCAATCAACCAACTAACCAGACAAAACAAAAATAAAACAAAAAAACCGCCCAAGCTTAAGTAAAACTTTCTCTCTCGGGCAGCCTCAGTGTCTCAAACTCACTGCCCCAGAACACAGAGGGGAGGGGCTGGCAAGGGGGAGATGAGTCTTTGCCTAGCCTGTGCTTGCTGCTGTCTAGCTCTGATTGATCATGCTTCACAGTTCTCAGCTGCTTGATTGACAGTCAGTGGCTGCTTTCTGCCCCGTGGCCATTTCACTTAGCGGGACATTATAACTAAAGACCTTGAGTCTCAAACTAACAGAGAGTAGCACCATTTCCCTTTTTAAAAATTACTTCCATCAAAGTAAATCCTTATTGTTGAAGACATCACACATTTCAGAAACAGAGCCCCGAGGTCCCTGAGCTGGAGCTGACCTGAATGCTCCACCCTGAGGACTAGCTTTCATGGCACCAGAAGGTGCCATGCAAGTTTCCAAAGGAAGGAGACAATCAACAGTCCCATCCAACTATGATACTAATGAGCTGCATCAATGACTAGAGTGGTAACCTAAGGGTGCAGTAGAGGCACACATGCCTTGGTAGTAACCATCAGGTCTTTAATTGGACTTAGGACAAGTCCAATGCCCAATAAGAAGGAATTCATGCCTGGTACTGGTTAACTACTCAGTGCAGGTTAAAGTCTTGGCTACTGGAGAAGAGTCTAGAACCATTAATTTACTAAGTCAGCACACTCCCTAAAAATCTATAAACATTTGTGTGTTTTTTTTAGATTTATTAATTATATGTAGGTACACTGTAGCTGTCTTCAGACACCCCAAAAGAGAGCATCAGTTGCTGGGATTTGAACTCAGGACCTTTGGAAGAACAGTCAGTGCTCTTAACTGCTGAGCCATCTCTCCAGCCCTTAAACATTTGTTCTTATACCTACAGATAAGTGTAGTTTTTACCCTGTCATCAAGGAAAGCTCTCTTTGTAACAGATGGAGACCACTACAAAAAAAAAAAACAAAACAAAAAACCCCATAACCAATCAAAATGTGGGTTTGTGGACTGCAGTCCCTGCGCATAGATCTACAAAATACTCCCACACCCAAGGCTGTAGAAGAGGGGGCAGAAAGATTGTAAGAGCCAGGAGATCTAAGACTGAATCCTAGAAATACCAGAAGCTATACTCATGAAGTCTTACCGATATGACTGCCTAAATGTGAGCTGAACAAGGACGATACCAACGGACGTGCCACACTGGATGCGGGAAAGCCCGTGAGGTCTCAACTCCACATAAAGAACTATAGGCACCTGAATAAGGCTGAGAGTGGGAAGGGGGTGTTCCTCCCCAGAGAAGAGCTTACCAGCTGGTTGCCAAGTGCCGAACTGTCAGCACTGTAAACACATGTACAAGTAATATTAATCAGACTAGCTAAACAGGTTATATTTATTTATATATTTACATATATATGTATACATATATATTCCTAAATATTTTTTATCTATCTATCTATCTATCTATCTATCTATCTATCTATCTATCTAATACATGCAATGACAATTAGTGAAAAAGAGGCCATAGATTTGAGGGAGACTGGGGAGGGTTTGGAGGTAGGAAAGGGAAGGGAGAAATATTATAATTAAATTAAATTAAAAAAAAAAACAACATTGACCACTTCTTTTTTTTTTGATGCCATAAGCCCTGAATCTTTAACAATTGCAGAGCGTCCTGTGATAACTGACCCAGCAGGTTCCTGTTGACCGCTCCCCCCCCCCCCCACGGTGTGCCCTTCAGGCCACTCTCCTTGATCTTGCTGGGAAAGAATTGTGACCTCTTGCAGATTGTCTTTTCCAACATTTCCACTGTTTAGCAAAGGGAGATGGCTTTTGAGCTCTCATGGGATCTACATTTGAGTACAGGCTTTTGGAATGCCACCTGCTCTGCTGGCTACTTATCCTAGAGTGTAGTCAGGAAGGAAAGACAAAGGGACCTCACATTTCTCTGTGGGGGTGATTTACAGAGCATTGGAGAAAATGTCTCTTCACCATTTTGTATTCTCTGTATCTGTATTCTATGCTTCAAGTGTTCAAAATACTGTCCCCAGATGATAGCTTATATGGCACATTTGGTCTGGTTCTCTTTCCTGTGTCCCCAAACAGTTTAAAGTCTCCATATCCTCTTTCTGTCCTGGTCCCGTCCCACCTTTGTGTCCCCCCACCCCTGGACTGTGTTTCCCAAGGGTGATTGGCACATTCAGACAGCAGACCATTCACAAGACAGCTAAATACAAACCCTGAAGACAGCAAGTAAGCCCCTCTGGTTATCTGCTCATTTGTTTAGCTTATTATCCTCCTAGATCAAACTCCAGAGGAGACTCACAGATCATGCATGCTGGGCAGGACCAGTGGGGTGTGTGTGTTTGACAGGGTAAACAGAACAAACCAAAGTGTTGTGAGTCAGCTGCACCCTTTGAGTGGAGCGCCACCGGGTCTGCACTTCAGATAAACCCTACAATCCTCAGACTTTGATATTCAAAGCAAATTGCTGCATGTCACATCAATACTGGGAATAGATGTAATAGTCTGGTGAGCTGGCTGCATGCAGCCAAGTGCAGGGACATAGAACCAAGGGCAGAGAGTAGCTGGCACACTAAAGCTTATATTATCTATACTGCTCTGCCTTCCTTACGGTACAATGAGAAATGGAGGCACAGTGGGCAGAGGAACCCAGGTCTCTGGCTGTCCTGGGAATTGGGGATGGCTGTCATAGAGACTGCGGACCCTAGGGCTAATGTGTTTATAAGTGACTCATGGTAAGGTCTGATGCTGCATATGGCCTTCTGGCTGTGAGGATTCTTAACACAGAGGGCAGCTTGGGATCTCCAGGGGGTTACAGGCTTAGTCAAGACCAAAAGCTGTCATGCTGAAATAGCCAAGGCCTGAAGGAAAACAGATATTTTTTTCTTCCAGAAATTGGTGGTCTATTTCAAACCTTGTGTGCAAATGGTCAAGAAATAGGACCAAGGGAGAAATTAGTGTTTGGAAAGGCTTTGGGGGTTGATACCATGCTGCAATTTTTCTGTGCCTGAATTTCCCTCATGTTTCTCAAGAGGTTCACCTTCTGGGCTACTATGTGTGGTCCCAGGACCATTTCTCCTCTGACATTGTATTCTCTCCCCTAACGATATAATCCTAGCTAGCTAAGCTAAACTAAGCACTGCTTTCCACTCCTGTTTCTTCTTCTTCTTCTTCTTCTTCTTCTTCTTCTTCTTCTTCTTCTTCTTCTTCTTCTTCTTCTTCTTCTTCTTCTTCTTCTTCTTCTTCTTCTTCTTTTCCTTCTTCTTCTTCTTCTCTTCCTCCTCTCCTCTCCTCTCCTCTCCTCCTCCTCCTCCTCCTCCTCCTCTTCCTCCTTCTCCTCTTCTTTCTCTTCCTCCTTTTCCTGAGACAAGAGCTCACTATGTGGTACCTAACTAGCCTGGGGAAACTCACTATGTAAACTAGGCTGGCTTTAACCTGACTGAGATCTTTCTGCCTCTGCTTCCCAAGTGCTGCTATTAAAAGGAATGTGCCTTTAATCAGGTCCAACTTCCCCCTCTGTTTCTATGCATCACACTTAAATACAAAAGTCACGTCTGTTCCCCCCAGCTGCAATGGAATACCTGACTTCACTATTTGGATCTCAAGAAAACAGCATTTTGAGAGTGAGTCTGCAATTGCCCATCTGTGCCTTCTGATGTTTCTTATCTCATTGACCAGCAACCCCAAGGCACTTAAATAAGCCCGAGACTTTATCGAAATCTCATACCTCTTTCCCTGCATGCAAATGCTATGCTTAGCCTTGCCTTGATGACTTGACTCAGACATATTTTTAACCTGCCCACCTTTTCCTTTTACGACTCTGACTCCTTCTGAAACCACTACCATGCCTTGCTTGGTCTAACAGATCAACTGAAACCCCTAATTCTTTTTCTTGAATTCACTATAGCTCCCAATTAACCAAAAATACCTTCCTCAAAAACTAAGTTGAATTCTTTACTCCCCTTTTCTCCAGTGCTCCCAATCTGATGTTCACTTCTAGGTGACTGTGACAGTAAAGGATAGTGAATTTTCAACTTTCTCTTATGCTCTCACTTTTATAGCAGTTCTTCTCCTTCACACACACACACACACACACACACACACACACACACACACACACACACTCATTCTTATACTTTATTCTTGTTTGATATCCTGAGAGTACTGCATTCATCCTTACCAAGGCTAGTGCCTCCAACAACAGGGTTACCTTGAACTGGGTCTTACCACCTAGGCACTGCTAGACAGATGGTGAAGCTTCTAGCCTGTGAAATGGTTGGAGATCGACTCAGAGCACATCGGAACCCATGGCAGGACTGACAGTGCAGGGGCTGCACACTGCCAAAGGTGTTTGTAGTTGATCCTGGAGCAACAGAGAGCCTAAAGGAGTTACACATCTGATTAAACGTGGTCCCTGCTTTCACCTGGCCAACATTGTGGTATGCAAGAAAGAGACCTCAGCTGCTGGCTGCAGCTTAATGTGCTATGGGTCATGCAGAGGGGATGTGAAGAGATTACAAGACTAGTATAACTCCTCTCTTGCCGTAAGCCTGCTTGTTCTTAGACTGCAGATAAAGTCTATATCCAAGGCTCCTATGACTGGCTTACTGCTCTCTATTGCAGATCCTTCCATGGCATCCTCTTTCTAGCTTCTCTGTGTCCTGAATCATCTTTCTTTAAGTCTCTAGATAGGCCAAATATTCTGCCAGCACATGATCTTTATACGTGGCATCCTGGTTTTGGGGACACTCTCAATGGCTCCACCTGACTCCCACCTGCTTCATTAATTGCCATTTCCCCTGCTAGGTCTCAGTTGATGTCCCTAGATCTAGAGAGAACCTTCTCCCTCAATGCTTAGGACCCTTTATTTATATGGCTGGTTGTTTAATTTCTATTTCTCTTGATGCAAAAGACACACCTAATAACTATTGAACGAATTAGTGAGCAAATAAGAAGACAGTTTCTTGGCTTGGAAGAATAAGCGATACTAATATAAGGACAGTGGATATGAGGTATGTGTGGGGCTGAGTGTAGGGGATTGGGCATGGCCATCTTCTCTGTGTCGGTTTTCCTCCTCTCCTAAACATGTGTGAAATGAGCCATGGCATGATGGCACTTGCTGAAAGGCCACTTCCAAGGGATTATCGATGCCAATCCTTAGCTCTTTAGGGAAAGCAAACATTCTAGGTTGATAAATGGTGCTTAGCCCTATCTCTGAGAATTATAAGAAAATCCTTCAACCTTAAAATTGATCAGAGCTAAAGAGCTTTTTGAGGGGTTTCTTTGTGGGAGTGATCCAGCAAGTTGGAGGACTGGTGGCTAGCACAGAAGTAAGGGGGAGAGGCCCCTTCTGTATTCTGTGTCCTACACTGACAAGGTCTTCCTCATCTTAGGGTTTTTAATTTAAGAGCCAGGAGGGCCTATGTCTGTAAACTTCCCTGTATTAGTGTTCTGTTGCTGTGTAATGACTTATTCTAAGATTTAGTGGTATGATGTGGTAGTTGTTACCTATTGTAGGTGTCTGTGGGTAAGAAAGGCAGAGCACGAGAAGACAGACTCAACTTGTGCTTCATGTTTTGAGTCTCAGATAAGATGAGGTGAACTCTGGATGATGGAATCTTAGATCCATTCACATAGGATTCTGGGAATTATGCTGTGGTTGACAGAGGGCCTGGCTAGTTTTATTGGTTAGAACATTCAGGTATTGGTTAGACACATCCAGGTATTTCCATGTGTCTGTGTGTCCTCATAATGTGTCCAAGGGTAAGAGTCAGAAGATGGACATCCAGATGTATGTGCACACATATAGGGGTATGAGGATACATGGACACACACACACACACACAAACACACACACTCACACACACACACACACACACACACACACAAGTAAGGAGCAGGTGAAAGAGAAGGCCAGGCATACATGTGGAAGTCACACAGCATCATTTTTCCCTCAGTTTATTTGTTGGAATAGAATTGCTAAATCTTTCCTGTGAGTATGGGAGGTGGCTGCTACCTTTCAGTGAAACACTTAAAACCACCTCATTCTTGTAAGCAAATTCTTAGAGAGGACCCTGGGATGAATAGTGACATAGCAAACTCTCAGAGAGGACCCTGGAAGGAATAGTGACATAGCAAAAATTTCATTCCTGAGATCTAGAAAGATGGTCCATGAAGCCAGCCATGATAATCTATATGTATAATTCCAGTGCTTGGGATATGGAGGCAGGAAGATTCACTGAAGTTTATTCTTGACTACACAGTGAACTTGGGACCAGCCTAAGCTACATGAGGTTAACTAACTAACTAACTCACTCACTCACTCACTCACTCACTCACTCACTCACTCACTCACCAACTCACTAGCTAACCAATCCTTCCCTGGACAGCAATTTGGCAGCTGCCCCCAAATTTGTCACTCTTTAAGGAGACACACTGATTTTCCAGAAGCAAGCATCTCTGACCTCAATTAAATAAGTGCAGGACAATCCGATTGTGCATGTGCTTGTGTGTGTGTGTGTGTGTGTCTGTGTGCTTGTGTGCATGTGCTTGTTTGTTTGTGTGTGTGCCTGTGTGTGTGTGCATGTATGTGCTTGTTTGTTTGTGTGTGTGTGTGTGTCTGTGTGCTTGTGTGCTTGTGTGTGTGTGTGTGCGTGTGTACATGAGCTGGCACAATGGCTCTCCCGAACATTGCCTGGCATTTTGCTAGAGCACTGGGGGAGAGTCTTAAGGCTACATTTGTGCTTTTTCACAGCTGCCAGAGAGCACATGCCCAGATACGCCACCCTCATAGTAAAGAGCTATGTTTAGGTGAGGGTTCCTTGACTGAACTAGTTCCATTGTTCACTTTATTACTCCCAAGAGGGCACTTTGGCACTCCCTGCCATTATGGAATAATTACACTGTAGTTCCTTATTAATTTTTTACTGCCTTCCTTAGGTGATTAGTGGGATCATGTGGATTATGTCTCATTAATGAGTGGAGTTTTGAATGTGCATGGGCAGTCTTTCATTTGGCTACAGGACAAGACAAGGCCTCTGAAGGGAGGGAAGGAAGGTGGGCATTTCCAGGACAGAGGACCACAGGAACCCTCCCCTTCGCACGGTTAGCGGAGATGAAGCCTTCCCTAGCTTTTAGAGATGCAACAGATTGCCGGCTCCCTCCTTTGCCGTGAGCAACTCTACAACTAGGAATTGGACAATAATGGTTTGGAAACTAAACCAAGACGAGATTCCTGAAGCCCAAGGTAGACAGTCTCTGCAGGGCTCATCATTTTGTTTTGTCTAAGGTGGCACTTACCAGCAGCTAATGTATCGTTGGCACTATATCAGGCGATAGGAATAGACCCACTCTTGTTATGTATTTTGTTGCAGCAATAAGGCAAGTACCCTTTCTTTTTTTGTTATGTAAATTCTCAAATTTATGTGTGATGTCATTGTTTTTTCCATTTATTTATTTATTTATTCACTTTATATTTATATTTATTCGCTTTGTCTCATCTATCCTTGTATACTCCCTTTCTTGTTCTCATGTATATGAGTGCTCTATCTGCATGCTAGCCACCATGAGGTTGCTGGGATTTGAACTCATGACCTCTGGAAGAGCACCTAGTGCTCTTAACCACTGAGCCATCTCTCCAGCCCCCCTTTCTTGTTCTTAAATTCCTCGGCACACAGGTATGAAAAGATCCTAGCGACCGTGACCCTCTTCTCTTATAACTGAGGAAACCAAGACTCAGGAGAAGAAGAGATCATTTAAACCAACGAGAAGCAGAAAAGCCCAGTTCCAGGCATGGTTCAAGGCAGTGGGAGACGTGGTTGCTAGTGGCCCCTTTATTCCATCTCTGTGGGCCTGCTGCTCAGATCCCTACTGTGAAGTGTAAGTATAGCTTCCTGGATGGGCTTCCCTTTGGCTGTGCCATCTGCTCTGATAATCTGCTCAGCCAGTGTCCTCCAGTGTGGGAAAGCTATATGCTCTGGTTAGTCTGTACACTTGCAAGTCAAGTGTCTCCAGAGGATACTGGCTTAAGTCCTTGTCTCCTAAATGGACAGCCAGCACTGGTGCCCCTTAAATATTACTTGGACTTTTGAATATCATCTCTGATACCAAGAGCTGACTGTTAGGTTGGCCTCTTCTCTTCCCTGCTGGCCCCTGCCTAACTTAGTGAGTGTACGCCTGGCCAGACACCTGTCCCCCTTGTCTTGCATGAGGGCACTGTAGGCTTTCTTTCCATGCCGAAGGCTCTCCTTCTGGGTGACCCTGAATCGTCCAGTTCTCTAAGCCGAAGATTGCAGAGTAAAGGTTCCTACCAGCATCATGCTTCATTGTCACGGGGCTCCTGTGAGCACGGTCACAATGAGCTCCTACTCATCTCTTTTTTACCTGAAGAATTATGAGGATGCTCATGGGTTATGCTACCATCAATTTCTGGCCTTTATATTCATGACTAACCTTAAATTGGCTCTGGAAACATAAAAGCCGATACCATTTCACTCACCCAACATCTTCTCTTCCCCTTTTCGGCCCTGATGATCAATTTGTATTCCCGTCTGTCCTTACAGAACTAAGGTGTTCATTGGTTCATCTAATCAGCTCTCATTGCCTACTGGCTATGCACCAGGCCATCTGCTCTGGGCTGAGTTTATCAGAGTGCACATGGTAGACATCCTCCTGTCAGGAAAACTGGGTGCTGACTCTGCAGGTGGGTGTGGTACTGTTTTGTTTTGTTTTGTTTTTTTTTTTGTAGAATATGGATTATATTTGGGGTATGGATTTTTTATTATTTATTTGTGTGTGTGTGTGTGAGAGAGAGAGAGAGAGAGAGAGAGAGACAGAGAGAGAGAGACAGAGAGAGAGACAGAGAGAGAGACACAGAGAGAGACACAGAGAGAGAGAGGAGATATTTTGTATGTGCTTTTTATTTTAATTACTGAAGTAGTATCAATCAAATGCAGATATCAATATGGGTAGTCTTGCTTACTCTGGGCCTCCTCATCTCCACCTTTGATGGCCGGAATTATAGGCAGGCTGTTACACCCACTTGGTATTTACGCCTGTTTTCTGGGTCTCATGCTTGAGTGCAGTCACTTTAATTGCTGAGCCATCTCTCTAGCTCCCAGGGGTATACATTTGGCCACAGTAAAGACTCATGGAATTTCTACAGTGAATCCGTGTAGTACACCATCTCCCCCTTACCTATTGGACATGTAGTCCTAAGCTGGACCATATGATAGGAAAGATAGGCGCTTCTAACAAAAGGCACAAACATGAACAGGAAAACCTGGAGACTTTTGTTCTTTTCCCCATCCATGTGCCTTGAAGAAGGTTGCTATGTGCACTGTCAGCTGATGGAGGAGAAGTCCTTATGAGGGTGCTGGCATGGAAACAGAATGGGACTTAATCAGTTTGGAGACCGACTGGAGGCTGCCTTCCTCTGAACTCCTCATGCAGAAAAACAACAGACACAGAACGGTTTAACATGACCTCTCCATCAATCACTTTCCTAATAGACAGCAGCATGGTGAGTGACAGACATGGCCTCCATCCCAGTGGACTTCATCTGCACATCCATAGGTCACAGAGATGTGGGGGAAGCATCTCTAGATGCTAAGAAACCGCCCCCCTATACTCTTTTATAGTCTTTATGCACTGTGCCTTTGCTCAGCTTAGTTAAAGTCCATTTCTACCTGCTTTTTCTTTTAACTTCTAATTTCCCAGTGTAAATATGAGCCTGAGGGAGCTCATCAAGAAGGCAGCAGCTCCTCAGGGCAGGCTGGGCTGGGGCAATGGTTGATCAGAGCCACAGCTTGGATCAATAATGATTTCTGTTTTAGCAGATGCATGAGATTGAAGCCAGGGAGGAGGGAGTTGGGATGTGTGGGCCAAGGACAGAGGATCTTTCCGGTTTCCTCTTCTGTATATAGAGAAGTCATTCTTCTATTTTTTTTTTTTTTTTTTTTTTTTGTGCCTTCACGGTTTCTGTAGCTATCAGCTCCAGTGATAACTGATTCATAGCTAAGGTTTTTCTCTATAGAAGGAGAATGTTTTGCTGTGTAATCTTGGGCAAGTTATTAGGCAGGACTGAGTCTAGAGGGCACCATAAAGCAGTGGATTGGTGGGATGCACAGGGGCAAATACATTCTAAACAACTAGAAGTGGAATTTAAGTAAAAGCATGGAACCGAGACAAAATCCCATGGTACACTCAGGACAAAGACGCACGGGAATGCAGGGGGAACTCAGTTCTGCCTCCTTGCTGATTTTTTGTCCCCACATTTTTGCCTGTGAGACATACCTAAGGCCAGACAAGAACTGAATCCTACCCCCAAATCTGGCAGGCATGACTACATATTTTATAGACATTTAGCATATCTACCTTTTATATGGGGTACCTTCTTGCTGGTGGTGGATAGATCTTACTCAAATATTTTAGGGGCCACTGGACAATACAGCTCAGGAGCTCTAATACCATTCATATCTGTTGACCTACCAATTCCAATTTTAGGAAGTATTCTAAGGAGATAATGGGGACAATTTTTGGCATACTTATTATACAGTATTGTATTATTAGAGGAAATAACCTGGTAATTCTTTCTTTCTTTTTCTTCTCCCTCCCTTCCTTTTTCCCTCCCTCTCTTTCTTTCTAGACATGATCTCACTATGTAATCCAGGATGGTTTTGAACTTGTGACCCTCCTGTTTCAGCCTCTCAGGTAATGTGCCACCATACCTGACTCATAGTTTTCCAAGTGAATTTTGGTGAGTTTGCTTAGTCAAATACCCTGTGGTTAATTTTTCTTGGCCAACTTGACTGCATTTAGAACCTGTGAGGCCATTTCCAGAAAAGAAGAGAGCGAAGAGCACCGTTGAATGTAGCGGGTCACAACCCCATGAGGCTGAAAGTCCAGAGAGGATAAAAGGGGAAAACAAGAGAGTACCAATGTCCTGTATGCACCCACTGATTCCTCTGTAGCCTCCTGATAGTACTAGGAGCTCTACTGTTGTACTGGTTGGTTTTGTGTGTTAACTTGACACAAGTTGGAGTTATCACAGAGAAAGGAGTCTCCCTTGAGGAAATGCCTCCATGAGATCCAGCTGTAAGACATTTTCTCAATTAGTGATCAAGAGTGGGAGGGCCCATTGTGTGTGGTGCCATCCCTTGGCTGGTAGTCCTGTGTTCTATAAGAATGTAAGCTGAGCAAGCCAGGGGAAGCAAGCCAGTAAGCAGCATTCCTCCACAGCTTCTGCATCCACTTCTGCCCCTAAGTTCCTGCCCTGTGTGAGTTCCTGTCCTGACTTCCTTTGGTGATGAACAGCAACATGGATGTGTAAGCTGAATAAACCCTTTCCTCCCCAACTTGCTTCTTGGTCATGATGGTTTGCGTAGGAATAGAAACTCTGACTAAGACAACTGTCAAGCTGTGTTATTGGATTAAAGGGAACGAGGGCTGACCTTCCATTTCTTTTTGTGGTTCCCTTGTATTCTGTAAAGTTTCCACACTAAAAAGAAATTTGATAAGTAGGAAAGCCAACCTTTTGTGTAAACAAACATGCAGAAGCCCTGACCCTGCACTCTGTCTTCTCCCAACCAGTACAACCCCATTTTCTCCCACAAAAGCAGAAACATTGCACAGAGTCCAGATTCGGAAGGGCCTCTGGGAAAGAGTGGTGGGGGCTGTGTGTCTCTGAGAGCTAGGAATCACAAAGGGAAAGTGGTAAGTTTCAAACCACCTGGCTTTGTCTGAACTTGGTCTGATCACACGCAGCCCCTCCTCTCCTATGCAAAGGGGCCTCTTGTAAGATGTATTTTATTTACTTTCTTTTTCCTGAAAATCCCTCTGACATTGAGATTTATCCAATGGCTCTGGTAATTGGCGCAGTTTGCACAGTCATTTGTATGGGAATAATGTACTGTGGAGGTAGCGAGAGAAATCTTCAGTCACTCTGTGCTTGAATCAGGTGAGTATATATTTTATAGTTTTGGTCAGATTGATTTTTTTTCTTTGCAAAGTACCCTGGGATGTTTGCAGATAAGAAAATTCTTATGGGCTGGTGAGATGGCTTAGCGGTTAAGAGCACCAACTGCTCTTCTGAAGGTCCTGAGTTCAAATCCCACAGCCACAATGTGGCTTAGATGCCCTCTTCTGGAGTGTCTGAAGACAGCTTCAGTGTACTTACATGTAATAAATAAATAAATCCTTAAAAAAAAGAGAAAATTCTTGTACTTTGGATTTCTAGTTCACATCAATGGGAAGAATAAAAAGAAGAGGAGGAGGAGGAAGAGAAAAAAATGGAAGTGTTCTCTTTGCTGATGTATTCCATCATCCATAGATGTGTGATATAGAAGGAGATGAAGGGTTTCCATTAGGAGGGAGGGAGGCCAGGACCTCAGAGCTAGAGGCTGAGAAGCTGCCTGGCAGAACTGATTCATGCTATGCACAACTGGCAGGTGTGGGTAGAAGTTCATAAGCTTTGGATGAGTTATGATAAACTGATATGATCTGATTCCAGAGCCTTGAGAATAGGAAGCTTTGTGTTTAGCCTTGAGTTTAGTCTGGGGCAGAACATTCAGCTTTTGGCCTGGTGTTTTACAGTGAATAGTATGTGTTATCTTGGTTATGTAAACTGTATCCAACCAACCAACCAACCAACCAATCAACCAACCAGCCCCATGTCTTTTTCTAAAAGCCAATCAAAACCAAAGTATAATATGGATCTTTCTGCTTGAGTTGTTTCTAATGCCTGAAATACTTTTAGTATGCTTCCCTGGGGTAAAGGTAGGCATGGGAAGTATGTAGCACACTTAGTACTGTGTCTCGCTTCTGATTCCATGGCAGCTATTGCTAATCAGTCACAACACGTTTTACTAATGATGTGAGGTGTTACTCTCTGTGATGGTTAATATCGTTTATCAACTTGCTAGGCTCTACAGTCACCTAGGAGACGTACCTCTGGGCATATCTGTAAGAGGCAATCTAGATTAAGTTAGTCTCTGGGTATGCCTATGAGGAATTATCTAGGTGGGAAGACCCACCTTAGCTGTAGAGAGCACTGTTTTCTAGGTTGTGGTCTTGAGCTGAGTAAAAAGAAGAAAACTACATTCGTCACTCCCTTCTTGATTGGAGATACCACGTGACCAGGTGCCTCAAGCTCCTGCTGCCATGCCTCTCCTGCCATGACGGACTGAACCTTTAAATTGTGAGCCAAACTAATTCCCTTCCTCCCTCCCTCCCTTCCTTCCTTCCTCCCCCTCCCTTCCTTCCTTCCTCCCTCCCTTCCTTCCTTCCTCCCCACTCTCCCTCCCTTTCTTCTTTCTTTCATTCCTTCATTAAGTTGATTTTGTCAGGAATTTTTTGGCAGCAGCATAAGAGGCAACTAATATAAGCAACTAATAATTCCATTTTTACTCTGGGTAAAAACATTCTTTTGGGGTTGCTGTTAAGCATAGATAGAGTGGGCATGACCTCAGAAAGGCTTTTACTACTCCACTATTTTCTCTATTAAGCAACCTTGAGACCTGAATTTCTCAGTCATCATTACTTACCAGCTTTTTCTTCTATAGTCATCAACAATAATTCACAGAGCTTTCTGTGTGCTCAGATGTAAGTAACCTCAGACTCTTCCTCAAAACAGCCTCCCACATAGCCTTTATCAACAGATGGGGCTTTGTATGGAATAGGGAAGGCTTTTGTCATCCTGGGTTACATAAAGACGAGACAGACAAGGCCTCTGACATTAATCTCTGCAAGTATCAAGGACAAAGGAGAAAGGAAGGTTCTACATTGAAGGCCCTTCACAGCTTGGCCTCAGTTTCTGTTTCTCATCCTCAATCCCCGATTAATTTCCTCTTGATTCCATGAAGCTCACCTTTTTCTGGCTTCAGTTTTGCCTATGTAGTTTCCCCTACCTGGAACACCCCCATTCTTTAAGGCTTCACTCAGAGGCTTTCTTATTTGGTGTCTTTTCTAAATACTACCAATGACTTCTGTGTAGTATAAATTCTCACAGTGTCTGCAATTTAATCAACTTCATGGTGTTGACCATCTTCTCCTGAAATGCTTGTTTGCAATTGTTTCATTGTCAGAGGAATCCTTTCCAGGCAGCCTCCTCCTTAGTTTTGAATCTATGTGTACTGGGAAAATCTCCCTTGTTGGTCCAGAGGTAGTGATAGACAGAGCTGGTAATATAATGGGGAAGGAAGCTCTGTTTCATCTGATCTGAGCTCTGCTGGAAGCCTGGTTCTATTTCTGTTTGAGATCTTTAAAATAAGATCCAAAACATAGACCAGGATGTCAGGGAAGTGAATATGCCATTGAGAGGTACCTCACAGGGCACCTGGGAGATGCTGCTTCATTCAGCTCCCAACTTCAGGTTATGGGACAATGCACTGAAGTGTGTTCAGTTCCCTTTGGTAGTCCTTGTCTCAGTAGGATGCTCTGAAGGCATTCAGTATTCAAACTCTCGGATTCTTTGTCTTGACATTGGGAAGAACTGCAGTATAATCAGTCAGTCAGTTCGACTCTTACTGCTTAGTCAGGCATTAGACAAAGCAGAGCTTACTTTGCATATTTGAAATGTTCCTTTGTAAGTATTTAAAAGTAAAGCTTCAGAGTTACATAAAAGTAATACACGTTTTATCATTCAGAGCACAAAATAGACAAAAAAAATGGAAATTACATATAAATCTCAAATATTTGCTTAGTTTATTATATTTTAAAATTGCATAATGATGTTTAATCCTAAACAATTTTTTAAAACTGCAATGCCATCCCATTTGTATTTATGTTTTAATGAGGAAATAATAAATTCATAAGATTGGGCTGGGTGTGGTGACATATGGCTTTAATCCCAGTACCTTTAAAACCAGGGCAGAGGCAGAGAGATAATAATGAGTTCAAGGTCAGCATGGTCTACATAGCAGGTTCCAGGCCAGCCAAGGCCAAAGAGTGAGACTCCGCTCCAAAAGAGCCATAGTTTCATAAAGATAATAAATGGAAAATTGGTATGAGACCTTCTAAGAGTGCACATGAGCAGTTTTCTCCTTCGTAATGGGCACTCAGGCTTAAGCTACAAAGAGCATTATATTCAGTGGAGAAATTTATGCAAAGGGGGATGAGTCTCAAAGTCCAACCTTCCTTAATGCAATTTTGAAGTCTTTAGCCTACATTTGCTTCAGCCACGTTTCTCTCATTTCCATGGTTAGTTGTTAAATTCCTTGACAATGAAGATACTGCTTCTAGATGAGGCAGTTTGTTCCTGAAGGCTGAGTGACCTCAGACAAGCAATGACATTATCAAGCTTTACCATCTTCAGCTGTAAGATAAAGAAATTAGATGCGATGCTCAGCTGTACCCTGTGGTACCCTAGGGTTTCCTGCGGAGGTCGAGGGAAGGGTATTTATTTATTTATTTACTCCTTTCTTTAGAGCAGCTGTGTTTTAGTTGGTATCTCTCTCTCTCTCTCTCTCTCTCTCTCTCTCTCTCTCTCTATCTATCTATCATCTATCATCTATCTATCATCTATCTATCACCTGTTATGTAACACTTAGGATTTGCTTTGGAGAAAATAGGTTGGATGATATTTAAGTTGTCCAGATTCAAAAGATTCACAAAGTTCTAATTCTGGGTCCAGTTTTTATCACGCATGGGTCACTCCATGAGTGCAGAGGGGCTTAGTAGGTCTCATTGGCAAAGATAAGACACAGGGGCAATTGAGAATAATAACTGGTGGTTTGGTTTGAATGAGAAATGTCTCCCACAGGCTCCTATGCTTGAAGAGTTGTTTCCCAGGGGGTAGTGCTGTTTGGGGAGGCTGGAGACCCTTAAGGAGGCACAGCCCTGTTGGAGGAGGCATGCCACTAGGGGCAGGCTTTAAGGGTTTTTAGGTTCCCCCCACTTCTCTGCTTCCTATGTGCAGACAAAATGTGATTAGCCTTTTTCCTGATCCAGCTCCTGTTTGTCATGCCTTTCCCAGTGTTAAAGTCTCTCCAGACTGTAAGCCAAAATAAGTCTTCCATACATTGCTTTGGTCTTGATGTTTTATTATAGCAACAAAAAGATAATTAGTATAATAAGTAATATTTATTCCATGCATAATGTTTGCTATATGGATTATAATCACTTATACATTTGTTTCTCAAAATAGCCCTAAAGGCTAGGTTCTTTAAAAAAAAATGCTTGTTTTTATTTATGTGTATGTGTGTGTGTGTGCCTGTGTTATTCTACAGGTGCTCACAGAGGCCAGAGAAGGAGGTTGGAGTCCCTGGAACAAAAGGTACAGGCAGTTGTGAACTACCTGATGTGGGTGCTGGGAACTGAACCTGGTCCTATGCAAGAAGAGTAAGTGCTCATTACTTCTGAGTCATCTCTCTACCTCTGGGGTAGACTCTCTTTAGAAAAGAAACTTTGGAACCACCAGATTTTTTTTTCTTTTCTGAGGATGTAGTTCCATGGGGGTGAAAACACAATATCTTTGTACTGTGCTACTCTTAACCTGGAGAGACTGGGGTTTTTAAATTACTGTTTATGTGCTCTTATGGAGTACAGGATACTAATGGTTTAGAGTACATACCAAAGAAGGGAATATTGGGCAGTGGTAGGGTAAGTTATCACCTGCCTTCTGATAGTGTAGGATGGAAGCATGGTAAACGGCAACAGGACACTGCAGACTTAGCTGAATTTAGTTTTTTTTTTTTTTGCCAAATATCATCATATATATATTTATAATAATATAGGTCCAAAAAGTTTTCTTGTGCTTGCTATAATTTTGATTTCTTTTATTACTAAGGAGGCTGAGCAGGTTGATATTTTTTTCTCATCTGAAACTCTGACTATCTGAAAGGTCATGGTGTAATTCCTGGTGTGTCCCTGGCTTCTTCTATCAGGCTAGAACCACATTAAATGTCTGCTGAATTGAATGTCACTGAGATCAATGCCAGGCGCTTCCCTCAGCAGCGGATCCAGGTGTTCCAGAAGGAAACTCAGTCTTGAAATTTTTTTAGAAGTAGAAGCAGCTGTGTCCAGCCAGGGCCTGCCAGCATAGAAATTGCCAGAATAGAAATCCGCAGCAATGATCAGGGTATTTGTTTGCTATTGCAAAATTGGAGAGCTGATACGATTTCAGAAATCAGAGGGGTGGTCATTGGATGAGACAGGTCCCATGATAGGATTTGGATCTCCTCTCTGGCTTTTGTTGACAGTGTAATATGCTGATAACTATTATTTAATGTAGTTGAAATACTTGCTAGACCCAACCTATAGCATATCTCATCTTACCCTTTACTGTCTGAGCATCTGCACCAGTGATTTTATGCTCTTTGTGTTGGCATGTCTCATTGAGAATTTCTAGAAAGTAAAGGCACAAATTTTACACAAACTCCCGGTAGATACTTGCTGTAGTTTCGTTATATTGCTCTGACCAAAAACAAGTTGAAGAGGAAAGGGATTACTTGGTTTACATTTCCAGGCTGAGAGAAGTCAAGGCAGTAACCATAGAGGAATGATACTTGCAGGCTCTTTGTCTCATGCTTATCTAGTTTTTGAACACATTCTAGGATACTTTGTCTAGGGAATGGTGCCACCTACAATGGGCTGGGCCCTCAATTAGTAATCAATACAGTTCCTCATAAACATGCTCATAGAATAATCTAATCTAGGCAATTCCTTAATTGACTCTAGGATGACTCAAAGCCATGCCAAATTGGCAATTAAGGCTGGCTGGGACAGTTATAGGCCACTTGAAGACATATGCCAATCATTTGTTTGTGGATGCCATTATTCGTTCACACACTTGCCTTTCACTTAACACTCATTCATATATTTGTTATTAACTGCTGAGGTACAGGCGCTATATTAGAGATTCATGAAGAGTGGTCCATGCTCTCAAAGAGCTTACAGTCTGTGTGAGTAAACAAACCTTCTAATATACAGTTGTATGATGTTGAAGAGGTGGATAGAAATGTTGAGGTTGTACAAAGAAAGCAACTAATCTGGGGCTGGTCTGTGTGTGAGAGATCATGAAAGGTTTCATTGATAAGAGGAAGTACTTTTGACAGAACAACTTGATTTCTGTGTACACACAGGTGTGTGTGTGTGTGTGTGTGTGTTTGTGTGTTTATGTGTTTGTGTGTATGATTGTATGATAGAAGCCTGGCTTTTGTGAATTGTGGGCAAATATTGGACCACTGAACTACACTTCCTGTCTTGTGTTGTGGTTTGAATGAGAATTGTCTCCCTAGGCTCATGTTTGAATATTTGGCCCTCAGTTGGTGAAACTATTTGGGAAAGATTAGGATAGCAGCCTTATTTATAATGGCCAGACACTGGAAAGAACCCAGATATCCTTCAACAGAGGAATGGATACAAAAAATGTGGTACATTTATATAATGTAATACTACTCAGCTATTAAAAACAATGACCTCATGAAAATCTTAGGCAAATGGATGGAACTAGAAAATTTCATCCTGAGTGAGGTAATCCAACTGCAAAAGAACACACTTGGTATGCACTCACTGATAAGTAGATATTAACCCAAAAGCTCAGTTACTCAAGATACAATTCACAGACCACATGAAGGTCAAGAAGAGAGAAGACCAAAATGTGGATGATTCAGTCCTTCTTAGAAGGGGGAACAAAATACTCATGGGAGGAAACTCAGAGACAAAGTATGGAGCAGAGTCCGAAGGAAATGACATCCAGAGACTACCCTACCTTGGGATCTATCCCATATACAGTCACCAAACCCAGACACTATTGCAGATGCCAAGAAGTGCATGCTGACAGGAGCCTGATAGAGCTGTCTCCTGTGAGGCTCTGCCAGAACCTGACAAATACATAGATGGATGCTCACAGCCAACCATTGAACTGAGCACAGGGTCCCCAATGGAGGAGTTAGAGAAAGGACTGAGGAGCTGAAGGGGATTGCAAACCCATAGGAAGAATAACAGTATCAACCAACCAGACCCCCCAGATCTCCCTGGAACTAAGCCACCAACCAAAGAGTACACATGGAGGGACTCATGGCTCCAGCTGCATATGTAGCAGAGGATGGCCTTGTCAGGCATCAATGGGAGGAGAGGCCCTTGGGCCTGTGACTCAGGTCATCAGGCAGTAAGTTATCTTATCTGCTGAGCCATCTTTTTGACCCCTGTCTAATTTCTTTCTTTCTTTCTTTTTTTTCCTTAAAGCTTTTACTTTGAGACATCATGGAAAACATAAGAGGTACACATGGAGAAGACATGATCACAGAATGGAAACAACACAGAAGCATCAATGCCTGCAGCTAATTCTAGAGCTGGAGTTTGACATGACACAGGAGCTAGAGAAATGGACTTAGTATTCCTCTCCTTCTTCCTCACCTTTACCTTCCACAGAATCCACACCAACCTCCTCATAATCCTTCTCTAGGGCAGCCATGTCCTCACAGGCCTCAAAGAACTCACCCTTCTCCATGCCCTCACCCACATACCAGTGTACAAAGGCATGCTTGGCATCCATCAGATCAAACTTGTGATCTAGGTGAGCCCAGGCCTCAGCAATGGCTGTGGTGTTGCTCAGCATACACACAGCTCTCTGGACCTTGGCCAGGTTATCACTGGGTACCACAGTGGGAGGCTGGCAATTAATGCTAACCTTGAAGCCAGTGGGGCACCAGTCTACAAACTGGATGCTGCACTTAGTCTTGATGGTGGCAATGGCAGCATTGACATCTTTGGGAACCACATCACCACGGTACAGCAGGCAGCAAGTCATATATTTACCAAGGTGAGCGTCACATTTCACCATCTGGTTGGCCGGCTCAAAGCAGGCATTGGTGATCTCTGCTACAGAAAGCTGCTCATGGTAGGCTTTCTCAGGAGAGATGATAGGGGCATAAGTGGCCAGAGGGAAGTGGATTCGAGGGTAGGTACCAGGTTGGTCTGGAATTCTGTCAGATCAACATTCAGGGCCCCATCAAATCTGAGGGAAACAGTGATGGAAGACACAATCTGGCTAATAAGACAGTTAAGGTTAGTATAGGTTAAGGTAAGGTTGGGCACTCAATGTCGAGGTTTCTACGACAGATGTCATAAATGGCCTCACTGTCTACCATGAAGGCAACAATCAGAGTGCTCCAGGGTGGTGTGGGTGGTGTGGGTGGTGTGGATAGAATTGTAGGGCTCAACCACAGCAGTGGAAACCTGGGTGGCTGGGTAAATGGAGAACTCCAGCTTGGACTTCTTTCCATAATCAACAGAGAGCTGCTCCATCAGCAGGGAGGTGAACCCAGAGCCAGCTCCCCCACCAAAGCTGTGGAAAACCAAGAAGGCCTGGAGACCCGTGCACTGGTCGGCCAGCTTGCAAATCCTGTCCAAGACAAGATCAATGATCTTGCCAATGGTATAGTGGCCATGGGCACAGTTATTGGCAGCATCCTCCTCTCCTGTGATGAGCTACTCAGGGTAGAAGAGCTGGCGGTAGGTGCCAGTGCGAACTTCATCAATAACTGTGGGTTCCAGGTCTACGAACACTTCCCGGGTCACATGCTTTCCAGTTCCTGTCTCACTGAAAAAGGTGTTTAAGGAGTCATCTCCTCCCCCAACGGTCTTGTTACTTGACATCTGGCCACGGGCTGGATGCCATGTTCCAGGCAGTAGAGCTCCTAGTAGGCATTGCTGATCTGACACCAGCCTGGCCAACATGGATGGAGATGCACTCACACATGATAGCAACGGGTTAGAAGGCGAGGGTGATAGCAAGAAGCAGACACTGGGTCCCGGTTACCATTCCCAACAACTAAGAGTCGAGGGAAGTAACGCAATTTCCCCCCCCCCACCCCCCGTCTAATTTCTAAGTGATAACTAAGGATTTTTGAAGACCTTAAGTCTTAGGAAAGGTAGCAATCATATTGAACATGTTATTGTATTCATATTTGTTTGTGTATATAAACACACACACATTGTGCATATATATCAAAGTTGACCATTTCATCTACCTTCAAGTATATGTGAGTAACATTAAGTAAATCCGGTCAACCAAGACCTTTATTTCTGAAATGTTCTTATTGTTCTATATAGGAATTCTATACCCTTTAAACATAAGTGTCTATTTCTCCTTCCTCCTAACCCTGGCAACCTCTGTTATATGCTTTCTGTCTTTGTGAGTGAGCCTATTCTGGGCATCTCATGTAGGTAGCACCTTACTGCATTTGCTTTTTTATGTTGGCTTGCATTAATTAATGTAATGTTTTTGAGATTTATCTACATTGCAGCATGTGCAAAATTTCATTACTTTTAATGGTTAAATATTTCATATGTTTATATATATTTATCTAAACTTAACATTTAAGTCCCCCTATTGGCCATTATGAATAATGTTGATGTAAATTCTGGTGTACAAGTATTTAAGTTCCTTCTTTAAATCTTTATGTTTCAGGGACTCCAATGGAGGAGTTAGGGAAAGGGCTGAAGGGGCTGAAGGGGCCTTATCTGGTATCAATGGGCGGGGAGGCCTTGGTCCTGTGAAGGCTTGATGCCCTAGTATAGAGGTGGTAAGGTGGGAATGGGTAGGTGAGGGAGCATTGTCATAGAAGCAGGGTAAGGGGAGATGGAGTAGGGGGTTTGCAGAGGGGAAACCAGGAAAGGGGATAACATTTGAAATGTAAATAAATAAAATATCCAATTAAAAATGAAATAAAATAAAAAATCTTTATGTATTTCTAGAAGTAGAATTGCTAGATGGTAAGGTATTTATATTTGTATTACTGTACCATAATACCAGAGGAAATTAAATTCTAAAAATAAAAGGTTGATTTTGGTTTATTATTCTGGAGGTTGTAATACAAGATAAATTTCTTCATTGCTTTGGACAATTGGCTAGGGTGGCCTGAATTGATGGGAATATGAAACAGAGTAAGTGGTTTACCTCATAATTCAGGAAGTAGAGAGAAAGGAGGACGCTAAATTTTCCGTAGTCCATGCAAGGAAATGACCCCAATGATTTAAAGACTTCATAAATTCACATCCTAAAGATCCACAGCTCCTCCCAACAGCACCATTCTGGGGACCAGAAATACTGTCAGTGGGAGGGACACTCACCTGAACCACAGGATATAGTGACCTTTTCCTTTTATTGTGATAGGAATATATAACACAAGGTTTATCTTCATAACAATTTTAAGTGACAATATAGTGTTGTTAGCACTAAGCATATCACCATTCATCATATTACTAGAACTTACTCATCATATGACTGAAATTTTATATCACTTAGCAGGGACTTCCTCTTCCCTTCTCCCTCTAACCCTTGGCAACACACTGAGCTAGTTTTAGCTATTGCACACTAAGGAGAAACATGTAGTGTGATTGGCTTATTTCACTTAGTATAATGTATTTCTTATCTGTACTGGGATTTCCATAGTTAAGGAGGATTTGACAACACATATCATATTTTTACATTTAATTATTACTGCTGTGTTTTCTGTCATGTCTAAGAAACCATTGCAAAGGTCAATGTTGCAATGATTTCCCCTTATGTTTTCTTCTATGGGTTTTTTAGTTTTTAGTCTGGGTTGAAGTATTTACTTGATTTTGAGATCATCATTCTGGATGATATATTTTTATTTTTATTTTGTATGTGGCAACCAGTTTTCCCCAACATAACTAAGAATTCTCACATAAATGGTGCCCCCAAATGGTTCACCCAAATGTGGAGACACTATCCTTACTTATATATTTCCCACATTTCTATTTACTATTATTCTGATAAACTAATTTTACATACTTTTAAAGCATTTGTATATCTATATATTATAACAACAGCTCTGGGTAACTGGAGTAACAGTTCAATAAAAAAGCATAAGGCTTGAGTTTGATCCTTAAAATCCATGTTAAAAACCTCAGTGTGGTGGTATATGTTTCTAATCCCAGTGCTGGGGCAGAGGCTGGTAGATCCCTACATCTTGGCTGTTCAGCCAACCTAGCCTATTTGGGATGTTCGAGTCTAGTAACCCTACCCTTAACCCTAACCCTAACCCTAACCCTCACCCTCACCCTCACCCTAACCATAACCCTCACACTCACCCTAACCCTAACCCTAACCCTGACCCTAAGCCTAACCCTAACCCTAACCCTAACCTTAACCCTAACCCTAACCTTAACCCTAACCCTAACCTTAACCCTAACCCTAATCCTAACCTTAACCCTAATCTTAACTCTAACCCTAATCCTAACTTTACCTAGTAAGGCTAGCAGTGGGAGACTCAGTCTCAAATAAAGGTGAGTGGTTTTTGACAAATGACACCCCAAGTTTCTCCTCTTGTCTCCATATGCTCAGACAGGCAGGCAGGCAGGCAGGCAGACAGACACACACAGACACAGACACACACACACACACACACACACACACACACATTATGTAGGATTCACAAACACTAAAAAATAATTTTTTGAAAATATTTTCTGATCATAGGCTCCAAGGTGAGGAGGACACAGCATCTGTCCCAATACCAGGAGTAACTGGGACCAGCAGGACCCAGGCATACAGGAATTTCCAGTCCAGTGGCATGGGTTCCTTCTTGTCTGTCTGTGCTGGTGCCCTGAACAGATCCTGGGCACAAACATCGCAGAAAGTCCCATAATACCCAGAGGAAGCTCTACTTCCAGGTGCTCTAACTGGCCTAGGATCACAGGATCACAGGATCACAGGATTGCAGGATCCCAGAATCCCAGAGACAGCTTGATTTTGAGGAGTTCTGACACAACCAGGATCATAGGAAAGGCAGGTAGCACTAGAGAAAACCAAATGGTGGGAGGCAAGCATAAGAACATAAGCAACAGAAACCAAGGTTACTTGGTATTATTAGAACCCAATTCTCCCACCATAGCAAGTCCTGGACACACCATCACACTGGAAACGCAAGATTCAGATCTAAAATCACTTCTCATGATGATGAGAGGATTTTAAGTAGGACATAAATAACTTCCTCAAAGAAATACAGGAGAACACAGGTAAGCAGTTAGAAGCCCTTAAAAAGGAAACACAAAAATCCCTTAAAGAATTACAGGATAACACAATCAAACAGGCGAAAGAAATGAACAAAACCATCCAGGATCTAAAAATGGAACTAGAGACTATAAAGAAATCACAAAGGGAGACAACCCTGAGTTAGAAAAGCTAGGAAAGAGATCAGGAGTCATAGATGCAAACATCACCAACAGAATACAAGAGTTAGAAGAGAGAATCTCAGGGGCAGAAGATACCATAGAAAAAATTGACACAACAGTCCAAGAAAATGCAAAAAGCAAAAAACTCCTAACCCAAAACATCCAGGAAATCCAGGACACAATGAGAGGACCAAACCTGAGGATAATAGGAATAGAAGAGAGTGAAGACTCCCAACTTAAAGGGCCAGTAAATATCTTCAACAAAATTATAGAAGAAAACTTCCCTAACCTAAAGTAAGAGATGCCCATGAACATACAAGAAGCCTACAGAACTCCAAATAGATAGGACTAGAAAAGAAATTCTTCCCATCACATAATAATCAAAACACCAAATGCACTAAACAAAGAAAGGATTTTAAAAGCAGTAAAGGAAAAAGGTAAGTAACATATAAAGGCAGGCATATCAGAATTACACCAGACTTCTCACCAGAGACTATGAAAGCTAAAAGATCCTGGGTTGATGTCATATAGACCCTACAAGAACACAAATGCCAGCCCAGGCTACTATACCCAGAAAAACTCTCAATTGCCATAGACAGAGAAAGCAAGATATTCCATGACAAACCAAATTTGCACAATTATCTTTCCACAAATTCAGCTCTACAAGGGATAATAGATGGAAAACATCAACATAAGGAGGAAAACTACACCCTAGAAGAAGCAAGAAAGTAATCTTTCAACAAACCCACACAAATGTAATTCCACCTCTAACACCAAAAACAATAGGAAGTAACAATTACTTTTCCTTAATATCTCTAAATATGAAAATTAATATTACCAACATATCCTAATCACTTGAAATTCAAAAATATGAGGATTTAGAAATTTCTTGGCTGTCATCCAGCTCTAATCTGGTAATTGGAGGAATAGGTCCAATATTGTACAATCTATATATACTTTCAGCTTGTTTGTGACAGTGTTTTGCTGTGTACCACATAATGGTCTTGAAATCATGTTTCTCCTATCTCAGCCTCTCTATTAGTAGGATCGTTTATTTGTTGTTTTTACCCTATACTATGATTTTCAGAACAGCTTACATATTTCAAAATTATTTATGCAACCAAAAGAAATGTAGACGGTTAAGTGTTTTCTGTAATCTTTTTTAAATATGAGAATTAATTGTTAAAAAAGTAGCTTATAAGAGAATAATAAAGAGTGAGACTGAATGCTTTGCTTGACATTTGTAACTCTTGTATCAACTTTGAAGAAGAGGACTTTATAAATTACTCTTTCTCTGAGATGAATGCTTTTCAAAATCTTCACAGCCAATGAACCAGATTCTTATCCTCACCTAATGTCTGTGCCACCCTCCAAGCAGAACCACTGTTCATTGAAACATTTAGTGAATGACTTCATGGATAGACCATCTTAATACACACACCAATTCTTAAATGAATGTAAGAATGTACCTTGTGGGCTGAGAATGAAGACAATCACTCAAGTCAAATAGTTTTGACCATTGCAGGAAATCTGTATCCAAAAATTGTGCCTACAGTTCATTCCTTGGCACAGCAGAACTGTCAAGTCTTAGCTTAGCTACTATGGAGGTAAAATCCTTTGGGGCTGTGAGGGTCATTGAAGTACAGCCTTATTACAGTGAACTCCAATGTTTAAAAATTGTTCTTATTTTGGGCTTGTACCACAGTAAGAGCCAAGATTTTAAGCTCTATTAAAAACAAAACAAAACAAAGAAACAAACAAAAGACTTTATTTATGTTCATTTAAAAAATACTAGTAGTGATATACTATTTTAAAATATACAGTTACAATGTTTGGAGTTGTTTAAAATTTATATTGAGAAAACGTATGTATTTTCAGTATTGCTATAGACATCTCCATAAGGCTGTTCAATTGATTGTTGTTTTATATTATACATCTTTTATAATACTCATTTTTATTGTTAGAATATTTTATAAATTTTAAAGAATATGACAAAATAAAAAAATGAAAGGTATGGCAGGTATTAAAGAGGGGTCTCTGGGAAGAGTTGGGTTACAAAAGGGAAACAAGAATGTGATGTAATTCTATTTACTTAAAATATGTTTTTAAATGTTAACAAATTCAGATAAATTGAAATTATGTATCTTTTCTCATCATAATGCAATAAAGCTTAAATCAATAAAAAATAAATAAATTAAAAAAAGAAAATATTTTCCAACTGGTAATTTTAGATTACTTATTAGCCTATTATTGCTTAATGGTGACTATTTTTATTTTAACTTTATAATATTATGAATCCTCTGCTTTGGTGATCATGTGGCTGAGTGTTCCTTAAATATGGACATGATCAGAACTTCTTGAGGAACTGTTCAAACAAATACTTGGGGTTCATCCTAGAATTTCTGATTCAGTGGGTCTGAGGTATGGCCCACAGTCTTCATTTTAAACAAGTTCCCAGGGGATGGCCCTACAATTCTTGTTCTTGGAGCCATATTTTGGGGACCACTGACTTGCATACTGGAGGTCCCTGTAAGAATGTATTTTAACATCTCTTTAAAATATAACAAGATATCATGCATCATGATAATAAGTATAATTACTTATTATCAAAGTAGACATTACCTTATTGTGTACATTTGTTCATTACAAAGTTTTAATTTGTATATTTTATAATCAATTGTCTAGTTCTATAATATTTTTGTGGTCCCTCAAACTCCCAAACCTAATCACTGTGCTTTTACTTTTCTATTTTTCAATAAATGCATACTGGACAGCATCCTAATTGTGTGTCTGAAATGGAATTTAATCAGTCACAGCCAATCGTAAGACATAAGTTGTTAGCTTCATTTTTTCCCCTTCCATTCTCTTCTTCCTTTCCTTCTTCTTTACAGATTCTTTGTACACTCTTTTTTTAATTAGATATTTTCTTTATTTACATGTCATACAATATCTCTTTTTCCAGTTTCCCCTCCAAAAAACCCCCCAAAACCCAAAAAACAAAGAACAACAAGAACAAACCCCTGTACCCTCCCTTCTCCCCCTGCTCACCACCCATCTTCTCCCCAATCCTGGCCCTGGTATTCCCCTTCATTGGGGCATAGAACCTTCACAGGACCAAGGGCCTCTCCTCCCACTGATTACCAACTCGGCCACTCTCTAGTATACATATGCTGCTGGAGCAATTAGTCCCACCATGTGTACTCTTTGGTTGGTGGTTGAGTCCCTGGGAGCTCTGAGGGTACTAGTTAGTTCATATTGTTGTTTGTCCTAAGAGGCTACAAACCCTTCAGCTCCTTGGGTCCTTTCTCTAACTCCTTCATTGGGGACCCTGTACTCAGTTCAATGGATGGCTGTGAGCCTGACTAATACTTATGTATTAGTCAGGTGTTGGCACAGCCTCTCAGGAGACAGCTATATCAGGTTGGCTTGTCCTTTCTTCAGTCTCTGCTCCATAGTTAGTCTCTGCAACTCCGTCCATGGGTATTTTGTTCCCCCTTTTAAAAAGGAATGAAATGTCCACATTTTGGTCTTCCTTCTTCTT
>NW_022196911.1:38400186-38435956 GCF_008632895.1 Mastomys coucha | reverse complement strand
AACTTTATGAGGTCCCATTTGTCAATTCTTGATCTTAGAGCATAAGCTATTGGCGGTCTGTTCAGGAAATTTTCCCCTGTGCCTATATGCTCGAGGTTCTTCCCCACTTTCTTTTCTATTAGTTTCAGTGTATCTGGTTTTATGTGGAGGTCCCTGATCCACTTGGACTTGAGCTTTGTACAAGGAGATAGGAATGGATCTATTTGCATTTTTCTACATGCTTACTGCCATCTTTTGAAAATGCTTTTTTTCCACTGTATGGTTTTAGCTCCTTTGTCAAAGATCAAGGGACCATAGGTGCGTGGATTCATTTCTAGGTCTTCAATTCTGTTCCAATTCTGTTCACTGTACCAATACCATGCATTTTTTATCACAATTGCTCTGTAGTACAGCTGAAGGTCTGAGATTGTGATTCCACCAGAGGTTCCTTTATTGTTGAGAATAGTTTTGGCTATCCTGGTTTTTTTGTTGTTCCAGATGAATTTACAAATTGCTCTTTCTAAGTCTGTGAAGAATTGAGTTGGAATTTTAATGGGGATTGCATTGAATCTGTAGATTGCCTTTGGTAAGATGACCATTTTCACTATATTAATCCTGCCAGTCCAGGAGCATGGGAGATCTTTCCATCTTCTGAGATCTTCAATTTTCTTCTTCAGAGACTTGAAGTTCTTGTTAAACAGATCTTTTACTTGCTTAGTTAGAGTTACACCAAGGTATTTTATATTATTTGTAACTATGTGAAGGGTGTTGTTTCTCTAATTTCTTTCTTTGCCTGTTTATCCTTTGTGTAGAGGAAGTCATCTGATTTGCTTGAGTTAATTTTGTATTCAGCTACTTTGCTGAAGTTGTTTATCAGGTTTAGGAGCTCTCTGGTGGAATTTTTTGGGTCACTTAAGTATACTATCATATCATCAGCAAATAGTGATAATTTGACTTCTTTCTTTCCAATTTGTATCCCTTTGATCTCCTTTTGTTGTCTAATTGCTCTGGCTAGGACTTCAAGTACAATATTGAATAGGTAGGGAGAGAGTGGGCAGCCTTGTCTAGTTCCTGATTTTAGTGGGATTGCTTCACGTTTCTCTCCATTTAGTTTTATGTTGGCTACTGGTCTGCTGTATATTGCTTTTACTATGTTTAAGTATGGGCCTTGCTTCCTGATCTTTCCAAGACTTTTATCATGAAGGGATGTTGGATTTTGTCAAATGCTTTCTCATCATCTAATGAGATGATCATATGCTTTTTCTCTTTGAGTTTGTTTATATTGTGAATTACATTGATGGAATTCCGTATATTGAACCATCCCTCATCCTTGGGATGAAGCCTTCTTGATCATGGTGGATGATCATTTCGATGTGTTCTTTGATTCAGTTTGCAAGAATTTTATTGAGTATTTTTGCATCAATATTCATAAGGGAAATTGGTCTGAAGTTTTCTTTCTTCATTAGGTCTTTGCATGGTTTAGGTATGGGTAGAGTACCTTCTGTTTCAATTTTGTGGAATAGTTTGAGGACTATTGGTATTAGATCTTCTTTAGATCTTTTATCAAATCTCTGAAGATTTGATAAAACTCTGCACTAAACCCATCTGGACCTGGGCTTTTTTTGGTTGGGAGACTATTAATGACTATTTCTATTTCATTAGTAGATATGGGACTGTTTAGATAGTTGATCTGATCTTGGTTTAACTTTGGTACCTGATATCTGTCTAGAAAATTGTCCATTTCATCCAGATTTTCCAGTTTTGTTGAGTATAGGCTTTTGTAGTAGGATCTCATGATTTTTTGGATTTCCTCAGTGTCTGTTGTCATGTCACCCTTTTCATTTCTGATCTTGTTAATTAGGATACTGTTTCTGTGCCCTCTAGTTAGTCTGGCTAAGGGTTTATCTATTTTGTTGATTTTCTCAAAGAACCAGCTCCTGGTTTGGTTGATTCTTTGTATAGTGCTTTTTGTTTCTATTTGGTTGATTTCAACCCTGAGTTTGATTATTTCCTGCCTTCAACTCCTCTTGGGTGAATTTCCTTCTTTTTGTTCTAGAGCTTTCAGATGTGCTGTCAAATTGCTGGTGTATGCACTCTCCAGTTTCTTTTTTGGAGGCACTTAAAGCTATTAGTTTTCCTCTTAGGACTGCTTTCATTGTGTCCCATAAGTTTGGGTATGTTGTGGCTTCATTTTCATTAAACTTTAGAAAGTCTTTAATTTTCTTTATTTCTTCCTTGACCAAGAAGTAGAGTGTTGTTAAGCTTCCAGGTATATGTGGGCATTCTATTGTTTATGTTGTTATTGAGGAGCAACCTTAGTCCATGGTGATCTGATAGGATACAAGGAATTATTTCAATCTTCTTGTATCTTTTGAGGCCTTATTTGTGACCAATTATATGGTCAATTTTGGAGAATGTACCATGAGGTGCTGAGAAGGTATGTCCTTTTGTTTTAGGGTAAACAGATCTATAGATATCTGTTAAATCCATTTCATAACTTCTGTTAGTCTCACTGTGTCTTTGTTTAGTTTCTATCTCCATGATCTGTCCATTGCAGAAAATGGGTTGTTGAAATCTCCCACTATTATTGTGTGTGGTGCAATGTGTGATTTGAACCTCAGTAGAGTTTTTTTTTTTTTAATGAATATAGATGCCCTTGCATTTAGAGCATAGAGGTTCAGAATTGAGATCATCTTGGTAGATCATACCTTTGGTGAGTATGAAGTGTCCCTCCTTATCTTTTTTGGTCACTTTAGGGTGAAAGCCAATTTTATTCGATATTAGAATGGCTACTCCAGCTTTTTTCTTGGGACCATTGTCTTGGAAAACTGTTTTCCAGCCTTTTATTCTGAGGTAGTGTCTGTCTTTGTCACTGAGGTTGGTTTCCTGTATGTAAGAAAATGTTGGGTCCTGCTTGTGTACCCAGTCTGATAGTCTATGTCATTTTATTGGGGAATTGAGTCCATTGATATTAACAGATATTAAGGAAAAGTAATTGTTGCTTCCTGTTATTTTTGTTGTTAGAGTTGTAATTCCGTTCATGTGGCTATCTTCTTTTAGTTTTGTTGGAAGATTACATTTTTGCTTTTTCAGGGATGTACTTCCCCTCCGTGTGCTGGAGTTTTCCATTTATTACCCTTTGAAGGATTGGATTTGTGGAAATATATTGTGTAAATTTGTTTTTGTCATGGAATACTTTGGTTTCTCCATCTATGGTAATTGAAAGTTTAGCTGGGTATAGTAGTCTGGGCTGGCATTTGTGTTCTCTTAGGGTCTGTATGACATTAACTCAGGATCTTCTGGCTTTCATAGTCTCTGGTGAGAAGTCTGGTGTAATTCTGATAGGCCTGCCTTTATATGTTACTTGAACATTTTCCCTCACTGCTTTTAATATTCTGTCTTTGTTTTTTGCATTTGGTGTTTTGACTATTATGTGGCGGGAGGAATTTCTTTTCTGGTCCAGTCTATTTGGAGTTCTATAGGCTTCTTGTATGTTCATGAACATGTCTTTCTTTAGGTTAGGAAAGTTTTCTTCTATAATTTTGTTGAAGATATTTACTGGCCCTTTAATTTGGAAGTCTTCACTCTCTTCTATACCTATTATCCTTAGGTTTGGTCTTCTCATTGTGTCCTGGATTTCCTGGATGTTTTGGGTTAGGAAAACATTTTGTGTTTTGCATTTTGTGTTTTCTTTGACTGTTATGTCAATGTTTTCTATGGTATCTTCTGTACCTGAGATTCTCTCTTCTATCTTTTGTATTCTGTTGGTGATGCTTGCATCTATATTTCCTGACTTCTTTCCTAAGATTTCTATCTCCAGAGTTGTCTCTCTTTGTGATTTCTTAACTTTTTCTACTTCCATTTTCAGGTCCTGGATGGTGTTGTTCAATTCCTTCACCTGTTTTGTTATGCTTTCCTGTAATTCTTTAAGGGATTTTTGTGTTTCCTCTTTATGGGCTTCTTGTTTACTAGTGGTTTCCTGAAATTCTTTAAGGGATTTTTGTGTTTCCTCTTTAAGGGCTTGTACCTCTTTACCTGTGTCCTCCTGTATTTCTTTAAGGGAGTTATTCATGTCCTTCTTAAATTCTTCTATCACCATCATGAGATATGATTTTAGATCCAAATCTTGCTTTTTCAGTTATCTAGTTATCTAAATAATTAGACTTGGGTTATCTAGGACTTGCTGTGGTGGGAGTACTAGGTTCTGATGAAGCCAAGTAGTCTTGATTTCTGTTGGTAAGATTCTTGCTTTTGCCTTTTGCCATCTGTTGATCTCTGGTTTTAGATGTTCTTGCTGTCTTTGGCTGGAGCTTTTTCCTCCTGTGGGTCTGTAAGCCTGTGTTAGTACTTCTGGGAGATCAGCTCTCCTCTGGTAAAACCTGGGTGCAGATGGCTGTGGATCAGTAGTCCCTCCTGAGTCCCAGGGTCAGAGCACACCCTGGAGACAGGCTCTCCACTTGTGGGAAAGGTGTAGAGAGTTGGGTCCATCTGTTGTCCCTCCTAGGTGTAGTCTGAGGTAGAAAGGATCGTGCCCCAGCTGCCCTACCACTTGTGAGGCTTGTGTCTCCCAGCTGGTTCCGCCTTAGAAAGTCACAGGAGAGAAAATGATGTATCTCACCAAGTCCCTGGGTTAGAGCACTGCCTGGAGGCAAGCTCTCCACTTGCAGGGAAGGAGCAGTAAGGGCTGTGGATCCTCCTCAGCCCTCACTTCTAGGTATAGATGGAGGTAGAGAGGATCCTGTTCCAGCTTCCCTGCCTCTTGTGAGGCCTGTGCCTCCTGGCTGGTCCCACCGTAGAAAGTCACAGGAGAGAAAATGGCAGATGTCACCTGAGTCCCTGGGTTAAAGCACTCTGAGAGTTCTACATCTTGATCAGGAGGCAGAAGTAGGGGATTGTCATACAGTATTTTCTTAATTAGTTATTGATGGGAAAGGTTACAATCTGTTGTAGGACGTGTTATCCCTGGGCTGGTGGTCCTTGTTTCTACAGGAAATCAGGCTAAGCAAGCCATGGGGAGCAAACCAGTAAGCAGTACCCCTCCATGAACTCTGCATCAGCTTCTGCCTCAGGTTCCTGCCATATTTGAATCCCTGTCCTGACTTTCTTGGATGATGAATATTGATGTGGATGAATAAACAAAATTAACCCTTTCCAGGCAACTTGGTTTTAGCCATAGTATTTCATCGTAGTGTTATTAACTCTAACTAAGACAATACAGAAGAAAATGAATGTTTACTAGTGATTTCATTCAAATCCTGATTTGAAGGAGTTGCTAAGGCATGTTTGGGTCATAAAAAATTTGAGAATTTAAGATTTATGTAGGGAATTAGTCAAAGGAATATAGTGTTAATCTTGATTATATATACATCACCAGCTAAGGTTTTATAGGGAAAAAATTGTAACCTCCGGGACAGAAATTTGCTAGTTAGAACATTATTTTCAGCACTGTTCTCTGATCAAATAGTGAATGGGAAAAATCAATCAAAATCCCATGTAATTAAATAATGTTCTAGTGAATCTGTTGAATAATGATATTGAATAGGTATATATATCATGTACCTTGTTTTATTACAAGCTTTAGACATGTTTTCTTAATAAGTGTTAGCATGATAATGAAAAAAAACCAATCTGCCTTTAGTGGTCCTCAAATGTTGCTATTTTGCCCCATGATGTACTGCTGGATATTTTGGTGGGTCTTAATAGTTTGAGTATCTATCCTATGTGTGTACCAGGTCTATGTGCTCAGTAGAGGAGAAATATGTCCTAGGATATCTCTGTCTAACCTGTTAGTGACAACTAGACAAAATGAAGAACATTTGACAGCCAAGGTCCAGGAAAAGCCAAGGGAGACAGATTCTTGTTATTTTGGCCAAGAAAATATGGACCTCAATCAATAATTAGGGTTTTCAAACCAGAAGGGTTAGTGAACTGAGGGCAGAGCTGGTCAATGGCAGACCTCTTCCTTAGGAGCAGAGAAGGGACAGCACCCAGAAGCACCTTTCTGTCACACACATACACACACACACACACACACACACACACACACACACACACATCCCAATGATTCTCTAATTTCAGGCATTGACCATGAAGTCTGGTCAGGAATGAATCAGTCCCAGGCATGGTTCTCTTGGACCTTCCTATTTCTGAATTTGTCTCTGCATTTCCAACTGTTCAGTGATTTGTTTAAGAAATAAGCCATAGGGACTGTTCTGTCAGTGTTTAGGAACACTCAGCTTATTTGTGTCTCCCACAGCTCATGCTGAACTCTGTCCACTTTCTCATTCACCTGCAGGGACAGTGGAGGGGAGTGCTGTAAGCTGGCCCTATCAGTGGGTGGTCTTCAGCCATGTTGCAAAGCATTTGGGTAACACTTTCCCTGTGCTTTTGACCTTGCTAGGTAGTTCTCACCCCAGGCCACCTGTATTTTACTCCATTAAGGAGCTCCACGTTCATGCCAAGGGATACATGACTGACAGATTTTAATTGATTGACCATGCCAGAAATAATTTTTAAGCTGTATTTTTAATAAGAAAAGTTTGTGTTCATAATGAAAGGCTTAAAATGAGAGAAATTTATTCAGAAGAAAATAAAATCACTGGGCATACCATTATCTAGAGATCACAAATATTATTTGCTGTGCTTGCTTTCAGATATACTTAAACATATTGAAAATCTACTGTTTTATAATTGTGGCTGAAACCAGCTTCAGTGGAGAGAGTTCATATATCAGTTAGTCAGGGTTTCTATTCCTGTACAAACATCATGACCAAGAAGCAAGTTGGGGAGGAAAGGGTTTATTTAGCTTACTTCCACATAGCTGTTGATCACCAGAAGAAGTCAGGACTGGAACTCAAGCAGGTCAGGAAGCAGAAGCTGATGCAGAGACCATGGAGAGATGTTCCTTACTGGCTTACTTCCCCTGGCTTGCTCAGCCTGCTCTCTTATAGAACCCAAGACTTCCAGCCCAGGGATGGCACCACCCACAAGGGGCCCTACCACCTTGATCACTATTTGAGAAAATGCCCCATAGCTGGATCTCATGGAGGCACTTCCCCAACTGAAGCTCCCTTCTCTGTGATAACTCCAGCCTGTGTCAAGTTGACACACAAAACCAGCCAGTGCAGTTAGAGAATTGGAAAGATATTGTTGGGAATTGGAGATGTTGGTGAGCACTCAGTACATGGATGGAAACTGCAGCTAGAGCCCATGAACAAATGCCCTGGAAGCACTTCCATCCAAGGAAACAATCCTCTAGCTGAATGTTAGGTGAGGGAACATGACCTTTTAAGAGAGAAGGTATTTGAAGACAAACTACTATGTGTGGGGAAAGCAGGTGGATATGAGGCATGGGCTCTCCAGCTTGGAAGGAAAACTTATCTAGACTTCCCTAACCGTGTATAGTTCCATTGTCTGTCCATTACCCAACCTGTGTCACTTTCCTTGCCTCTCTCCTAAATAACACCCTGAGTCTGATGCTGGGAGATAGATGAGGTGATAAAGTATATGCTTTACAAGCATAAGGATCTGAGTTTAATCCCCTGGACTAAGTAATAAGCTGGGCGTGGTTGTCCATACTTGTGATCCAACTGTAGGGAGGTGGAGTGTCCCTGAGGATACCTGGAGGTCGATGAAAGACCCTATGTCAATAAAAAGTGGACAGTGACTGACAAATAACAACAAATGTTGTCCTTTTGCCTCTGCTGGTATGCTTGTACACACACCACACACACACACACACACAAATACAAACAAGAACCCAAAACAAAACCACAAACCATCCTGACCCTGACCACATGTCTGTACAGTTACAGCCTGTAGCAATGGAATTGGGATTGGCCATTTTTACTGGAGTCAGGGATACTCAAAGGCAGATGAGGAAGCTCAAGATTCAGAATGGTGGAAGAGAAGGCTTCCACTGGCTGGAGGCAGGCTAGTTGGGAGCAGCACTCTGAAATGATTGGTGAAACTGCTAACTCAGCTCTTCCTCTTGGATCTAGGGAATACCTGTCAGTTCACCAGTCCTGTGCATTCTGTTTTTGGTGCATTGTTACAGGATTTTTATTTGCCTCCCTGAACAGTTCACTTCTCTAGCAAACAGTGGTCCCATAGTCTTACTTTCTGCAAGTTTAGTTTTCTGGACACTGAGGACAATGAGCTTGTTTGTTTGGCTGTCTATAGACTTGTACATTAGAATTCTATTTTTATATGGGCTTGATATACGCCTATTCCATCTTGTGCTTCATTTGAAGTTTGATAGTGTCCTTTGGTGGACATGGGTACCCATATGATCTTGAAGTGGCTGCTATTGTAGTCATTCCCATTTTACCCTGAAGAGATCTGAAGATCAGTGAGGATATAAATCAGCAAGGACCACATAGCAAGCGTCTGGCTTCAAATCTTGGCAGTTACAGTCTCCAAATCACTCTCTTATACTGCCTCTTTCAGCTACTCAGGGACAGAGTCCACCCTGTCTTTGTCCACATGTTAGAAGATAAGAACTTAAAAATGGTATTTTGCTGATGGCCTACCAAAGACTTGCATTGGGTCAAGCCAGTGATCATTTCAGCATGGAGGGGTAAGGGGCTCATGGGCTCCCATGCATAACTAGGAGCCATTGACAATAGATGATTGTTGGAGGAAGTCGCTTTTCTTCAAGGATACTTTGCCCCTGGTAGATTGACTATGCTCTAGTGGATAGCCGCACAGCTATGTGTATCTGGACAGCACAACATTGACTTAGTAGATTGTAAACACAAAAAGACAACATGGAGTTGGGAGGGTGTGTGTGAGTGGGTGGTGTAGATCTGGGAGGAAGTAGGGGGATGTCTCAGTTAGGGTTACAATTGAAACACCATGACCAAAGCACCTTGGGGAAGAAGGGATTTTTGGCTTACACGTGAAGGAAGTCAAGGCAGGAATTCAAACAAGGTTAAGAACCTGGAGACAGGAGCTGATGCTGAAGCCACAGAGGGATGCTGCTTATTGACTTGCTTCCCATGTTTTGTTCAGCTTGCTTTCTTATAAAATCCAGTACCTCCCACCCAGTGGAAGCCCAACCACAATGGGCCAGCTCCTCCCTCATCAATCACTAATTAAGAAAATGCCCTATGGGCTTGCCTACAGCCTGATCATATAGAGAAGCATTTTCTCAGTTAAAGATCTTTCTTCCAGTGACTCAAGCTTCTGTCAGATTGACGTGAAACTAGTCAATACGGAAAAATAGGGAGTGAGAATAATCGAAATGCACATACGAAATAAAAATATGCACATATGAAATTCTCAAAGAATTAGTAAACATAGTACATTAAAGAATGGGCCCCTTTTCTCCTACTGGGTTGTCTCATCTAGCTTTGATACAAGGGTTTGTGCCTAGCCTCATTGTAACTTGTTATGCAATGTTCAGTTGTTATCCTTAGGAGACCTGCTGTTTTCTGAAGGGCAACAGAGGAGGAGTGGATGGGGGGGGGAGGGTTAAGGAAGTTTCAGGGGAGGGAGGACTAGAGGGACAGGAAACTGCAATAGGGATGTAATGCTGAGGGGAAGATTAAAAAAAGAGCCTTCTCTACTAGCCAAATTCGCCCCTGTTGAATCTCTTCCTGAAGAAGTTGGTCCTTTGTGTAAGCCCACTTTTTAAAATCATCTCGGAGGACCTTGAATCCTCTTGATTCTTCTGTTCATCTATCTCACTTCCCCTTTAAATTCCCAAATGGGCAAAAAGATACAGAGGATAGAGTCTGGGAGAGGGGAACAGATGGTGCCCTTGGATACCTGCTCAAGAGTCCTGCTGCCTAGGTCTGGCTCATAGCTGCCCTGCTTAGTGGGCTAAAGACCTTGAGCTGATTTCTCATGTCACCTCAGTGTCAATTTCCATTGCCTCTTCAGTATGCCCCAATGATGCTAAAATACTGCCTAGTCTGTGAGCGGGGGTGATTGCAGTACAGACAGAAATCATTTGCGTGATTCTGGGGCAGATGGTAAGTGCTCTATGTAAATTAGAGTGCAAATTTCTTCCAAGTTTTCTTTTTTTCTTCTTTTTCTTTTTCTTTTTTTTTCTCCTGTGGCTCTGGCAATATGGAATGGAGGAATTTGAATTGTTGAAAGTTTGAGCTGGAAAAACCATACCTACTACCCCCTTTCAAACATTGTCTTGGGAAAAGTGAAGTTAAAGTTGATAAAAAAAAAGTGGCCTTCTTCATTTGCTCCTGCCTCCCTGCATATTTGCCAGCCCACACTGTTCATCCAGATTGATTGTCTAATAATCATGGGAGAAAAAGACTGAGTATCTTTTTTTTTTTACCTGATTCAGTTGAACAATTGCTCTTTGTGAATTCAGATAAACACACAATACATTAAGAGCTTTATGTCCTATTTTATGTTTCTTCTTTGGGTCACCAACCTTGGAATCAGTACTTGGAATCGGTAGACACTGGATGAATAGGCTGTGGAGGAGCTGTGTGGGGATGCTTAGCCTTTTGTTGGCTGAAATAATAGCATATCAAGAGGCTTATCCTTCTTGGGTAGAAAGCACAATGGAATATTTTAATAGTCAATTTAACAAAAGAAAAGAGATTTACATCCCAACACAATTCATTTTCTGTCTCTATGGTATCATCCCATAATCAGAGAAGCTAGGGAATTCAGCACAAAGGTGGCAGATCAGTGGCTTAGTGGTACTGGAGAGGCTGGAACTGCTGTAGCCAGAGAGGATTGTCTCAGGCATCCTGCAAGATGGCAGGGATGAGGATGCTCAGTAGAGAGAAGGGGGAGGGACTGGTCTTCCTAATGACCTGGAGAAAGAAGCAAAGTTGATGGCTAAGGTTGGGCTCAGTGTTTGAAGTCTGAAGACTGAGGAAAAGATGTGGAGGAAGCATCTAGTGGGAGAGGATGTGAAGGACTCATATTAGGATCTACTTGAAGTTGTGGTCAAGGCTGCAATGGCTGGATTGGCCTGGCTTAAACTTTTCCTCAGCCACTTAAAGCTCTTGGTACAGATGCAAGGGAATCTTGGTTTTAATTACAAAGATGTGGGTTAGCCAGGCAAGTTGGATAAAGCAAGAAGTGAGAGGAAACAATGACAAGAGCTAAGGAATCTGATCCATGTAAGAACAGTCAGTGAGGACATGGTGTTGGGTAAGATGAGGTACAATGAAGAGAGGTAGGATCCAAAGATCATGATTCCCTGAGGGGTTGAAGAATCACAGGAATATAGTTGAAACAGATTTCAGAGGACCTACAATGACTGCAAATGACAAGATCTGGGGTGAAGCCTTTGGAATGAGTGCCTGAAGAGGGATGGAGGCTAAGCTTATTGGAGATAAGACAGGGAACAGAATGAGCAGGTTATTGGAAGAGTCACCAAAGAAATTCTTGAAGTCACTAGTAATCAAGACAAAAGTAGGTTGGAGACAGTGATGGTGAGCCAAGAGCTGACTGGTCCAGGATGGATGGTCTAACTTTGAGATGCTGGTAAACAGGATGGTAGACTAAGTAATTGGATACCAGGAGGCTCGGAGGTGTAGGAGGGGAAGGGGGAAGACAGTCTGGAACAGAGGGAGAAGGAAACTAGGTCATCTCTTGAGCTGGAGGTTCGGCGACAACACAGCCTTCACTTGAAGGATCTTCTCAGAAGAGCACTGGGGCCTCTTCAAATAGCTCCTTTGTAACAGTCATAGAACAGGCCAAATGTATTGGGGAAGATGTACAAGCCCATCAGAATGAGTAGTGAATGCACACATTGCTAGAGAAGGGCTCCTGGGAGGCAACTGTGGGTAGGAGGTGAAAGATGGCCTAAATTTTAACAAATAGGTGGAAGCCACCCTCGGAGACAGGGAGGAAGGAAGGGGAGAAGTTATGGGCAGACATGTAGCCATGTAGCTGGATTTAGAGTATTGAAAATCAACTGATAAACACCGAAGAGGGAGGAATAGAAGTGGTGCTCTCATCCTGGAGTGCCTTTTGGTATCACCCTTGGATTTTGAAGTCTTCTTGGAGTGATTGAGTCACTGAACGAGCATAAGCAGAAAGTGACTTGGCTACAAAGACCATACTTGTGCTTTGTTATTCGTGTGCCTGTGACTGCGCTTGTCCGTGTTGGTTTGTATGGTGCCATGTGTTAGGATGGTTCAAGTAGTTCCATCTCTGATTGCTTGGTTTCGAGCATTAGTCTCTTGGAGATTACATCTTTAAGAATATAGATCTGATTTTGACTTCCTATTGTCACTTACCAGTTTATGGTCTGTGATTAATGACTTGCACTTCCTGACCAATCAGTAAAATGGGAATAACAGTGCCTAGGTGAAGTTTCCTTCAGGGGCTGCACAATCTTTAGTCATGTGCTTGGTGGAATGACTCACAGGGACACGGTAACTGTTCACTGTAGTCTCTCTGGTGTGTTCTATATTGGGTTATTTCTCTTTAAAATGTTTTTCTTTTTTTTTTAATGTATATGGCTATTTTGCCTGTATGTTAGTCTGCGTACCACATGTAAGTGGTGCCTGTGGAGGCCAGAAGAGTTTGTTGGATCCCTGGTTGTGAGTCATTTTGTGGGTGCTGAGAATTGAACCCTGGTCTTCTGGAAGAACAGCCTATGCTCTTACCTACAGAACCACCACGTCCCCCAGACTATTCGCATTATTCCTTGTGGCTTGGATGTGGATTGAAATCACCTGATTCCATTTATTATTGGGACAAGCTTTTGCTATGCTACCCAGCCAGTCTCCAATTGAGATTATCCTGCCTCAGTCTTCTGAGTGCCAGGTACTGGACTTATACCACTGTATGCTTGCTCTAGTTTTGAAACTTATATCTACAGGGATTCTGGTGGATTTGATTAAGGGTATAGCCTGGATTGTTTCTATGAGATCCAATGATGATTCTTTCTTGTAATGAATGTCAGGCAGGTACTGAGCTCAGAGTGTCAGGGAGTAGTCAGCTGCATTTGTATCAGCTGGGATTCATTAAAATTCAAATCCTCCCTGATCTACTGAGTAGAAGCTTGAGGGCTTGGGCCATCAGTACAAGCTCTAAGGAGCTTCCTGGTGGCTGTAGTTTATATCAGCTTTAAAACAGCTGATGTAGGGCGAGGAGTTCAGAGTAGTTACCTTGGCCTTTAAGGTCTTTTCCTTCAGATCTGGTGTCTTACATGTTTCTATTCTTTTTAATCTCCAAGAGAACTGTACCAATTGAGCTACATACCTAGCCTGATTTCAGTTGTCTTTATGGTTGAGCAGGCTTATTCTTGTAGTTCTGACACTCAGGAAGCTGAGTTCAAGGCCAGTCTGAGTTATGAAGTAAGTTTTAGGGTAACCTGGGCTAGTGTGAGACCTTACTTCAAAAACAAATTCTATAGTAGATATGTACTGTATTTTCTTGATCCATTTATCTGTTGGTAAACATCCAGGCTAGTTCCATTTCTTACCTATTTATTATGTGTAGGACAGCAATAAAAACAGGTATTCAAGCTTCTCTGTGATATGCTGACTTAAAGGTCATCGTGTCTGTGTCCTGCAGAGCCATAGCTGGGTCATACGACAATTCTGTTTTTAATTTTTGAGAAACTTCTATACCTGTATGCTTTTCTAGTTTCAGAGGGTTCTCTCTCTCTCTCTCTCTCTCTCTGTCTCTCTGTCTCTCTCTGTCTCTCTCTCTCTGTCTCTCTCTCTCTCTGTCTCTCTCTCTCTGTCTCTCTCTCTCTGTCTCTCTCTCTCTGTCTCTCTCTCTGTCTGTCTCTCTCTCTGTCTCTCTGTCTGTCTGTCTGTCTGTCTGTCTGTCTGTCTCTCTCTCTCTCTCTCTCTGTATACTTAGTGTTTACTCTTCTTACAGATTTGACTCTTCTTACAGATTTGAATAGTGTTTTGTTGTTTTGTGCTTTTTTTTGCTGTCTTATACTATGACATGCCATGGAGTGGCTCTTATCTAATAACATTTATTTAATTCTAAATGCCTCTTGTGTTTGGATGCTGATTTCTTTCTCTATATTTGAGATGTTTCATTTTTTAATTTATTGAATAATACATTCTCTCTGCCTATACGTTTGAAAAAAATCCTTACTTCCCTTTGTCTTTTGGATTCTTTGCTTTTGTTTTTTGTTTGTTTGTTTGGTTTTGGTTTTTCAAGACAGGGTTTCTCTGTGTAGCTCTGGCTGTCCTGGAACTCACTCTGTAGACCAGGCTGGCCTCAAACTCAGAAATCTACCTGCCTCTGCCTCCCGAGTCCTGGGATTAAAGGCGTGCGCCACCACCGCCCAGCTGCTTTTGTTTTTTGATTGTATCTCAGGATTCTTGGACATTGTAATCATGTTTATTCAGTTTTATTTATCAGTGTTTGTGTGTAGTTTTTCCTCAGCCTTGTCCTCTATCTCTGGTACTTTTCCTTTGGTCAGGCTGAGTCTATTGATGATGGTTTGGTGTTTTTATTTGACTTAAGAGATTAGTTTTTATTTCCAATAACATGTTTCTCACCTGGGCTGACAATGTTCCTTCCAAGAGCCAAATACCATCTAACAGAAATCCCAACACCAGGCATGAGAAGCCCTCTTTTTGAGCTGTTGGTAATGGTCATCTAGGAATGCCCAAAACATTACCAGTTATTGCTGTTGCTCCGGGCTGTCCCCCGGAAGTGGAAGATAAGTCCTTACAGGTGAAGACACCGTGCATTTAGACCACTGGGATGGAACTGACTGGAAAGCCTCCTCCCTGAGAACCAGCTTTCATAGCATCAGAAGGAAGGGAGCAACCAACAGTCTTGCCCAGCTGTGATGCCTATGAACAACAACAATGACCAGTGCACACAATTGGCTTTGCAGTCTTTGGGCTGGGCAGGGTGTCTCACCCTCCTCTGATTCCCCAAGTTATATTCCCAAGGGCATTTAATATTCCAGCTGGAAAGGTTTCTCCTGCATGTGTTGGGAATAGTGAGAGCAACCACAAACTGAGCTCCATACAGGCTGAGGACTTGCTTTCCCACTCTGAGGATCTCCTAAGGTTTAATCACTCTACTGTGGGGATATACTTTCAAATTCTTGGTGCTTGAATCAGTGAATGGTAGACAGGTGTGTTCAGAGGTTGCCCACCCCCAACTAACCTCAGTTTCAACACTATTGAATTTCAGTGCTATTCATTAGTTGATGGTATTTACTCCTGGGCATCAAAGAGGGGGGCGTCACCATTCCCTATGCATTAGTGGCCAGAGCAGAACTTCTTGTGCTCCTCAGCTTGTCAACATCTATGCTATGTCTTACCCTGGAGTTGTAAGGGATTAAATTCAGGCTCCTTGAGTCATGGTCATTCTTATTCTCAGGCCCCTCCTTCAGCTATTTCAGTTTTTTTTTTAAAGATTTATTTATTATTATATGTAGGTACACTGTAGCTGTCTTCAGACACACCAGAAGAAGGCATCAAATCTCATTATGGATGGTTGTGAGCCACCATGTGGTTGCTGGGATTTGAACTCAGGACTTTTGGAAGAACAGTCAGTCCTGTTAACCACTGAGCCGTCTCTCCAGCCCCGCTATTTCAGTTTTAAATAATAGGCTCCCATGCAAGATAGTACCTGGCCATTGCCTTTTTTTTTTTTTTTAACTTTTATTGCATTATGATGAGAAAAGTTACATGACTTCAATTTATCTGAATTTGTTAATATTTAAAAACATATTTTAAGTAAATAGAATTAAATCACATTCTTGTTTCCCTTTTATACCCCAACTCCTCCCAGAGACCCCCTTCAATACATACAATATCTTTTTTTGTCATATTCCTTAAAATTTATAAAATATTATAACAATAAAAATGAGTACTATAAAAGTTGTTTGATATAAAACAATGATCAATTTAACAGTCTTATGTAGATGCTTGTCTACAGTAATACTGAAAGTCATACGTTTTTCTCAATATAAATTTTAAATAACTCCAAATATATTAACTGTATATTTCAAAATAATACATCACTACTAGTATTTTCTTAAATGAACATAAATATATAAAGTCTTTTTGTTTGTTTGTTTTGTATTTAGTAGAGTTTAAAATCTTGGCTCTTACTGTGGTACAAGCCCAAAATAGAACAATTTGTAGACATTGGATTTCATTGTAATAAGGCTGTATTTCAATGACCCTCACATCACCAAAGGATTTTACCTCCATCATAGCTAAGCTGAGTTGATAGTTCTGCTGAACCAAGAAATGAGTTGTAGGCACGATTTTTGGATACAGACTTCCTGCTATGGTCAAAGCTATTTGACTTGAGTGAGTGACTATTCTCAGCCCACAGAGAACAGGTTACATTCATTTAAGAAATGATGTATTAAGATGGTCTATCCATAAAGTCATTCACCAACTGTTTCAATGAACAATAGTTATTCTTGGAGGGTGGACAGACAAATTAGGTGAGGGTAAGAATTTGGTTCATTAGCTGTGAAAGAGTAACTTATAAAGTCCTCTTCTTCAAACTTGATACAAGAGTTACAAATGTCAAGCAAAGTACTCAGTCTCACTTTTTGTTGTTCTCTTACAAGCCACCTCCCTAGTCAATCGTCTATGTTTCTTTTGGGTATATAAATACTTTTGAAATATATAAGCTGTTCTGAAAACCATAGTATAGTGTAAAACCATGAAATAAACAATACTACTAATAGAGAGGTTGAAAGAGGAGAAGCAAGATTTCAAGACCCTTATGTTGTACACAGCCAGACACTGTCACAAACAAGCTGAAAGTGTATATAGGTTGTACAATATTGGACCTATTTCTCCAATTACCAAATTAAAGAGACCATTGGATGACAACAAATTTCTAATTCCTCATATTATTGGATTTCAATTGATTAGGATATGTTGGTAATATTAATTTTCATATTAAGATATTATGAAAAAGTAATTGTTACTTCCTGTTGTTTTTGTTGTAAGACGTAGAATTAGGTTTGTGTGGATTTGTTGAAAGATTACTTTCTTGCTTCTTCTAGGGTGTAGTTTTGCTCCTTATGTTGATGTTTTCCATCTATTATCCTTTGTAGGGCTGGATTTGTGGAAAGATATTGTGTAAATTTTGTTTTGTCATGGAATATCTTGTTTTCTCCATTTATGGTAATTGAGAGTTTTGCTGGGTATAGTAGCCTGGGCTGGCATTTGTGTTCTTGTAGGGTCTGTATGACATCAACCCAGGATCTTCTAGCTTTCATAATCTCTGGTGAGAAGTCTGGTGTAATTTGGATAGGCCTGCCTTTATATGTTACTTGCTTTTTTTCCCTTACCGCTTTTAAAATTCTTTCTTTGTTTAGTGCATTTGGTGTTTTTATTATTATGTGACAGGAGGAATTTCTTTTCTGGTCCAGTCTATTTGGAGTTCTGTAGGCTTCTTGTATGTTCATGGGCATCTCTTTATTTAGGTTAGGGAAATTTTCTTCTATAATTTTGTTGAAGATGTGTACTGACCCATTACATTGGGAATCTTCACTTTCCTCTATACCTACTATCCTTAGGTTTGGTCTTCTCATTGCCTCCTGGATTTCCTGGATGTTTTGGATTAGGAGCTTTTTGCTTTTTGCATTTTCTTTGACTGTTGTGTCAATGTTTTCTATGGTGTCTTCTGTCCCTGAGATTCTCTCTTCTATCTCTTGTATTCTGTTGGTGATGTTTGCATCTATGACTCCTGATTTCTTTCCTAGATTTGGTATTGCCAGGGTTGTCTCTCTTTCTTATTTCTTTATTGTTTCTATTTCCATTTCTAGATTCTGGATGGTTTTGCTCATTTCCTTCACCTGTTTGATTGTGTTTTCCTGTAGTTCTTTAAGGGATTCTTTTGTTTCTTCTTTAAGAGCTTCTAGCTGTTTACCTGTGTTCTCCTGTATTTCTTTGAGGGTGCTGTTTATGTCTTTCTTAAAGTCTTGTATCATCACCATGAGAAGTGATTTTATATCTGAATCTTGCTTTTCTGGTTTAATGATGTGTCCAGGACTTGCTATGGAGGGAGAATTGGGTTCTGATGATGCCAAGTGACCTTAGTTTGTGTTTTTTATTTTCTTACACTTGCCTCCCGCCATCTGGTTATCTCTAGTGCTACCTGTCCTTGCTAAATCTGACTGGAGCCTGTCCTTCTTGTGATCCTGGTTCTGGGATCCTGTGATTCTGGGATCCTGTGATCCTGGGCTTGTTATATCACCTGGGAGTGGGGCTTCCTCTGTGTGTTGTGGACTGGCTGCAGAGCTTGCAGCCAACATCTGCTTAGGACACCAGCTCAGACAGGAAGGAACCAGAACCACTGGGCTGGCAGAGTTACTGTGTACCTGGTCCCTCTGGTCCCAGTTATCCCAGTGTTCCTGCTCACCTCTGATCCTGGGCTTGTCAGAGTACCTGGAAGTGGAGCTTCTTCTGGGTGTTGAGGGACTGGCTGAGGAGCTTGCGCCCAAGGTCTGCTTAGGATACCAGCCCAGAGAGCGGCCATTGCCTTCTGAGTCATACAAAGTGACAAAATTGAAATTATTTCTACCTGCTGATATGTCTATCCGGGCAATGGGGTCTCACCAAATGCCATGACTTGATTTGAGGCTTTTCTTGAGGGTAGGACTCTATCTCTTCACAGGGTTGCTTGGCTTTCCTGTTGATGAGGCCTATTCTTTCCAACTCCCCACTAGGAACTGAGTAGCTGGAGCTGCTTTTGGTTTGAGTTCTTTCTTTCTATAGTGGTGGCATCAGCCACCATTTCTTGGCACCTTTCCACTGTTCCCTCACTCTCTTTATGAATTTCTCAAGTCTGCCCTTCCCTCTCTGAAACTGTGATTTCTTTCTCATACTGGTTACTCTCCTTTGCTGGGTCACACAGGCAGCACACTGTCTGCTATCTCACACAGAATTTTGCAAATGATGTTTGTTAGCTTCATTTCTTGCTCTGGGAACACTGATTTTCATCTGAGGCAATATGAGCAAATGAGTGTCCGATCCTGGGAACGTTCAGGAGGTGTTGGGGTGTATTGTCTTTCCACAGGTATAGTTCCTGTAATGATAGCCTACTTCTAGGCAACTCAGAACACATCTGCTCCTCTGTCTCCAGAAGCAGTCATTGCTGGGACTGGAGAGACGAATCAGTGGCTAAGAGCACTTGTCGCTGTAACTCCAGGGGACCTGATACCCTCTTCTGGCTTCTAAGGGCACACACACATACATACACACAGACACAGACACACACACACACTCACACACACAATCACACACACACAATCACATTCACACACACAGACTCACACTCATGCACACAGACTCACACAATCACTCACACACACAGACACAGACACACACTCACACACACAATCACACACACAATCACATTCACACACACAGACTCACACTCATGCACTCACACACACAGACACAGACACAGACACACGCGCACGCACACACACACACACACATACACACACACACACACACACACACACATCAAATAAATAAATAAAGTACTCACTGCTATGCTGTCTCTACCCATGCTTTCCCATGGTTCCACCAATGCTGATGCTGATACTGCCTTGTACTAGACCTAAATTTTCATGGAATATAAAATCTTGGAAAAGCCCAAGACTATTTTAATTGAATTACTTCATTCAGTGCTCAGCTTCAGGAGGTAGCCTATAGGATCTTGGCTCTGAATGAATTGCTTCAGGAAAAAAAAAAATCAAGCAGCATGAATTGTGGTTTAATCCTCAGGGGATATATAAGTGGAATTCCTTTCCAATTCCTTTTTATTTTCCTGTATTAGTTGGTAAACATACTTTTATAGAATCCGTCTTTCCTCACCTAATGCTTTCTGGTTGATTTAAGAAGAAATAAAAATTTAACAAGACCTTTAAACTTTTATTACTTGATTTTAAATTTTACTTTCTTGGTGTTTAGGTTGAAAGGGATGATAGACGTCATCTCATCTAATCCTTCATGGGCTTCATCTGGTATGGGCCAACGTCCAGAAGAGGAAAACCCTACCTAAGGCTCTACAACCTCACCCTCACAGACCTTAGCTTGAAAAAGACATTCCATATATGGACAGGAGTTGAGAACCATACAGATGGGTCATGGAAAGTTTCAAGAAAGCAGATCAGGGTAGTGGAAAGTGTAGAGTTCTGTGCTCCAACTAGAGTAGTGTTAAGGGAAATGTTGTGTACTCCATCTAGGGTAGTGTTAAGGGAGGTGCTATATACTCCAGCTAGGGAATATCTGGAAGAAGGAAAGGATGAAGCCTAGTGATAGTCAAGGAGAGGATTTGCATCCCACGAAGATATTTCCCACAGTTCTGACAACTTGTCAAGCCACCTTACACAAGAGACTACAACTATGACAGGTCAATGATGGGCAGAGCCACATCTTGACGAGTACTGCAAAGTTTTTAATACCTCTTTCCTGTATTTAAAGGTAAATCTTACATCAGTATGGGAAAGATCGGCTTAGGAAGGGTCACCAGATCACTTCATTTTTACCCCTTCTGAATGAGGTCACATAGAATACTAATACTAATATGATTTGTAGTATGGATTATATGCTACTGGTTATGGGTGAACTTCTGACCTTGTAGAGGGAAGTTCTTCAGGATGTGCATTCATAAACATACCTGAGTGTTTTGAAAATTAGAAGGTCAAATGTCACTAGATCAGGTCCTATTAATAATACTCTCTGATCTCTTGATAAGGCTTTAAACAGAATGAACTTAAATGGTTAAAAATGTGAAAGGTAAGCTGGGCAGTAGTGGCGCATGCCTTTAATCCCAGCGCTTGGGAGGCAGAGGCAGGCGGATTTCTGAGTTCGAGGCCAGCCTGGTCTACAGAGTGAGTTCCAGGACAGCCAGGGCTATACAGAGAAACCCTGTCTTGAAAAACATAAAAAAAAAATGTGGAAGGTAGTGGGGTGCTATTAACAACACTAGCAGCAACTCTGGGAATATTAACATCTGTTGTTATTTCAGTGGACTCTCAAACTGTGTATGAGCATCTATTATATAAGTATGGTATAATACATGTTAAATACATTGGTAGTTAGATAGGAATCATCCCACTTGAATGAGCAAACAGGTTCTGGCTTTGCTGTGTATCAAGCTAGCTTAATTTCATCAAGGTCTCATTCCCCATTGTTCTGTAGTTTCGTTGGTTGGGTCCTCTGCTGCTTTTGTCTGGGCTCACTCATGTAGACGCCAGAGAGCTGTTGAGTTGGAGAGGACAGCCATCTTCATGTGTGTATTTGGCAGCTGATACTAAGTGTGGACTGTGAGCCCCCTTGCTCTGGATCATGTGGCTTCCTGTCTTCCAGCAGGCACAGAAAAGCATTCCTAGACAGAGGTGCAGGCTCTGGAACGTGAGTGACATTAATTTACCCCTCACATTCACAAGTCAGAGCAAGTTATAAGACCATATCAGATTTAAAAATTAGGGAGCTGGGCAGCAGAAGGAATTTTCTCCATAGCAGATTCTTCAAAGAATTTGTAGATGTACTAATCCACTGAGATACCTATGAGCAAATCTTTACTAGCCTTTGATGGTGAACCATAGTCTCTACAGCACATTTACACTTGCTCCTAAGAGACAGGCATCTGGGTTAGGCTTTGGGCACCTGGTATATCTGTTGAGTCCTGAGTCTTTGTGGTTTGGCGGGAGCATTGTCTGTGTTCTGTATATAAAAATAGCTGTATAAACCCAGAAACTAACAGCATGTCTTTTCATTCTTAGAGAACCAATGTGCCCACCTGTGGCTTAATTTTAGAGATCTGTTTAGATTTCACTCTCTGAATTGTTTACAGAAACCCAGGGCTAGGAATATGCCCTTTAAAAATGACGAGTTTTCTATAAAGGTCATGTGGCTCTCAGGCATTTGGGGAGATAAAACAAAGGCGACTGAAGGCCAAAGGATTAAATTTCCAGTCAACAAGAGGACTTTTGAAACCTGAGAAAGAATCCTATAATAATCTGTGGAACAGAGCACCTTTGTGAGAATTTCCCCAAACCTCTAAACTGTACTGTTTTCCTAAACAAGAGAAAAAAGTGATTCAGAGAACACGTAATTAACTGCGTTTCTGTCTTCATGATGGTGACCTTTAGAAATTTCCATTTACCCTAAAATGTGTATAGCAACACTAAAAGAGGCTGATTAAAGAAGAAAGTGTAGAATAGTATACAGTGTTTGCTTGTTAAGGAGGAGGGTCCTTGCTCAGTCACTGGGCTAAGAGAGGCCATTTGGTACTCTCTGCAAAGAAGGGATTGTGATCATGGTGGAGGAGATACTGGAGTGGAACCCAGATAAGAGCTAGGTGAAGGAGAAGAATTGAGCTGCCCAAGAAGGCATCTTTGGGACAAATTGTGGCTGACCACGTGGGATATTTATAACATGAAACGTTAATTAATTTTCTTGTGAATGGCATCCAGTGATGTCCTCTTACTGCACTGTAACATGGGGAGAAAGAGCAAGCAGAGCTTCTTAAATAGCCACTGAGTTCATCATGGGACTCACATCCACAGGACCTCATCTAATGCTAAAGACCTCGCAAAGGTCAAGATTCGAATTGGGTGTTGATATTCTAGCATATGAACTTTGGGGGCACATTCAGTCCATAGTGAGGTAGGCAAACAGAGAGATAGTTTGGCCACCCGTAATCCTTCTTGAATTGAGCTATGGCACAAAATCCATTCCAAACAATGCATTTAACAATCTGGAGCACTACTTGCAGGGAGTCTCACATTCTTTTCTAAAAATAACCACCTGTCATTCAATGTTTGGCTCCTTAGCAATCCATAGTTACTCCTCTTTTGTGGCCATGGGAAGGAGTAATTGTCTTGGGCAGTTTCATGGTCTTATAATATAGTATCTTTTAATAATAGTTCCTAAAACTCACAATGAATAGAAATTTATCTGCCTCACAGTTCTGGTGGTTGAAAGAAACCCAAGATCCAGGAACTACCTCAACAAGTGTTAACTGTGGTAGAAAGTGGATGGGTCAGAAAGTCCATGGTGAAGGAGAATGAGCAAGGCAGTGGGGAAGGACGGTCAAAAGTGAGGGAAGAGAGGAATAGAACCAGAGAGACTGACGTCCTGACCCCATTCCAAAGTCAGAACCTGCATGATCTCATTACTACCTAAAAGTCTCACTTCCCTGTGCTCAGTCCAAGGGATGCCTGTGAGTCTCCACTACTGTATTAGTTGGGCACTGGCAGAGCCTCTCAAGAGACAGCTGTATCAGGCTCCTGTCAGCCAGAACTTGCTAGCATCCACAATAGTGTCTGGGTTTGGTGATTGTATATAGGAAGCATCCCCAGGTGGAACAGTCTCTGGATTGTTCTTCCTTCAGTCTCTGTTCCAGACTTTGTCTCTGCAACTCCTTCTATGGGTATTTTGTTTCCTTTTTTGTTTCCTAAGATACAAAAGTATCTACAGTCTTCCTTCTTGAGTTTCACCTGGTTTGTGGATTGTATATTGGTTATTTTGAGCTTCTGGACTAATATCCATTTATCAGTGAGTGCATACCATGTGTGTTCTTTTGTGATTGGGTTACCTCACTCAGGATGATATTCTCCAGATACATCCATTTCCCTAAGAATTTCATAAATTCACTGTTTTTTAATAGCTGTTTTAGTGGAGTAGTACTCCATTGTGTAAATGTACCATATTTTCTGCATCCATTCCTTTGTTGAGGGACATCTGGGTTGTTTCTAGCTTCTGGCTGTTATAAACAAGGCTGCTATGAACATAGTGGAGCATGTGTCCTTATTACATGTTGGAGCATCTTCTGGGTATACGTCCAGGAGTGGTATTGTTGGGTCCTCAGGTAGTCCTCAGGTAGTCCTCAGGTAGTCCTCAGGTAGTACTATGACCCTGAGCACAGGGTCCCCAATGAAGGAGCTAGAGAAAGGACCAAAGGAGCTGAAGGGGTTTGCAGCCCCATAGGAGAAATAACAATATGAACTAACCAGTACTTCCAGAGCTCCCAGGGACTAAACCATCAACCAAAGAGTACACATGGTGGGAATCATGGCTTCAGCTGCATATGTAGCAGAGGATGGCCTAGTCAGTCATCAACGGGAGGAGAGGCCATTGGTCCTGTGAAGGTTCTATGCCTCAGTGTAGGGGAATGCCAGGGCCAGGAAGCGGGAGAGGGTGGGTTGGTGAGCAGGAGGAGGGGGAGGGAATAGGGTTTTTTTTCCCCCAGAGGGGAAATGAGGAAAGAGGGTAGCATATGAAATGTAAATAAGAAAATATCTTTAAAAAAAAAAAGTCCCACCTCCCAAGAACCAATGCACTGAGATTAAATTTCCAACCTGTAAACTTTGGAGGAGAGGGTCAGACCAGAGCAGCCTCCAAGCAAGTAGATATAGATCACACTGTGGTATTTAACACACATATTCATTGTATATGGATCAAACCAAGATCATTAATGTTTCTATCTCATTTCATGTTTCAAGGATCTTCCCTTCTATCTACTCGTCAGATATATGAGAGATTATTGTGAACTGCTGTCACTGTGCTATTGAGCATGGAAACCTACCTATTCCACTCTGTCTGATACTTCCTCTGCCTTTCTAAGGCTTCTCAAAATACAATTTTAAAAAAATCGTCGAACAATATTCCATTGTTTGTTAGGACTATATTCTCACTCACTCATCCATGGATTGATATCTAGGTCAGTCGCATGTCTATTGTGACTAGTCAGGTGACTTTTTGACATGTTGACATCACTTTTTTTGTGTGTGCACCAGAAATAGGATTGAGTCAGATGGCAGGTCTAATTTTAGTGTGTTGAGGAAACACCACATGGTTCTTCTCAATGTTGGATGAATTTATATTTTGCCAACATTGTGTAAGAAATCTCCTTTCTGTAATTCTTCCCAGCAGCTATCATCTTCTGTATTTTTAAAAATAATATTTATTTTTGTTTTCAGTTATGCATATGCATATATTTCTGACTGTGGGTTTGTGTACATGGATGATACATACAGAGGCGAGGTGGTGTACATGGATGATTCATACAGAGGTGAGGGGGTGTACATGGATAATTCATACAGAGGTGAGGGGGTGTACATGGATGATGCATACAGAAGCAGGGGGTGTACATGGGTGATGCATACAGAGGCGAGGGGGTGTACATGGGTGATGCATACAGAGGCGAGGGGGTGTACATAGATGATTCATACAGAAGTGAGGGGGTGTACATGGATGATGCATACAGAGGTGAGGAGGTACTGGCTTCCTTAGAGCTGGAGTTACAGGCAGTTGTGAGCAGCCCAGCATGGGTACTGGGAACAGAACTTGGGTCCTCTGTAGAAGCAATACATACATGCTCTTAACCACTGCGTCATCTCCCCAGCTTCATCTTTTCTCTTTTTACAGTAGCCATGCTAACTGAGATAATATAATATCTCTCTGTGGCTTTTATTCGCACCTTACTGACAACTAATGCTACTAAGCATTTGTCTGTAAATTTATTGTCCACTTCCTTTGTGTCATTTGCCCATTTTAAATCAGGATGCCTTTCTTGAGTTTGAAGTGTTTGTGTCACTCTAGATATTAACCCTGAATCAGATGACTAGCTGACCATTTTCTTATTCTGTAGGTTGTACCTTCATCCTGATTTTTCCTGTGCAGTGGAGAAGCAGTTTGATTTTACATAATCTCACTTATCAATTTCTGTTTTTTGATTTCTATGCTTTTGGGGTCTGGTTCTAAAAGTTCTAATCTAACTGATGTTTTAAAGTATTTGCCCTTTGTTTTTCTCTAGTAGTTTCAGCTTTTTACTTAGGTTTGATCCATTTTGAGTTGATTTTTATAAGCACAAAGTGATAAGAATCAAATTTTAATCTTATATACATACACATGGTTTACAATACCATTTATTGAGGAGACTATATTTTCTTTTCTTTCATGTAAGTTTTTGGTAATTTTGTAAAAATTATTTCAGGTAATTGTAAATATGTGGAGTTATATCTGGTCAATCTATTGTGCTTTGTTAGTTTGTGCCTGTGTTTGTGACAACAGCATGCTATTTGGAACACTGTAACTTTGAGATATTTTTGACACTAGGTTGGGTAATGTCTCCAGATTTGTTTTTTCTTTTTTCTTTGTGTGTCTAAATAACTTTAGGATGGATTTTTGAGCTTTTTAAAAGAATGTTCTTGGTATTCTGATGGGGATTTCACCAAATTCATGTTACTTTGTATAGTATATACATTTAAAAAAATACTAATTCTTCTAGTCCATGGATAGTATATACATTTAAAAAAAATACTAATTCTTCTAGTCCATGGATATAGCACATCTTTTCATTTATTTTTTTGCATTCTCTCCAAATTCTTTAATCAGAGTTTGAAGCACCACATATTTATAATCCATATGATTATAGGTAATAGTATTCATTGCGCATTTGAGAGTTCAACTATAGATATTGTATACATACACATACATAGACATAGGTGAAGCAACTCCATTCCTCAGGGTCTTTCTTGGCTAGTGACTTCTATATCCTTAAGAGAAATACTTCACTGAGGATGGTGCCTGAAGCCTAAGTCATGAGAACAGCTGGCTGCCTGAAGTCCTAACAGAATTATTCACCATTCCTTCACCACTGTCACAAATACCCAAGATACTTAGGATAAAAGAAGGAAGGGAAGATTTACTGTGGCTCATGAGCTCTGAGGTTTCAGTTCACATTTTGAAGATCTCGTTGCTCAGCCTGGGACTCAGCAGCATGTCCTGGTGAATGTAGTGGAGCAAAACTGCTCCCTCCCTGGTAACCATGAACAAAAGAGAGAGAAGAAGGGGTCCTGGTCCCCCACTTCCCTTCACAGATATTTCCCCAGTAATCAATGTATTTAAAGTATTAACAGAGATAAATTTTGGGCACAAATGTGAATTTGTCAAATCCCAAGCCCCATTCCTTAAAGCACCAATTCTATTTCTTTCCTGTTATTTCTTGTTTAGAAGTAAAGAAGAGTGTTCAAATGATTTTTTTTGCAAAGATATAATTGACAAATAAAAATTATGTTCCATGGGTGTCTATTAGCTTATTCTATCACTGCTGTGACTGAATACCTAATAAAAAGTAATGTATGGAAGGAAGGATGATTTTGGCTTGAGGTCTGAGAGGGTAGTGTTCATCATGGCAGGGATGGCAGAGCTCAGGGCAGTGGACAGATGCAGCTAGGACTCTTCTTGTCACTGCAGGACAGGTAGTAGTGGGAGTACTTGTCCTCATCCGGCTTTCTTCTCTCCCCTTTTATTCAATTCAAGTCTGCCAACCCTTAAGATGGTACCACCCATGTTAGCCTTCTGCCTCAGTTAATTCCCTCTGGAAAGGACTTCATAGCTACAACCAAAGGTTTGTCTCCTGGGTGAGTCTAAATCCAGTCAAATTGTACAATGAAGATGAGCTCATTATATAATATTTTGATATACATTTAGATTGTGATATAGTTACCACAATCAAGGTAACGAACTTATCCATCACCTCTCATAGTTAGATTTGTTGTGGTTGTGGTAAGAACCCAAGCAATTGTGAAAAAACAAAAAATTAAAACAAAAACCCGTAATACTTTATTCTAATGTGACAGTCACTTGAAATTGAGACTTGTCAATTTGTATATATTCAAAGGATGAACTTGTATATATTAAACTTGTCAACTTGTATATATTAAAAGGATGAACTTTTGTCTAAAAATAATATTATGCATAAACTACCCAGGAAGGGAGTAAATAGAAAAGTTGGTCTCTTCTTACCTTGAAACTTGTGTTTGGCAAAAAAAGTATGAGATCCTATAGTTGAAGTTGCCTAGAATACTTGAATTGGTGATTTCTATTTTCAATATATTTTCTTTATCAATCATGGTGTAGTTAGAGAAACAATGGGAGATATTTAATACAAGAAATCAATAATTATATGAGCTATCAAAATATCCCAAGACTAGTAGTTTAATATAACAATCGTTATTATGAATTATGAGTTCTCCAGTTAGCAGGTTGCTATCTCCTGGTCATGGCTGGACTCTCTCATATGTCTATGCTGGATGTCAGGTCAGCTAGATGGCTTTGATTCTCAGGCCTGGGTGATTATGTACAATTTGTTTTTTCTGATGACGTTTCTCATCTTCCAGTAGGCAACCCTGTACTTATTCATATATCAGGAAGGTTATTGGATTTCCAGAGCAAGAGCAGAAACATGAAGTGTATTTAGATCTAGAATCAGAACTAATAAAACACTGTGTTTACTCTGACTTATGAGCTTAAAAAAATGGAGTATGGCCTTTTACTGTGCTCTAGAGGTAGAAAATTAGACTCCATCTTTAATATTGCATTTCAGAAGTCTGTAGGAAGGAACATATTAATTGTGACTACTTTTATTTTTTAAAGGTTCACCTTGTTTTATTACACAGCATTGTTCTAGAGTCCTACTGAGGACTCATATATCAAGTCTTCTTACTTCTGCAGACAAATCAGAAAAAAAGAACTCCCCTACTTAAAGGTCCCTCAGGATGTTTGCCTGTGAAGAAACCCAGCTCAGAGACCCTGGATTGTGACTACTTTTTACTGTTATAGTAGTCCCTGATCCACTACTTTATTTTTCAGTGCTTTCAATAATCTATGATCAACAGTGGTCTAGAAATACTAAACGGAAAATTTAGTAAAATTAAAAAGTAAAAGTAAAAATTTACTTTGGGCAAAAAGTGAATGGCTTTTTAAAATTTTACAGCATTCTGAGTACCACAATGTAATCTTCCACAGTCTCATCCTTCACCATCTCTATTGATTAGGCTGACCATCATGGCATAGCTGTGTTTGGGTTCAGTAACCCTGGATTTACTTCCACAGCCTTAAAGCACAAGAGCGATGATGCTTGCAGTTTCAGACAGACTCAGAAGAAACTGTAGCATTGCTTCTTCTATGTGAAAAGAGTAATTTTTAATAAGGAAAGAAAAAATCCAGTGAGCAGGTTGGTAGAGTTAAATGTGCACTATACCAGAAGAATGGACAAAAGCATTCGTGTCTTTTAACAGCGTCAAAATTTATTGATTATCCAAGTCATAAGGTACAGTGGTTTTATTGAAAGCAACTTACAAAGTAGTCCTAACTCCTTGGAAAACTGGCTCAGGCAAACATAGCTTGTTTTATTCCGATCTTAACTGTTGATATTAACTGTAAGACACAGTAGACACCACACCATGAATGTGTCATCTATTTATCTATGCATTTATATAGGTTACAGAATGACTGCAAGGGGTAAAGAGGTCTCAACAGAGTAAAGGAATTTCACAGAGGTCCAGTCTAGAGGCAGAAGTAGGGAGTTAGGGATCCAGAGACAGTCCATGTGGGAATAAGATATGAATGCCATTGGAGGTCTTTTGGAAGTACCTGTGACAGGTCAATGTGCTAGGTCACAGATTCTACCTAAGCTGCAGAATCAAGTCAGACTGGGATTGGGGGTTGTAGAGGTGAAGAACAGGACAAGGTAGACAAAAGGGCTGATGAATAGATGCAAGGTCTAGGTGGATGAACAGGCATATGATGAAAGGCAGGTCAAGACAGACAAATGGACAGATGGATGGATAACAATTGGAGTATTTTGTAGTGACAATGGGGACCAAGTAGAACTGAAGCTTCTAGGACAAGAGTTTTCTACTCATCAGTCGTTTGATCACACATGGGCTGGTCAGATGACAGGTTGGTGAGGCCTGTCATTATCATATTTGTGGTGGGTTGAATAGGTTTGGACTCTATAGATTTATGTGTTTAAATGCTTGGTCATAGGGAGTGACACTATTAAGAGGAATAGTCTTATTTAAGGAGGTATGGACTTATTGGAGGAACTATGTCATTGTGTAGGTTGGCTTTGAGGTCTCCAATGCTCCAGCACTGCACACTGCATAAGATAGCCTCCTCCTGGTCTCTGTGAGGACAGTCTTTTCCTGGCTGCCTTCAGATCAAGATATAGAACTCCTAGCTCCTTCTCCAACACCAAGTCTGCCTGCACACTGTCATGCTTCCCACCATGATGATAATGGACTAAATCTCTGAAACTGTAAGCCAATCCCAATTAAATGCTTTCCTTTATAAGAGTTGCTTTGGTAATGGTGTCTCTTCACAACAATAAACTCTAAGACAATAGTCTTTAGATATCTTTCAAAATGGAGTAAAATGCTTTTGTGAGATGCAATTTTTCATGATAAAGCACAGACAGAGAAACCACTGTTTTATATAATATGAAGCAATTTAGAATAGGGCATAGCCTGATCTCAACATCTAAGATCTATAGTAAGAACTAATCTTATGGTGAAATGTGATTAAAGAAAGAAATGTGTGTTAGTTTTGCTGTATATTGCAAGCTGTACAAGTTACAGCCATGGTGAGTGATGAGTGTTTCACTGAGTTGGAAAGCCATTCAATTTGTGGCCATTAACAGAAAGCATGTTCCAACTGTGTGGTGGGTTTGTTAGGAATGGCCACATAGACTCATGTGTTTGAATGCTTGGCCCACATGGAGTGGCACTATTAGGGGGTGTGGCTTTGCTGGAGGAAGTGTGTCACCAAGTAAGTGGGCTTTCAAGTCTCATATATGCTCAAGTCACACCCAGTGACACAGTCTTTCCTGCTGCCCGTGGATCAAGATGTAGAACTCTTAGCTCCATCTCCAGTACTATGTCTGCCTGCATAGTCATGTTTCCTGCTATGATGATAATGGATAAACCTCTGAAATTATAAGCCAGCTCCAATGAAAGGTCTTCCTTTACAAGAGTTGCCATGGTCATGGTGTCTCTTCATAGTAATGAAACCCTAACTAAGACAAACTGATAGTAAGGTATTACACCAGAAGATGTATAGCCTATGTGAAGACTTTCAATGTGTTGCACCAGAGAACATTTAGCCTAAGTGAAGACTTTAGCTGAGGAATCTTCTGTTATGAGTGATGCTTGCTATTAACTGCAAGAAATGGATGGTCAATTGAGAAGGACTGGGAAGATGGCTTAGTGGCTAAAATGCTTACTGCACAAGCATGAAGACCTATCTTTATTCCCACCACTGATGTAATATCCAGGCATGGTGAAACTCTGGCACTGTGGGGCAGAGACAAAGTCTCTATGGTTTGCTGGCCAGCCAGTTTAGTCCAAGTGGTGAGCCCCAAGTTCAGTGAAAAGAGACTGTGTCTTAAAAAAATAAGGTGGGGAGTGATAGAGGAAGACATAAAAGGTCAAACTTTGGCCTCTGCACATAAACACACACATACATGCACATGTATTTGTCATGTATACCTATATCCAGACTCTCAGATACATATATTGGTTGAAAGATATAAGAGAAATATAAATCCTATTGGAGACACTGCGTTTTGCTGGTAAAGAAGTTTTACCTCATTCTCAACAGAACTAATGTTGATGAAGGAGAAGGCATATCATTCAAAGTAAGGGTTAGAGGGGCTAGAGAGATGGCTTAGTGGTTAAGAGCACTGGCTGCTTTCCCAGAGGACCTGGGTTTGATTCACTAGGGTTCCTGTAACTGCAGTCCCAGGGCCTCAGACATCCTTTTCTGGCTAGTTAATCTTTTTTTCTTTTTTCTTTTTCTTTTTTTGGTCTTTGTTTTTGAGGCAGGCTTTCTCTGTGTAGCCCTGGCTAACCTGGAACTCCCTGTGAATTCAGAGATCTGTCTGCCTCTGCCTTCCGAGTGTTGGGACTGAAGGCATACACCACTACTGCCTGCTAATTACTGGTTAATCTTAGGCTGTGTCTAATTTATAAATTAAACTCTGTTATAGCTATGGATGAATGACAGAATGCAGTATGTATGGTGGCTAGGTATGTTTTCTGTTTCAGGTATCCTTTGGGGTCTTGGCCTACCTTGTGGGTAAGGGGGGACTATCATCTAACCTAGTGATAAACATGTTAGAGCTGGAGGAATAGAAGAAAGAATGAAGTGTGCTTAAGGACAGGCAAGAAAGAAAGGTAAAATTGCTGATCCAGAGGCCATGTATTTGGTACCCTGGAGAACAATGTCTCCGTTGCTACTGGACTGCTGAAGAGACTACAGATCTATGGCCGTCAGGATGACTTTCTCTTTCATCCTCCTGATGATTTATGTTGGCTGAATGGAACTGAAAGCCTCACCATGAGAATTAGGGAAGCCCATACCAGAGGCTTCCAAATGTGGCAGATAGCACAGATGCAGAAGTGAGAGACTGAACCTCAGTGGGGTGCTTGGTAGGTCTGAGTCCCAGGGCTGTAACATGCTGTGACTCTGGGGAAATGGTGAAATCCCTTTCCAAAGGCAAAGTTGGCAGATTCAACTCAATTACTAAATCCCCAGTGACTTATCCTTGTGTCCTTTAGCCAGTGTCTTGGCTGGAGATAGAGTCATGGGCTAGATCAATAGTTGGAATGGGCAAGAAAACCATATTCTATTCATTGACCTGTCTTTCAAAGAAGTCTTAATGGAAAAGAAATAGGTACAAAAGGATTCGTGTTACCTTTCTCTTTTGGTGAGTGATCTTAGCTCTCACCACTGAGAGTGTTTGGGTGTATATGTGTAGTGTATATATAGAGAGGCAATTAAAAGAGTACAAGTGTATTCAGTAGAAATGGTTAAGCAAACATCAGTCAATAGCTGAAGGAAAGCCACAGCTTCAGATTCTTTAATGAGGAGAGAAGTACAGATACTAGAAAAATTTAGTGTTCTCTATTACTAACCACCAGAGGATGGGGAGGTGGCAGGGAGCAGGAGGCAGGATAGGTAGCCAAGGATGAGGTCAGAAAGGATTTATAAAAATTCTGCTCTGAATATCTCAGAATCTTAATTATTGATCCCGAAACCATGTAAAGAGGTCGAGGGCTGATCTGGCAGGCTTATGTGTTTTAAATATGCATTGCTTTCCTATAAGAACTATTTTACACTGGTAAGTTATACTGGGAATTAATTAATCATTGCCTGAAATAGGCTGGCAAATGTAAAACAAAAACAAACAGAAAACAACAACAACAACAATAACAACAACAAAACCAAACAGGATAGTCATATCACCTCAACTCTTTGAGGCACATTAGCAATACAATGAAGGTGAGCCTCAGAAGCCGGAAGTGGTGGGTCTGAGGCTGCATGACTAACTAAAGACAAAGTCAAGGTTAAAAATTCAAAACACATGACTTTTAATTCAGTGGGTTTATAATCTGACCCCCAAACTCAGCCAAAGTTTGTGGCTTATATTTTGACAGAGGCTTAGTCTTTATTGAGGCTATGTTGGATCATCCATGGCTACTTTCCCAAGTAGGTAAACCTAGATCTAATCCAGAACTTGAGAGGCAGGGCTGGAGGGGCAAGGGTACAAGCACTTGGGGGTGCTTATGCCAAAACAAAGCCAATGCACCCAAACAAAGGTTTTTCTGTGAACCTCTGATGCTGGATTCCTGAAAAGCCCACACTTCTGCTGGCATTAGCGTCTTCCAGGTGTCAACCCCCTTGTCTCTGATTTCCTTCTATATCATGGTGGTTGCTTGAGGGGTTCAAGTGAAAGACCTTGCATGAGAGATTTCTACAGGCATGTGCTTTTGACCTAGAATGAGTGTTAAACTCATGACGAAGGGGTTGGCCACTACTAGGCTGTGTCCTTTTAGTGTCTGCGGTCTATAAATCTGTGGGATGTAAGGCTGCTGGTGCTTACACAACAGTGAGTCTAAGCTTAATCAAGGAGAGCACGTGGTTTGCTCTGAGGACAAGTGACTCCAAAGACAGTTAGTTCTTCTTGGCTAGTGCTGTACCTGTAAATGTTGGAATGCTACCCCAACATGTGCTAGCTGTTCAGTTAGTACTTGTATGTTGAATAAATGAAGTATGCTTTATGGATGTCAAGTGTGAAAGCTTTATATATAACATATCTGGGATCACTAAGATTTCTTTTTCTAGAAGGTAGGAACGGAGTGTAGCTGGGATTGGCTCAGGAACACTCCACCAGGCCTAATGTGTGGTGATAAATATAGCCCTCCTAGTGTTCAGAACCAATTTCACACCTCATCCGTTATCATGCACAGAATGTGTAAGAAAGTCCCTCATCATGGTAATTCATCAGCTCTCAAAGATCAAAATTGCCTGAAGACCAGAAAAAAAGAACATGGTTATAGTCCATTGTGCTTAATCAGCTAGGCAGACATTGATGGATTTCAGAAGATACTTATATTATATCCTGACATCTACAATGTCTCAAGGAGAGCCTGCAGTTTACAGCTATCATAGGAACAGTTTCACAAAATCATTTCTTATCATCCATCGTCAGAATCACAGTCTTTCTTTGTAGAAATATTCCAGGAAACGTCAGACAAGGACTGGTGATAAAATCCTACCTAGAATAATCAAAGCACTAGGTTACTAAAATCCTCACCATGCCTACAACAGGCATCATTAACAGAATAGCCTATGTCCTTGTGCAGCCTGGATGCAGCTTCAGTCCTTCTTAATCCAAGGCTCTAAGTCATCACTACTGGCTCATCTAAGGTGGCATGTTGAAGGGGAAGTCATTGACCGTTGCTGATCTAGAATTTGTCTTTGATTATTAGTTCCCTGGAAAGGCAATATAAACAGGTAATAAGACAAGAAAGAAATGGCAAATGAAGTAGTCTGGATTGAGAAAGGATATTGATGTAGGCAATCTGGGCAGAGATTGCTTCTGGGCAGAAAAACTATCCAAAGACATGGCTTAAGACTGTCCTCATCAATGGAGGTATTTCACTAACTTAGCTTTTGGGGCCATGTGTATCAGAATCACCCTGGTTGTAATGCATGTGTTTGTACTCAGGACTTCCTGAGCCTCTGTCTCTGAAGCTGTATTAGAACATAGTCCCTGTGTATCTCAGTCACAGTGAAGTTGGACCCACTGCCCTAGGGAAACCTGGAGTCTAATCCCTGCTTTGCCACATGATTGTGGTGTGAATTTGGTGTCTTGGCTACTTTTTTTTATTGCTGCAACACCATGACTAAGGCAACTTAAAAGAAAGCATTTAATTGAGGGATTTGCTTAGAGTTTCAGAGGCTGAGTCCATGACTATGGTGGCAGGCAGGTACACACAGAGCTGGAGCGCTAAGAGCTTACATACCTATCTGCAAATTGGAGAGGGGAGGCACTTTTGAAAACTTAAAGCTAAAAAGCCTGTACCTCTTTCAAGAATACTGCATGTCCAACCATTCCTAGACAGTCCATCAGCTCGTAACCAAATACTTAAATTTAGGTATATCCTTACCCGAGTCTCAGTTTTCCTATCTTTTGGAGCAGCAAATAATCATTAGCCATGCCACCAATCTCCCTTACCGGGTGATCCTGAGTGTCATTTGTGATAAAAATACATGCGATTCTTTGGAAAGGAAAAATGTCTAAAACACAGTCTATAGCTATCCATAGTTTGCGGCAAGTTAGAGGACTGATACACTTTTCCTCATGTGTCACTGGCCTACTAAAAACCAGGAGAAAAGTAAAAACATTCCTTCAAAGAGACCACAGCAGCCTTTCTCAACCATAGCTGATAAAATTTGGCGACATTAGAGAACTACTTGACCTAGAGTCTTAACCAAGATGGAGTTAAGAAGGAATCCAGGGTGTGACAAGTATGGCTTACCTAGTCTCATATTTGTTTTGTTTTTTTGTCCTTTTCCCTGCAAATAGTTGACCTGTTTGTCTTTCAAATTTAATTCCCATTCCAGTGTTTTTCAAATAGATTTTACTTTATCTTTATTAGTAAGTTATACTTTAATAACTTTATGTATATGTTTATATAATGCATATATATGCTTATGTTGCATATATATGTATATATATATATATA
>NW_022196911.1:38262389-38400176 GCF_008632895.1 Mastomys coucha | reverse complement strand
ATATATATATATATATATATATATATAGTATGTTCAGATTACTGTCACTTCCTCCCTTCTTTCTAGCCATATCAACCCTAACAGGAGATTTATATTCTTTTTTATATTTTTAAATTTTTAAAAAAATATTTATTTATTTATTATATGTAAGTACATTGTAGCTGTCTTCAGACACTCCAGAAGAGGGCGTCAGATCTCGTTACAGATGGTCATGAACCACCATGTGTTTGCTGGGATTTGAACTCAGGACCTTCAGAAGAGCAGTTGGTGCTCTTAACCACTGAGCCATCTCTCCAGCATTCCTTTTTATTTTTAAGTTACTTGGGCTCATGTCCTTTTCTGGCAACGAGAAAACCTTCGCAGACACTTTCTCATTAGCAGGTCAACACTCCAAAGCTAGGAAACTATCAATGTTTGGTTTACTCCAGGACCCTGAGTGAGTAGCATGCTTCCTAGAACACAGTAGACATGAACGTTTCGCTTAACAACTAAATTGAGAGCTGCCTGAGGACTAATTCTAACAGAAGGAGATCCAAGCCAGGTGTTCCCAAAAGAATGAGCATGAAGTTCCTGGCTTTTATATATGGAGACTCAGGGAATGATTCTGGGGATCATTTTTGAACGGTAGGTAAAGCTTAGATGAGTTCACAGAACACACAAAAGTCATTCTTGTAAAGCAAGAATGACATATGAGTTAAAACATAGCTGTGGTCATCCATGAACATCTTGTGCTATAACCCCAGGGTGACTCTGTGGCTACTACTTCCCCAAAAATGGGGTTACAGCCAGGCACACCATTTATAAGTAGAAAAACATCGTAAGTGGAAAATTCACTCCAATATTCCAGTCAAACAGTGTGGCTTAACAACACAGGACAGTGAGGGTCAGTTGTTCATGCTGGTATTTCAGCAGATAAGTTGTGGCTCCCTGGGGCCTGACATTATAAAGCAGCCCAGGTGGCTTATCACTAGTTTGAGAAAGGATGAGAAGTCCAAGTATGGCATCTAATGAATTAAAATATTCTTTGAACCATTGTACAGTTGAAACATCATATGTAGAATATTGTTAACAATCCCAGAGATAATATGGATAGAAAACTGCTTTACCATGTGGCTCCTTTGATCTGCTGGTCATCATCCCATCCTTCCCACCCTGTTTTGCACCCCAGAAGTCAGGCCTATATGGTAGGATGGATGCCTGAGACTATGCTTCTTATAGTCTACTGGTGGTATCAGCATCTTACGGGTACCTGTGACCTTCCTGAGTGCCACTGCTTTGAGAGACCAAGTGAATAAGAAACTTTGGGGGGTAGTGGTAGTCTCTTCTACAGCCCCTGGGTAATTATGATGCTTCTTCAAGTGTGAGGGCCATACACAAATGACAGTGAGTACTGTAGTTTCTGGTTGAAGCATAGGCAGAGGGAAGGAGTTAGGAGAGTGAGCTGGGGGTGGGGGGGCGGGGCTGGAGAGATGGCTCAGTGGTTAAGAGCACTAACTGCTCTTCCAGAGGTCCTGGGTTCAATTCCCATGAACCACATGGTGGCTCACAACAATCTGTAATGGGATCCTATGCTCTCTTCAGTGCACTCCCATAAATAAAATAAATTTTGAGAGAGAGAGAGAGAGAGAGAGAGAGAGAGACAGAGAGAGACAGAGACAGAGACAGAGACAGAGACAGAGAGACAGAGACAGAGACAGAGAACGCACGGAAGATGGTGCTCTCAGAGCACCTTCTCTCTTCTGTGTGACAGGTCTAGGGATGTTGTACATACCCCAAGCCAGACTTGGGGTTCATATAATCTGTCTTTGTTGAAAGATGTTTTTTCAGTGTTTTGATCATTATAGATCCACTTCAGTTGTTCATATCTTAATTCAATTTTGATAGGTCATATATGTTTAACAATTTATCAACATTTTCTTTTCTTTTTTTAAAAAGTCCTTGCTTTTTTTTAAGATTTATTTTATTATTATTATAAATGAGTACACTGTAGCTGTCTTCAGACATACCAGAACAAGGATTCAGATTTCATTATGGGTGTTTGTGAGTCACCATGTGATTGCTGGGATTTGAACTCACGACCTTTGGAAGAGCAGTTGGTGCTCTTACCTGCTGAGCCATCTCACCAGCCCAATATTTTCTATATTTTCAGTGTTCTAGAATGTTTTCAAAGTATTCTCTAATGAGTTTTTTTAATATTTTTTATATAATGATTTCTTTATTTTACTAGAATCTATAGTGACCTCCAATTAATATTACTTAATTAATTAGATTTTTCTTTTTGGAGACAGGGTTTCTCTATGTAGCCCTGGTTATCCTAGAACTTCTCCCATAGATCAGGCTGGCCTTGAACCCACAGAGATCCACCTGCCTCTGCCTTCTGAGTCCAGAGATTAAAAGTGGCCACTGCCCAGCTGATCACCAATATTTTAATTACTAATTTTCTTAGCTTTGATCTTCTTTCTTTTAGTTAGTTTGAGTAGAGTATTGTCAAACCTTTTTTGTCTATCTACTTATTTATTTATTTATTTTTACAGTGAAATGAAATATTATTTGATTTAAGCTTTGTAATTTCATTTAAAATAATTGCTTTTTACAAAATTATTATTATTATTATTAATTATTTTTTCCTTATTCACTTTACATCCCATTTACTTCTCCTATCCCAGTTACTTCCTCTTACAATATTTCCCCCCATCCTCCCTTTTCTTTTCCTCTAGGTATCCCCTCAACACTGGTACATCAAGTCTCTGCAGGGCTAGGTGCATCCTCTCCCATTGAGGTCAGACAAGGCAACCCAGCTAGAAGAACATATCCCATAGACAGGCAACAGCTTTTGGGATAGCCCCTGTTCCAGTTGCTCAGGACCCACATGAAGACCAAGCTGCACATATGCTCCATATGTTTGGGAAGGCCTAGGTCCAGCCCATGTATGACCTTTGGTTGGTAGTTCAGTCTCTGAGAAACCTAAGGGTCAGGTTAGTTGATTCTGTTGGTCTCTTTGTGGAGTTCCTATCTCTTCTGGGCCCCACAATCCTTCCCTCTATTCTTCCATAAGAAGATTTGTCCTTGCCCATGGGATAGGTCTCAAGTTGGGCCAATTATTAGTTGGCCATTTCCTTAGTGCCTGCTCCATCCCCTGTTCTGAATTTATTGTAGACAGGATAAATTTCGGGTTGAAAGTTTTGTGGGTATGTTGGTGTCCATATTGTTCCACTGAGGTTCCTGCCTGGCTACAGGAGGTGGTCTCTTCAAGTTCCATATCCCCAATTTTCTTACTTTTGATCTTTCTTTTAGTTAGTTTGACTAGGGATTGTCAAATCCTTTTTATCATTTTATTTTTAAGGTTATAATTTAATAACAACATTTCTCCCTTTGTTTTCTTCCTCTCAACCATCCCATATAATCCTACTTACAATCCTGCAAGTCTAGGGCCTCTTCTTTCACTAATTGCTGTTTTGTATGTATGTGTATATATATATACACATATATGTACATATATATATATATACATATATATTTAGATGTATATTTGTATATACATCTAAATTTTTATATATCACCTGTTCAATGCATATGATTTTACTTACATATATGTTCTCAGGGCAGTTTGGCACTAGACTACCACCAGTTTTGTTTATTGTTTCAAAAACCATATTTTTGTTTGATACTTTGTACTGTTATTTGATTTCTATTTATTAATTAACAGAATTATCTACACTATCCTTTTGTTATCTACTACATTTGGGTTTTTCTTGTTTAGGGCCTTGAAGTATATCATAAAGTTATTCAAATTTTTTAACCAATTTTTTTTTAATATAAGCAGTCATAAGCATATTCTTTCTCCTTAGAATCAAAGTATCTCCTGAATTTCAATGAGTTATACATTATTTTCATTTGGTTATAGAATCCTTTTAATTTCCTCACTGATTTCTTCAATGACCCATTCTTCATTCAAGACTGATCCAGTCTCTGTGAATTTGTATAGCTTTTGTTGCTATTGATTTCTACTTTTCTCTTTTTTAGATTTATTTATTTAATGTGTGTGAGTACACTGTTACTGTCTTCAGACACACCAGAAGAGGGCATCAGATCCTCATTACAGATGGTTGTGAGCCACCATGTGGTTGCTGGGAATTGAACCCAGGACCTCTGGAAGAGCAGGCAGTGCTCTTAACTGCTGAGCCATGTCTCCAGCTCTGGTTTCTAGTTTTATTGCATTATTAATTTAGATTCTTTTAATTACTTTATATTTGGTAAGACTTGATCCATGGCCTATTTTAGAGAAGGCTCTATGTGATATTGAAAAGGATATATATATCCTATTATGTTTGAATGGAATATTCTATACATATCTGTTAACTCCCTTTGATCTGTGGTATAGTTAGTGTTATTTTACGTGCATGAGTGTTTTGCCTGAATGTATGTCTATGTACCATGTATGATCCAGGTGCCTGTGGAGGCCACAAGAGGGTGTTGGAATCTCTGGACACTAGGTTATCAACAATTGTTAATTGCTATGTCAGTGCTGGGAAATCAAACTAGGTCCTCTGAAGAGCAGTCGGCGCTCTGAACTGCTAAGCTACCTCTCTAGTCCCTACGACATAGTTTAATTCTAACATTTTTTTGTTTTTGGTTTGCATAACCTATTTGGGGATGGAGTGGAATATTGAGCTTGCCCATTATTATTATTATTATTATTATTATATCAGGACCTGACATTTTATGTCTATTAATGTTTGTTTTATGAAGTTGGAAACATCAGTGTTTGGTTCTTAGTTTGAAATTGCTTCTGTTTTTTTTTTTTTTTTTTTTTTTTTTTTTTTTTTGAGACAGGGTTTCTCTGTGTAGCCCTGGCTGTCCTGGAACTTATTCTGTAGACCAGGCTGGCCTTGAACTCAGAAATCTGCCTGACTCTGCCTTCCAAGTGCTGGGATTAAAGGTGTGCGCCATCACCGCCCGGCAAAGATTTATTTATTTATTTATTATATGTAAGTACACTGTAACTGTTTTTCAGACACACCAGAAGAGGGCATCCGATCTCATTACAGATGGTTGTGAGCCACCGTGTGGTTGCTGGGATTTGAACTCGGGACCTCTGGAAAAGCAGTCAGTGCTCTTAACCGCTGAGCAATCTCTCCAGCCCTGAAATTGCTTCTTTTAAGAGTCCTCCCCCCCAAAAAAAACTATGCATCTATCTATCTATCTATCTATCTATCTATCTATCTATCTATCTATCTATCTATCATCTATCTATATATCTACTTATCTATCTTTCATCTACTTATTTGTGTGTGTTTGTGTGTGAGTATGCATGCATGTGCATGCTATTGTGCAAACTTTCAGGGTCACTTTCAGGATTCAGTTCTTTCCTTCCATTGTGTAGGTTGAGATTGAACTCAGGTCATTCAGGCTTAGCAATTAAGTGAGCCAGCTCACCACCCCTATAATTGTTTCCTGACTGTTCTCTTCATTGTTCCATAGTGGTCTTTGTTACCTATTTTGACTAATTCTGGTTTCAAGCCTACTTATCAGATATTAGAACAGCTATTACAGTTTGCTTTGTTTCTATTCGCTTGACCAACTGTGTTCCATCCTTTGACTCACAGTCTGAGGTGTCTTTGCCCTTAAGATTCATTTCGTGGAGATAAATATGTGGATCTAGTTTTTAAGCCAGCCAGCTAGTGTGCATCTCTCCTTCTCTCTCTCTCTCTCTCTCTCTCTCTCTCTCTCTCTCTCTCTCTCTCTCTCTCTCTCTCTCTCTGGTTTGTTGGGGCCATTTATACTTGAGAGATCTTTACAAATTACAGGATTTTTTGCGGGGTGGGTGGGTGGTGGTGGTGGTTATTATTCCTATGGCTCATCAGCTTGTTGCCTGTTCTTTATATTCTCTCCTACAGCATTGGAAAGCTGTTGTATTAGATGTGATGTATTCCACTCTAACTCTCCTTTGTTCAACCTTGCTCTCATGAGCATTATGCTTTCCCATGCCCTTGCGACTAAAATTGACTTTTCCCCTATACTTTTTTTTTGATGTAGACTGTCTTCCTTTCCTTTCCTATGCTCAGTATTTAAAAAATATATATCTTCTGCAGTGTTGGCTCTGTGATCATGGGCTGCCATGGTTTTTTGACCAGCATCTTGAAGTATCTTTATTTCTTTGTCAAATTTCAAAGATAGCATTGCTGGAGTGGCAGTTTGAATAAGAAGGTCCCCAGTGGGCTCATATATTGAATGTTTGTTTGCTTAGTTGGTGGTGCTGTTTGGAGAGGTCTAAGAAGTATGTATGGTCTTGCTGGAGAAAGTATGTCATTGAGGGGCAGGCTTTGAAGTTTCAAAGCCTTGCAGCCATTCTCAGGGTACTTCCTTTGATTTCTGCTTATTGTTCAAGATGTAAACTTTCAGCATCAGTATCATGCTGATTACTGATACCTGCTGTCATGCATCCCTGTTGAGATACGTTAATCCATCTGGAACCATAGGCCAAATAATCCTTTCCATTTTCTTTTTTACCAGTCAGATTTATATAACAATAAATTCTCAATTCACAAAATGCCCACACAATAATTTCAGACCCAATTGATAATGATACAAGCTGCCCACCTAGATTAGACAAGTTACCCTAATTATTCTATCCCTATATGATATTATATAAACTTGTGGCTATTTAAAGCCATGCTGTATCTGAATCATCCTGTTCGTCCTCCATCTTGTTTCCTCTTTTCTTTTCCTGTGTTGCTCCCCATCTCTGTAGCTCTTAGCTCTGCCTCCTGTCTCCCCATCTAATCACAGGCCTCCTGCTGCACTAGTATTTAAATTAATTGGACAGGGAAAATCCTGCCTCAGGGATGAATCTGGTTGCTGTTGTTTGTTTTTTCTTCCATTGCTAGGATTATAAGTGAGTGCCATTTCATATGGATGATAGGGATTGAACTCAGGTACCCATGATATGCAGTAAGTGCTTTACTACTTGAGCCATTTACTCAGACAAAGACTTCCTATTTCCTTGTGTCTTTACTCCATTAATGTGTTTTTCTTTAAATAGAGTATAAACAGCATATTTTTTTTTTCTGCCCACCATTTAGAGTGGACAAAATGGTGTCCTCTTCTCAAGTTATATTTCCACCAAGAGTCCCAGGCTGTGTTCTTGTTTGAAAAGAGGATCATTGCAGAGTATTTAGAGTAAGGATTGAGGCTCTCTTGTTCCAGAGAGGAATGAATCCTAAGTCTATAGGGAATGTATTTCTTTTTTTTTAGATATTTTCTTTATTTACATGTCATATCATTTCTCCTTTCCCAGTTCCCCCCACCCCCCCAAAAAACCACCAAAAAACCAACAAGAACAAACCCCTGTTGCCTCCCCTATCCCCCTACTTGCCACTCCACTCTCTCCCACTTATTGGCCCTGGCATTCCCCTACACTGGGGCACAGAACCTTCACACGGCCAAGGGCCTCTCCTCTCATTAATCTTTTCAATCTTTAAGTTGGCTTGGTTGTGGTTGTTTATCACAGCAACAGAAAAGTAATAAATACAGCTGGGTGTAGCAATCTTTGTTGGCAACTATTTACTTCCAGGGCTTGGAATTCATAATTTCTTTCCTAGGCATGTATAAGTAATGTTTGTGCTTGTGAAATTCATGTCCATGATCCTGAATGTATCAGTCATGGAGAAAGACATTTTTAAGTCCTGAGGGATTATGGGGCTCATGGATTTGTCAATGTAGGCCTGGCAATGTAGTACATGAATGGAGATGCTCCTAGGTTATGAGGCAAGCTCTGGTGGGGAAGCTTAAAATCACAGTACCAATAATTTCAGAGCTGTAGAACATGGGTGGAGATTTCCTCTGCTCTCTAGGGATAAACTAGAGAGATGTTAAAATTTTTTACCAGCAGCTATATATCCAAGTCCTTTCTTGGATTAGAAATGCAGTCTTTCCTGGCTCTTGATACATGATTCTAGTTGATGATAGAGGTTTGGGCTACTGGTATAACATTCTTTGAGCTTCCAGAAAGCATCCCTAAGTTCTGAGAATCAGCAGAGGATTTTACTGACTCCTCATAGACATGTGAAGATGGAGTCAGAACTTTAAAACAGTAGCTAAGATTGTGGGTTGGGGAGGAAATGTCTCCTGGTTCTTGCTAAGGCAAGTGAGCTTGGGACTCAGTACAGGTCTTCAAGTTGTAAGATGTTGGAGCGGTGTCCTTTTCCACATGAGTGATCTGTCAGTCCAAGGTTTCTGGTTGTTCTGAGGAACAATTGCAAATCCCTATGCCGAGAAAGTATATAACATGGACTGTTGTAGTAGCTTGAGTTTAGGGAGCTGAGTGAGACTCAAAGTACATTCTTTCTTTGAAACACAATGGCTACCCTTACTTAAATTATCCTGCTTCCTAAACTATATTGAAAGACTATAAAGACAATGGAATTTTCTTGCTGTTGTATCTGCCAGGCAATGCTGTCCCTGTTTGGGGGTCACTTTTCACCTGTCCCCTACTTTCTCAATCCCTCCCCCTTCACGAGGAGCCAAGGTTGACCTTACAAGCTGCAACTTCTCCAGCTTGACTTTCCTTCTTGCCATCTAAGGTTCTAATGATTTACTAACTCATTTCCAGACTTTTTCTCTTTGTCTTCAAAAACAGTTTTTTTTCTTTGTTGGTTTGGATTCATTTCTGTGGCAGAGTCCTGTGAGGGACACTTCTATTCAGCCATCTGGGTGGTTTTCCTCCAGCCTGTCAGCTTCCTGGATCTGTCAGCCTGGACCAAGGGACCTTGATCTGGCCAAGAAAACCTGTCATAGATTATTGCTGAGATGTTGTTTTCCTATCATCCATATCTTACATACATTTCCACACCCATCAATCCCACCTCTAAATGATCTCTCTGCCGGGAGTTCCTGATCATCTGCTGCTTCTGGCTCACTCTAGTATTTCTTTGGCCACTCAAGATAACTCCCTGTAGCTGATTTTATGTAAGCATGGTAAATTCCTTTCACCTTTCAGGTTCTCAGCACTTCACCAGTTTCACAGCTAGAGTAGATTTTAGAGACCATCTCTCAGCTTCTAACATTTGTGCCCTACAGAGTAAGATGGAGAAAATACCTACATAATGTAAGACCTAGAATGTGAAGCTGTAGGATGTGAGCCAATTAGGGTAATGTGAGAAGGGAACCCAATCCTCCATTTGGATTGCATCTTCCTAGTGGTTTTGAGGAGCATGGTTTAAGCATTCCAACTGATTTTGTTAACTCTTTTTGGAGATGAACAGAGTCCTGAAGGAGATAGAGTAATTTGCTCAAGGTCACCCAGTAGATTATTTCAGGATTTGAATCAAGGCTTTTTTAGCTTTTACCACTTTCTGTAGATCCACAAATAAGAAAGACTATAGAAGACTTTCAAGGGAACGATCAAAGAGTGGCTGCCTCCTATTAACCCATCATCCCTTCAAAGTCTCACGGTCCGTCAATAGGTCCCTATGAAAATCATCAATAACATCTCCTCCCGAAATGTCTCCCTCCTGTCCTGATATAAGTGCCTTGCTGGCCTGTTAATTTTAGTTGGAAAATCGGAGACCTAGTGATAACCACTACCGTGCAGGGCTCCTCTGCTGTTCAATAAATGCTAATAAACAGCAATCTGCAGTCTTAACAATTGCTTCTGCCTGAACCCAGATGCAAGGGCAAAGATTACTTTGGTCTGAATTGGATTTGAAAAGGCCGAAGGAACAGGCTTTGAGTGCGCAGTGGAAATGCCAGTTGAATATTAATTACCACTGTGCTGCCAGCTCATGGAAGGGTGCAATGGTTCAGCGCAGAGCCAAGAGGGACTAGCAAAAGCCTTCGGAATGCTTGTGCTTGTGGAATCCAAGAGAACTGCTTCAAACAGAGTCTTGGGAGCCTGGGGGTGGCTTTTTCTACAGCTCTCCCGGTGTTCTGAGAGGCCCTTCTGCTCTTGTAATTTGCTCATTTTATTTACTCTTCAGAATCATCGCAGTGACTCAGCCAGGAGCTGTCTTACGGGCAGGTTTTAATTAGTGGCCTGGGAATTCAAAAAGAAGCAGGGAGGTAACATAGGGGTTCCAGGAGCTACTTGCCCCACTAATTATTTCGCACACTCCAAGAATGGAATGCTCATGCCTCTAGTGATCTCAACACACAGTTACGGCCAGTCTGCCTTGCACAGTTATCCCCCTGACCCCTGTATTAGTCATGTGTTGGATGAGAAGCATAGAGATTTGCTTATGAACATACTGAGATGAATTCCATATATTCCCACCTCTGGCAATCTTTTAAATTATGAATACTAAATTATGTCTTACAGATCTAACTGACCAATAGACACATGACTAATTGTTTCTTTCCATTTGAAACTGGAGCCTCCTGGTGGGCTGTATGTTTTGGTACAATTATGTCAGCCCCAGGCTGGAGCTGAGCCATTTTAGCCACCTGAAGAGTGTACTAATTGTCCTGAAGTATACTGCCTGGTGTGTGTCTCATCGCTGTAGTGGTTTTAATGGGAATTTCTAATTAAAAATAAGAAGAGAGTCAGGGTTGGATGCCTTTCTCCTGCATTATGGTTCAGGCAGAGCCCCCTTGAGCATGCCCATGTGGGGAGGCAGCTGGAACAGACACTAGCGTGTGTCTGGTTTGTCTAGTAGGTACAGCTTAGGCTGTCAGAGCTCTCATTAGATCTGGGCCACTGTCAACATGTCTTCCTGCATGCCACTTCCGCCAGACTCCGTGTCAGTGTGTGGAGTGTGTGCCAGTGGGGACTCTGGGAAGAAACAAGACAGGGATTTTAATCAGCTGGAGTTTCAGGCTGACACCTGGAGGGAGTTCATGACACAAGATTCTTCTAGAAAAACGTAGGCACACCAAACTGCATCCAAAAGACCAACTTCCTTGGTGGTTGAGTAAGTGGTCCAAGAGCCTTATTGGATCAGAATATCAGCTCCTGTCTTATTAATAGTACATTCCTGGAAAAGCCACTTCACTCTTTTGAGGCTTGGCATACTTCCTTATAAAGTGAGGATAAATAACAATAGAAACTCCGATGGCATTTTGGTGGACATTTGCCTAAGATATTTTTTTCTTTTTTTTTTTTTTTTTTTTGGTTTTTAGAGACAGGGTTTCTCTGTGTAGCCCTGGCTGTCTTGGAACTCACTGTGTAGATCAGGCTGGCCTCGAACTCAGAAATCCGCCTGCCTCTGCCTCCCAAGTACTGGGATTAAAGGCGTGCGCCACCACCGCCTGGCTGATATTTTTGTATTGTACATGGTGAGTTACATTTCCTCCCCATGCCCCAACCCCATATTCCTACTACTTAGATCACGGTCTAATAACATAGAGGACAGGAGAAGAGTGAGAACAAGTTCTGAGGCTATTAGTCAAGAGTAGAGACTAGAAAGAAAAGGCCACAAAAGACAAAATGGGATTTTCTTATCCCTGTGGGATAAGACTCAGCCCATTTGTGTCAGCTGACCTTGAGAAGTTTTTGAGAGAGAGAATAGGGTTTGTGAAGAGGTGTGCTGGGGCTGAGCAGCAGTGGCGCACACCTTTAATTGAAGCACTTTGGAGGCAGAGACAGTTGGGTTTGAGTTCAAGGCCAGCCTGGTCTACAGAGTGAGTTCCAGGACAGCCAGGGCTATATAGAGAAGCCCTGTCTCAAAAAAAAACAAAACAAAAACAAAAACAAACAAAAAAGAGGTGTACTGGGGGGAAGAAAGAGAGAAAAAGGAAGGAGGAAGAGTTAAGAGAGTGAGAGAGAGTTCTCTGTGGCTTGAGCCCCTTGAATACATAAGATATCAGGAAGTAATGATTTCCCCGAATTTTTGACCATTGGGTCATCATCTGGTTCTCGTATGTGGGAGAAAAAGAGTCAGACCAAGTCAGGGGAAATATGTCTCCAACTTCTGTCTTTTGGATGTGTGTTTAGGATTAGATAGGAGAACATCATTAAGAGCTGTCCCCTGAGTTTTTGATTTTAGACATTCTGATTGGTGTGAGGTGGAATCTCAGGGTTGTTTTGATTTGCATTTCCCTGATGACTAAGGATGTTGAACATTTCTTTAGGTGCTTCTCGACCATTTGATATTCCTCAGTTGAAAATTCTTTGTTTAGCTTTTGTTTGTTTGTTTGTTTGTTTTTCGAGACAGGGCTTCTCTGTGTAGCCCTGGCTGTCCTGGAACTCACTCTGTAGACCAGGCTGGCCTCAAACTCAGAAACCCACCTGCCTCTGCCTCCCAAGTGCTGGAATTAAAGGCGAGCACCACCACCACCCGGCTCTTTGTTTAGCTTTGTACCCCATTTTTTAAATAGGTTATTTGGTTTTCTGGAGTCTAACTTCTTGAGCTCTTTGTATATATTGGGTATTAGCCCTCTATCAGATGTAGGATTGGTAAAGATCTTTTCCCAATTTGTTGGTTGCTGATTTGTCCTATTGACAGTGTCCTTTGCCTTACAGAAGCTTTGCAATTTTATGAGGTTCTATTTGTCAATTCCTGATCTTACTGCACAAGCCATTGGTGTTCTGTTCAGGAATTTTTCCCTGTCCTCATATATTCTTCCCCACTTTCTACTCTATAAATTTCAGTGTATCTAGTTTTATGTGGAGGCCCTTGATCCACTTGGACTTGAGCTTTGTACAAGGAGATAAGAATGGGTCGATTTTCATTCTTCTACATGCTGGCTGCCAGTTGAACCAGCACCATTTGCTAAAAATGCTGTCTTTTTTCCACTGGATAGTTTTAAATCAAAAGCTCAGGTGACAGTAGATACTGGCGAGAATGTGGAGAAAGAGGAACACTCCGGAGAAAGAGGAACACTCCTCCATTGCTGGTAGGAATGCAAGCTGGTACAACCCCTCTGGAAATTTGTTTGGCGGTTCCTCAGAAAATTGAACATAGGACCTGAGGACCCAGCTATACCACTCTGGGGTATATACCTAGAAGATACTCCAACATGTAATAAGGACACATGCTCCACTATGTTCATAGCAGGCTTATTTATAATATCCAGGAGCTGGAAAGAACCCAGATGTCCTTCAACAGAGGAATGGATACAGAAAATGTGGTACATTTACATAATGGAGTACTACTCAGCTATTAAAAACAATGAATTCATGAAATTCTTAGGCAAATGGATAGAACTAGAAAATATCATCCTGAGTGAGGTAATTGCAAAAGAAAACATATGGTATGCAGTCACTGATAAGTGGATATTAGCCCAAAAGCTCTAAATAGTCAGAATACAATTTACAGACTACATGAAGCTCAATAAGAAGGAAGACCAAAGTGAGGGTGCTTTGGTCCTTCTTAGAAGGAGAACAAAATATTCACAGGAGCAAATATGGAGATAAAGAGCAGAGACTAAAGGAAAGGCCACCCAGAGACTGTCCAACCTGGGGATTCATTTCATATACAGTTACCAAACCCAGACACTATTGTGGATGCCAAGAATTGCATGCTGAAGGGAGCCTGATATGGCTGTCTCCTGAGAGACCCTGCCAAAGCCTTATAAATACAGAGGTGGATGTCAGCAGCCAACCATTGGATTGAGAGCAAGTTCCCTAATAGAGGATTTAGAGAAGTGACTGAAGGAGTTGAAGGTGTTTGCAACCCCATAGGAAAAACAACAATATCAACCAACCAGACCCCCCCCAGAACTCCCAGGGACTAAGCCATCAACCAAGGTGTTTCACACGGCTCCAGCTGCATATGTAGCAGAGGATGGCCTTGGCATGCACCAGTGGAAAGAGAGGTCCTTGATCCTATGAAGGCTTGATAGATACTCCAGTGTAGGGGAATCGAGGGGAATCGAGGGTGGGGAGGTGCGATTGTGTGGGTAGGTGGAGGAATGCCTTCATAGAAACAGGGGGAGGGAGGATGTGATAGGGTATTTCCGGGAGGGAAACCGGGAAAGGGGATATTTGAAATGTAAATAAAGAAAATATCTAATAAAAAATATCAAAGAATTAAAAAAAAAGAAAAAAAGAGTTGTCCCATTGTTCTCATTGCCCAAAGCCTGGTACTAAGCATGGGGAGGACTAAATTTGAACCTTTGATGACCCAGTAGTACATCAGTCTTTTGGGAGTGACAAACACACACAAGAGGCATAGGTCTGCAGAGGTCATAGGCAGAGGTCTGTGTTGGCTTCTACAAGAGATGTGCAAGAGCTTTTGGAGAAGTGACTTCATGCAGTAAAGTAGCTGTATTCAGGTCTTAATTTGAGATGGGGCACTGAACAGTTGCTCTGGCTGGATAGAGCCCATGATGGGAACAGCAGAGGTACAAGGATTGGGAGGTACAGAGCATGCTCAGAATAGTAAGCAGTAATCTACTAGGGCTCCTAATAGCTTAGGCTCCAAGCCTGCAAGGTCAGGCAAGGTCAGGTGATGAAGGGTTAAGTGAATACCCAGTTTAAGAGCTGGCCTGTGAATGGAACTCCTGTGACTTTTTTCTTATTTACATTAAGAGTTATCTCAATACCCTTCAGTTTTATTTTCTACCACCTACCTATTCCTCCCTCCTCCAATCTATATTTGCAATTTGCTAATGCTCAGCTCGTCAGCAGGTTTTCTGTTGACCTCCCAGTACCTTTAATTTTCCTTTCAAAGAATTAGTTCTATCTGGCTTCTAACACTGTCACAAAAAAAAAAATTAGATTTCTTAGTGAGATCTCTTGAATAAAAGTTTTAAGGGCTTTTAGAAATGACTTCATAAATGTTCTCATGGATGAGAAGGCAGAGTTCAGGAAAATCTCAGGCTGGGGAGTCCTTCAGACCAACCTCCTTATTTTAAATAGATAAGAAAGAAAAGCTTCATAATAAGAAAATTTTGAGAATGAGAAATGATCTCCTGATTCTTAGATCCAGTTGGGGCTTTTAAAAGTTTTCTTTTGGCAAGAGGGTGGCTTAATAATTTATTTTTTAGAACCTGAAGTTGAGTAACACAGGCTTGACTCTTGACTTAGCCACATATTTACTTGCCTGAAGAAGAACAAAAATATCTACTCCCCTGGGTGTCCTGTTGTATCAGTGACAGCCTCAGATGTAAGCAGTTCTGTGCATGGAGTCTCCTAGATGAAGATGTCTATCTCTCCATCCTTGATTGCTATCTTGTCTTGAGAACTCTTAGGCCTACTTTTTTGGCATACAGCAACTAAGTGTTGTTGAAAAGGATGGCTTGCCAAGGTGGGAACCTCTCATTGTTTGGATATGTTGGTCATGAAGGTAATGGCCTTCAAGTGATGTCCTTGACTGTCTTGACCCAACTGATAGTGGTCCAGGAGGGTGGTATAAATTTTACTTTGGAAGACTCCAGTGGGCCACTGTGGGGGAAAGAGCATGGAGTAACTGTGGATCAGAGGTGACTCTTCTGCATCCTCATTGGGACTTTGTTCCTTTCCTTTTTAAAGGAGGTGTGCTTAGCTAGAGTCCTAGTGATTGTTGTCCAGGTCTCTTGATTTTTAAGCTTGAATGTCTTCCATGAGTGGGAGAACAAAGTGCAGGATTATTTTCACATAATTGTCTTATACATACATCCAGCAAAAGGACAAAAGCATGTGTGTGTGTGTGTGTGTGTGTGTGTGTGTGTGTGTGTGAGAGAGAGAGAGAGAGAGAGAGAGAGAGAGAGAGAGAGAGAGAGAGAAAGAGAGAGAGAGAGACAGGGAGAAACAGAGACAGAGAGAGACAGAGACAGAAAAAGAGAGAGAGAGAGAGAGAGAGAGAGAGAGAGAGAGAGAGAGAGAGAGAGAGAGAGAGAGGGAGGGAGAAACAGAGACAGAGAGAGACAGAGACAGAGAGATAGAGACAGAGAGAAAGAGAGAGATATTGATTTTTTTGAAGGCAGGAATTGGGGCTCATTAGCATCAGTTGATGGGGCTTTAGAGCTCATTTCTGCCTCTGTAAGCGGGGCAAAGGAAGTCTGAAGGTAGCCTCTGCTGGTATAGTCCATTTCTCTTCCCCATTCAGGCTATTCCTCTGCAAATAGGATAACATGAGGAGTTCTAGAAGGACTTTGTATTAGTTATCATTTCATTCTGTCTGTGTGATAAAATGCTATAACCAAGGCAACTTATAGAAGAGTATGTTTGGACTCATGGTTCCAGAGGGAAGAGTTCATGATGGTGGAGAGGTAGGCATGATGGTTGGAGTAAGTCTACTCTCAATGAATACTTCCTCCAGCAAGTCCAGCCCTGCTTAGTCAGTGCCTCCAACTTGGTACCAAGTGTTCAAATACATAAGCCTATGGGAGGGTATTCTTATTCAAAGCACTACACACAGATTTCTACTCAGACAGATTTCTCTTCTGTCATTTATCATGTGGCCTCATATTATTCTATGCAGTTGGCATTTGGTGCAACAATCTTTTCATTTTTTTTTAAAAATGTGCATTGGTGTTTTGCCTGCACTCGTGTCTGTGGGATGATGTCTTTTAAAACGTGCACACAGCTCTGGGAAGCATTGGTATTTTCTCTCTTTGGCTGATGAAATAGTTGAAGATGGGAGTCAGGAGAGCAGCACTCTGATCTTAGTCTTGTTTATGCATTGCAGAATGACCCTGGACACAGCTATCTGTCTCTCTATTGGATTTCATCATCCACATTTAATAACAACCTTTCATCTGTGGGAATACACAGTTTAGCTGTAGGAGGAACAGCATTTCCAAAGTCATTTTCCATTACTTGCCTAATTCCTGTGTAAGACCAGGCCCCTTAACATCATGAGCCTGAGGGGCTCATTAGGATTGTGGTGGTTTGAATAAGAATGTCCACCCCCCCCCCCTGTAGGCTCATAGTTTTGAATGCTTAATCATCAGGGAATGACACTTATTTGAAAAAGATTAGGAGGTGTGGCTTGTTGGAGGAAGTGTGTCACTGGGGGGGTGGGGTGGGGTGGGGTGGGCTTTGAGGTTTCAAAAGTCCATGCCCAGGCCCAGAATCTCTCTTGGTCTATGGATCAGGATGTAGTTCTCAGCTATTGCTCCAGGGCCATGTGTGCTATCGTACTTCCTACCCTGATGACAATGTACTGAACCTCTGAATCTGTGAGTAAGCCCCCAATGAAATGTTTTCCTTTGTAAAAGTTGCCTTGGCCATTGATGTCTCTTCACAGCAATAGAACAGTGACTAAGATAAGGCCCCACCCCTCTCTGAAGGGGTAATTATGTTGGTAGGTAATTATGGTTGCTGGGTAAGGGAGAGATGCTTTATTCAGTATTGCAGCCACTGGCAAGGTGATTTTAAAAATCACCCACTCACCCATTCACCTATAACTAACCCTAATTAAAACCATTTGTTCAAAAAGTGTAGGAAAACACTTTCTTTGGATTTCAGTCAAGTGTTTGGTTGGCTAGCCTCTCTGCAATTATGTCAGTGGAACCTGTCCTCAGGCCTTCCGGTGAGGGGTGAGCCCCCTTCCAGACTGCTGTAGAGACAGGGTCTGTTCAGCTATCCACAGACTTTGAGGAAATGATGTGTTTGAAGGGGCACAGGAATATAGGCTTTGTGCTTCATTCATATCGTAAGCAATCGTGTTTATTGAGGGTGGATGGTAGGGTTGGTTAGGGGCCTATACAAAAGAAAGGTACGTATTTGCTCTGGCTTCCCTCTTGACAGTTGGAAGGCTTGAGCGCCTTGGCCCTTCATTATGGATCTCCTTACACAACAGTTTCTCAACGTCTACCTACTGATCTGAAAAAGTCAGTTAAAGTCCTCCAAGTGATTGAAGGTTTGTGACATTTCCCCAAAGGGTTGTTGACTCCTCAGCTTCACTCAACCCCTGAAAACCAATCCTATTCATGATGTCTCCAACGGCAGCATCAATCACAGTATTATCACAGGATGCCATATTCCAAGCAGCAGGGTCTGACAGCAGGAAACTGATGTCTTTCTGGGTTTTTCCATTCTCTGTGTTTATATGTGCATGTGATACAGACTGATACAGTTGCATGGATAGTAGACCGCAGGCTTGGGATCTGTCCAAGAACATTCTTACACCATAACAAGCCTCCCCAAGTAGCTTCTAGAACCAATTGAGGGCCCAACTCAAGAGCTTGGAGAAACTAGGAAGAATAGTTTCAGGAAAAAACTCCTGAAAGAATTTGTTTAGTCACCGTAGAAACCACAACACTAAGACTTGAAATCTGGCCTCCAAGTTCTTAGCTCCAGGCAGACTCAATGTCCTCAACAGGGATTCTAATGCCTGAAGCTCCCCGACCCCTGCCCAACCTCAGTTGCAGTACCTCCTTCTATCCTGCTAGGTGGCAGCAGAAGGCTTCCAGTGGAAAGAGTTCCACAGGGAACAGCCTGACTTGGTGCCCAAGTTTGAAGTCGGGACAGGGTTGGAGGGAGATAGTTTATGGCAGTGTAAGGATTAGCTCAGGTTCCCCCTAAATGATGATATTATACTTACTTTTGTTTTGGCTGCAGCCAGGCTTGACATGGTGTGGAATTGTCTTTCTTTAGGCCACATTGCTAGCTTGTGCCAGATTTGGATTGAAATTAGGGCACCCTCACCATTATGAAACCCTGCCTCTCAAGAGAATGCCATCTGGTTCTGGTCCCTATCTGCCCTCTGATCTTATCTTGAGTCATGCATCTCTGGCTAAGTACACAGCCACTGCTTACAGACTCCCAGGGTTAGAATACCACCTGACTACTTGCTAACTATGAGACTTTTGTGTCTTTATGTAACTTCTCTTTACCTCACTGTTTTCCTCTACAAGACGGGGATGAGTGACTGCAAATGGCATTCGGTTTCTTTACAGTGCCTCTCATGAAAAGATAAGAGAATATTTTTGAAACAAGTGACTTTCTTCCATGGAACCTGGTGGTCAGCAAGTATTCAAGTTCTCAGCATTGATCTCACAAGGTCATGTAACAATTTTTTGCTCTGAAATCATGTGACAAGACCTAGCTGGCCTCCTCAATGATGAGAAACCATGCAGGAAGGAAGATACCAATTCTTCAGCTGGGGTACCAGATACATGTGAGCTCCATTGACATCAGGCAAAGTAAGGGTGAGGCCAATGCATGAAGCTTTGAGGTAGTGGTGGCACCATTGAAGCTATTGGGCCAGGCTAGGTCAGTCTTTACCCTGCAAGGTTGCTGTGGGGTTAGATGGTGATGCAGTGTCTGGCACACAGTAAAGTAACCCAATACAGTTACCAGGACAACATAATCCCAGGTCATTGTCTGAGTTCTAGTCACACTGATCACTTCTCTCCCCCCCCAATCCCCTGCATGCATGTGTGTGTGCATGTGTTATTTGTGCACATGGAAGACAGAGAAGAATGGATATCAATCTTCTATCATTCTTTGTCTTGAAACAAGTACTCTCACTGAACTTAGGTTCGAAACCACTTAATCCCAGAGATTCTCTCTTTTCTGCCCACCTCACGCCTCTGCCACAGTACTAGGGTTACAAGTGCATCTCACTACACATAGATTTTTATGTAGGCATTAAGGATTTGAACTCATACCCTCATGTTTGTGCTGTAAGCAGTCACATTGACAATAAATAATGAAGAGAGAAGCCTAAGTCAGCCTAGGTTTTGGGTGTTTGCTAGGCTCTCGAGAGAAAAAGTAGTTGCGTTAGATTTCCTGAATGTATGTGTTGTATGTGCTACTTCCAATTCTTGCAGCCCAGAGATAGAGTTTGTGCTTCACTCTCACACTGGGCCAAGTATTCCCAATGCCCTGAACCCGGGGAAGGTAGGTACAAGTGAGGGCAGGCCCAAGGTATACTGAAAATTATCTAGTAGGGACTTAGCAAAATTTCTTGGATAGATACATGAGTAAATGCAAAGAAGGATGAATGAATGAATGAATGAATGAATGAATAAATACTCATGATTTTTAATGATAATATATGGGCAGAATAATAAGAGTTTCAGATTGGTAAGGAACTATGGAAAAACCAAGTTTATTTTTCTTTCTAAAAAATGATGACATGTTTCCAGTCTATCAGTAAAAAGACTATATACATATAACATGTACTACATATAGTCACTAGCATTACATTATAAAGGGAATGTTAGAACTTCCCTCTAAGTGAGGTGGCACATTTGACAGTCATAAAGTTGGTTTGGGTCATAAAAAATGGCAAGAGTAAGTGACCACTTGTGATCAGATTGGCCCAGGCTCCCCAGTATGTGGGAAACTGTAAAAATGGGAGCATCACAGGCAAACGGAGTTGGTTGATCAGGCAAGAAAAGAGCAGCATCAGAGTGCTGGGTAGAGCGTGGGTTTCAGTAAAGGCTGGGGTGTGTTGCATTTTCTTTTGGTTTTCCTATCCCCTCTTTTCCTTCTGGGGTGAGACTCTCTTTGTTACTACTATGGACTGCCTATGCTTCTGAAAGCTTCAAAGTACACTGCATGCAATTTGGACTCACTCCTTCTGCCAGCAGGTAGAGCTGCTTAAACTTAATTTGCAAGCCTGGTGACCTGCTTCAAGGTCCTTGAAAGGCTTTGGGGAAAGAGCAAACATTTAAACTCCAATCTACTGGAGCCAATGCTCTGTTATTTTTTAGAATATACTACTGGGATTTCTGACTACTGGTAGCAGGCAGGGAGTCTCATAGGGAAAGTGGAGTTGGGGTTGGGATAGGATGAGATCCAAGTCTTGGTAACTACTTTCACTTGAAAAACTTATACCTAGTTGGTAGAATTACTCATCCTCTACCCCCCTACCTCTTGCATGACCCTATCAATTTATCTGTAGGATACTCAAGTCCCAACCCCCTTCCCTTTCTGGCTCATGCTATCATCATTACACAGTAGAGCTTTAGGATGGTCCTCCAAATGGCTTCTCTGGTTTTTGTTTTTCACCAGGATGGATGGGGAGTCAGCTTACTCTGCCATTGGCCATCTTGATTGTGGAGCTCTTTGTGAGTGTCATTGTTGAGAAATTACTTAAGTGACAGACCAACTCATGACTGGTGATGATGACTTGGGTACAAAGATTTAATGCACTGGTTTGGCTCTCCTTGGACTTTTTGTCCAATGTATAGGCACTGTCTTAGAGAGGCTGGGGCAAAGAACACTCCTTGACTTAACTCTGAAGACTTGGAATAAGCCATAGCAGACCTAGATTCTCTTGACAGCCTTTTAGAGAAATACTTCGAGTTCTTTAACATTTTTAGTATTTACAATTTATAGGGATGTGAAGTACATGTGATTCTTTCCCCATGACTGCTTAACTTAGCTGAATCATGGGTCAGCGATGGCCATGACATTCTTGAATAAGCTTATTAGTGTAGGTTTTAGACTTGAAGATGTCACTTTGCATTCATAGTTGCTCTGTCATGTGAGTCTCTTCCTGAGTGAAGCTATGTTAAGATCTCATCTCTGACTTTTCCCATTGAAAGTGTTGAATGAGGATGGGTAATTTTATTTCAAAATAAATAAGTAGTTTGATGAGGAGAATGCCATGTCTTTTTGGAATATTCCTTAGATGGGGCATGTGGCCCATTAGTGGAAAACCTTTAGTATGTGTATTCTTCCTGCTACTTAAATGAGTTGTGACCCCACAGCCTTTGGTGGTATCTGTTGCACTGCATGTAAATCCCATTTTCATCTTTGGCTTAGAGCAGTGGTTCTCAACCTGTGGGTGGCATATCAGATATTTACCTTATGGTTCATAACACTAGAAAACTTACAGTTATGAAGTGGCAACAAAATAAGTTTAAGGTTGGGGGGAGTCATCAGAACATGAGGAACTGTAAAGGGTTGCAGCATTAAAAAGATTGAGAACCAATGGGTTAGAGGAAAGGAGCAGACCCAACTCTGTGCATGGAAGAGATGGTGCTGTAGTGATCTTGAGATGAAGTACTCTTGTGTGCAGGTCTCTTCTAAAACTGGAGTTCTTGGGGGTGAAGTGATGGATTGAGAAACCTAGTTACTTCCACATTCTGATACATCCCCTATAATACTGGTTGGAATCATGGATACTTACTGCCCAGTTGCATTGGGTCATAGGCATTACTTAGAAGGGCATAAGGATGTGCATGGGCTATGAGAACACAGTGCAACTAAACCATATCTGCATCTAGACTATCAGTTTCAAGATGTGCTTCCTGGCAGCAGAAATAAAGCCAGAGTCAACTGGCCTGACAGTCAAGTTTTCCTTTGGGCCCAGCATTTCCTGAAGGCAGTCAATCCTGGTGAGGAAAATTGATAAAACTGTCAGCCACATTCCTCTACAGAGAGGAAGGGACTGGGTCACTTGCTCAGTGATTGCATGGTCTCTTCTGAGTTTGTATCCATCTCTGATTTCTGTAGCCCCTCATATGGTCAGTGAACTCTGAGATCTGCGATGGCTGCCTTTGCTTGAGTGTCGAGATACGTCCTTCTGACCCCTGGAATAGGCTGTGGGAGCCACTGTTCTGTTTGGTTCCAGAAGGCATTCCCCAGAAGAAAGTTTAGCCAAGGCATCTCCTGAGCATGTGTCATCCCTAGAATGCTCTCTGCTGCATCTTGGACCCTGGTGAGCCCAGTCTTCCACACTCTTCTGTCTGGGAGGGCTAGAGCTTTTTGAGGTACTGGCTCCAAAGTCCTGCTGTGCTTCAGGTGATACTGGATGGCACGGGGGCCCAGTGTGGACGGTGCTAGTAGCAGGAGCAGAGGCAGAAGCAGAAGCAGAAGCAGGGGCAGGCCTCTGTTTGCTTCTCCAGTTCTGGATTTCAAGGTTTCTTTTGTCTATGGGCAGCTTGTCAATTTTCTGAGCTTTTGAGATTAGAGAGTTCCCATATGTCCCTTGTAGAGACAGGAGAAAATACCTAGTAGAAAGTAAAAGGGGGAAAAGGGGACAGTTTTTGAATTATTGTTAAAGGTAAAAGGACAACATAAATCCCATTTGTCTCTACTTAAGGACCAAGCCTGATTTTGAAAAAGAAGGCCATAGGGTACCAGCTCCAGGAACAGACCGTAAGTCCTAAAAACTAGGTCATAAGACACCAGCTCTAGAAACAGACCATAAAAATCCAAAATAAGGTCATAAAACCTCTCCTAAAGAATAGCCTCAGGATAATCATAGAAATAATATCTTATCCCAGGATGGATCATCTGTGCTGGACAGTCCTATCTCATCCTATACTTAAACACTCATGACATAGGAATACAGACCGCTGACCACCTAGCACAAGTCAGCCAGAAGCTAACTTCTGACCGCTCCAGCACCCACCAATACAATATTAGATTAACTCACTCTCTAAATGTAGAACTAAAATAGTAACCAATCAAGTTACACTAATGTTACTGCTTTGGCCCCAGCTAATCACATTAGAGATTACCTAAACCTTCTAGAGAGTTCCCCTAGTTCCCTATAAGAAGGTTTGCCCACCTTTGTCTGGGGTCTCCATTTTAGAGAATAGATGCTGACCCCGGATACTGATAATTTGTGCAGAATAAATGCTCTTTGTCCTTGCACACCGAGTCCAGGTCTTCCTTCAGTGATTTTCAGAGCCTTACCAAGGGATTCCGGCCAGCAGGAGCATGGTGAGCATGACTCTGGCAGGCCTTGCCCTTCTCCCACATCCCCACTCCCTTGCTAAAACTCATTAGGTTACAATCCTAAAGCTAGCCACCAAGGTCTGTTCCCTTATTTGGCCTCTTCCTCCTTCCGAGGCTGATTACCAAGGTCCAACTATCAAAGTATTGAAGTCTAGCAACCAAAAGCTCCCCTTAGCTCATCTAATTAACATGCCCAAGTAAAATGAAATACCTCATCCTAACATGGAGTTTCCCCTGTACGTTTATAAACTGTTTTCCTATGTACCAAGTCTATCCCTTCTCTATCCAGAGGCAGTCCTTTGCCCTCTCCCTTCTTCCCTTCCCCTTCTTTCCCATCCTCCATTTCCTGACTTAGTTTCTTATTTCCTGCCCTTTGTCCCTCTGGGGCAAGCAAATCTCCTTTGTGCTGAGAACTTGGTCTTGGGGTCCTGGCTGATATTTTCCTTAACAGTTATTGACTTCTTAAAATTTCAACATTGAAAGAGGTCTCAGAACTCTGCAGAGATCATCTTTCTTGGTCTCTGAGTGACCCCTCTGAAAGCTAAGGGTGGCTGCCTCTGGTGGTGCAGAGGAAGCATGATAACACCAGCAACACATAGCAGTTCATGCCTGTTCTGGGCCAGGACTGCTCAAAGCTGTCTGAGTACTGATGCCATTCTCTCAAAAAAATCCATGTGCTTGGTACAGTTGAGGAACACGAGGCTCTCTCGGTTCATGATAGGGCACACATGCTCCCGTCACCTGGGGACATTGCCAACTTACGTGAGTGTACTTTGATGAGTGTTTGTACTATCATGAAATTGTCTGATGCTGTGGTTTTCATTTCTGAGCATGTCTGTACAATGCGTGACTATATTTTTGTTTTACTTTTGTATACAGATGTGGAAACTAATCCAGCAGTTTGTCTGATGTCAAGTTATGGCAGACTCAAGTACTCTAGATCTACAGGCTAGTTTCTAGTTTACTGTACATACACTAGTTTTTTTTTTATGGAACTTTATTTTTATAATTAGTCTTTGCCCAGGAAGGAAACTGACACCCCGAGGTGGCTGAGGAGAGATTGCCAAGGTCTCTTGAAAGGGTCTGAGTTCTCTGTAGCTCACCCTGACTTGTCTTCTTCCTGTCAAGCTGCATGAAGCCTGTGGAAGACTCTAAACCCTCCATCTAAATTTATCCAAGTGGAAGGGTGAGAATGTTACATATGTGTTATCTTGTGTCACAGGCCACCCACATTCCCTTTTCTAAGTATTATCTAAGAAGCAGCCCACCTGGCCTGGAGGACATTTAGAATGTTAATTTGAAAGCCTCTTAAGAGAGAGTCTTTCATTATACTATTGTATTTCGAAGTTGCTTGGTGAACCCATAGGGGCCAAGGGTTCTCTCAAGACTGTAGTAGGTCTCACCAGTGAGTAAATAGGGGGCCAAGTATATGCTTCTGGAAAGGTTGGATTTCTTGTCTGGAGACTGAAGTTTCCCTAGTCTAAATATCTCTCACAGGACACTGCCTTTCTGCTCCACCTTCCAGTCAACAAATATGTGCTAAGTTCCCACAGCAGTCAGGTCCTATAGGATTGCGCTTTTGAAAAGAGAGAACTCCTACTTTCTTGTTGCATGAGAGTATAGTTTCTGATAGAGAGAAGGCTTAAATACTTGGTCTCATCTGAAGACCATCCTTGAAGAAGTGTTTGGCCAGAGGACTGAGGTTTTTATACAATCAAGCTCAGGGGTAGGGTGGAGTTTGAGACACTGAGGTAAACTAGCTGAAGTGTAAAAATGACAGATCCTAGACGGGAGATGGCTAGAGCAGGCAAAGGCTGTGGGCCATGGTTTGCATTTTGTATTTTATTATAAAGGCCCAGGTAAGCTTTTGTTGATTGACAAATACATGAGTAGACCAGACTTTGGCACATTAATAATAGATAGTGAGAAAAGTCCCAAGAGGAGACAAATTGTATAATTTGGGGTGCCAGGGAAGTAGCCTGTTTATGATTGCAGGCTGTAGAAATGAAAATTGCAGATGTATCTGAGAAAGAAAGTGCAGGTAGAAGTGTTGACTTATTGCTGTGTAAACTAAGGATATGCAGCCCAAGGGATACCAAGGATCATGGCTAGGGGGAAATCTGGGCCCTGGCATCACTGAAGGCAACTCAGAAGAGTGGTTTTGGGGAGTGAATTGCGACTAAAGGTCCTATAAAGGTGCTCTCTGCTTTTGTTAGACTCTGTGCAGGTGATGAATGAGCCAGAGAAATGCAGCTAGGATCAATGAGAGGCCTGTGCTGGGAAGCATCTGTGAAAGATTTTTCAGTTCAGAAGAGTGATTTTTGTATGCGTGGAGAAAGTATAAAATTAGGAGACCAGAGAACCTGGGATGAAGGCTTGCCACTCACTGGATCGAAGGTGTGAGTGTAAAGGAAAGCAAGAGAAATTTCCAAGAGATTGAAAGCAAGAGATTCCAAGCATAGGTCATGTTGAACCACCTCTCCAGCCCATCTGACCTGTATTCTAGGTCAGAATTATTTCTTTTATTTTTTGAGAGTATATAATTTCCCCTGTCTCTTTCTTTCCTTCTTCAAACTGTCCCATATAACTTTCCTTTAGTATATGTATATATATATGTATATATATGTATATATATGTATATATATGTATATATATGTATATATGTATATATATATATATATATATATATATATATATATATATATATATATATGTCCCTAAATACATAAATACAACCTGCAAAAAAAAAAAAAAGCCAAGGGCAGAGGGCCCAATTTGCTACAACCAATTAAAAAGATTAAGAGGATACACTAGGGCTTAAACTTGGTATGTTATTCTGCCTTTAGATCTGTAAAATAGTTTGCATACATCTATGCTCTAGTTGAAGGGAATTTGTAATGTCCCTTTGACCGGAGTGGATTAACCAGACTAAGGTTAGTGGTCTATCACCATAAGATGAGTGAGGAAGATCAATCTCCATTATGAGCAGTGTGACTTTCAACTTTAAGCCAGGAACAGTTTTCTACAGCAAACATTCTACCATGTGGATTTATATAAACAAACAAGAATTATGCCAAACTTGTAAGTCGTCAGTCCTGATAACTATTAAAATAATCCTTTCATTATCAGGAGAAATCCCTTTGACCTTAGTAAATAGAATTAAAGGAGGATTCAACTTCGTAGTGCTAACATAAGCAAAGCTTTGGCCTGTACGCCATGGTCACTAGAAAGTATTTGCTAACATTTCCCTAACTCATCCCTCATCTGTTCAGCAAGCCATCAACCTGATGCCCGTCTGTTCTCTCCATGTGGGTCAACAGTCCGTGCACATGTTTCAGTGGCCTTTCTTAAGCTGCTACTGCAACCTAGTAAGACCCTGGCTCCAATCGTTTTTCTAATGGAGAACCCTGGGCCTATGAATTTCTTTCTAGCTTTGAGGCTGTACAGTATGTATCAAACATGAGCTCCACAGAGAGGCACTATTATTGCTGGTATTTTCTTTGAAAATGTTAAAGAAGAAGTTTTTAGGTGGGAAGTGTCAAGAAATAATGTGCGACTATGAATGATTTATCAGGAAAACAGAGCCTTTAAAAATGTTACACTTGTGTTTTAAACTTTAGCGATGATAAAATGTTGGCTACTTCATGAAAAAATTAAAATTTCTGAGAGAAATCTGAAGTTCAGCTTCACAATTCTTTCCTGCAATAACAGGAAGCTCCTTGCCTCCATGTGTGCACTGCATGTAGCTTGTGTGGGACTTCTGCCTTTCCTCCAGACTCTGAAGTGCAAGACTCCCCTACTAATGGAAAAAGATTGTAGAGCTTGAAAAAAAATGCTCCCTTACCACAAAACAAAATTTATAAGCCAGGGAGGTAAAATGATCACTCCCACATTACATATGTCACAGCAGAGGCCATTTTGCTTCTCTATGGCTGACCCGGGACCTGAGTCCATGTTATTTACCCTCTGGCTTATTGTTCCTTTATTCTACCACCTCACCTCTGGAAAACAATCTGAAGGCTCCAGTGAACTTGACTGATTTAGAGGCTTTATGGAAACACACCTCTGGGTATATCTGTGTGTACGTTTCTAGAAAGGTTTAGCAGAGGAGGGAAGAGCCACCTTTACTGTGGGCTGGGGTCCTGGGCTACGCAGAGAAAGTGAGCTGAGAACCAGTAGTCATCTCTCTCTGCTTTCTGAGCATGGGAGCAGTGTGTCAGGCTCCATGATAGGCTATCTTCAAACTGTAAGCTGAAACAAAGCCCTCCATCCTTAAGTTGATTTTGCCAGGAATTTCTTCACAGAAACTAATATGTTTGCAGTATGCAAACTTAGGGGAGACTGGAAATTTTAAGAAATTGCCCAAGAGCTCAAACCTTGGTAGAAGAGCCACAACTGGTGTGAGGAGGCAGATGAGGTAGAACGTGGGGTCTGCGAGCTGCCTTTCCATCACCCAGTAGGGATTGGTGGGGCTGTTGCAAGTGACACAAGTGGCATTGTATATTAGGGAGACCACGAAGTACATCAAGAAGCTGCCGAGGAGGACGAGGCCATGAAGGACAGTCTGTGGAGGGGAGAAGAAAGATGCTGTTGGAGGTTATAAAGTTAGGTTGTAGAGCAGCAAATGAACACGGCTTAGTTAAACTTTGTTTTAAACCATTTTGAAGAGGCATACACACATCTCTTGGTAAATGGCCTGCCTGTCTTTATTCTTGAGCTTAAAATTTCAGGGTTCCCCACTTTTAGGAAAGTTTTGTACACGTTTACACACCCACGTTTATGGATGAATTCTTACTTCATCATCTATAGGAATCTCTCTTGCTTATGGTTTGAATGTTTGTACCTGCTTCCCAATCTATATAATGAAGCTCTAGTTCTCAATTGATAGTATTTGAATATGGGGCTTTTAGAGGTATTTTAGAAGCCCCCCCATTAATGGACTTGGTGCTCTCATAAGAAGAGACAATGAAGGCAGCTGTCTACAACCTGGGATGAAGAATTTCCCCCTGATAATTCCTGGACCAGGGTGCTGACTTTGCACTTTTAACCTCAAGAATGGTAATGCATAACTTTTTTTCCTGTTTAAGCTCCATTATCTACAGCATTTGTAATGAGCCCCAGGCAGACTTAAAATAACTCTGCATTTTCTTTCACTCAATATCTACTTGAGAGCCATGTGTACACAGATGTTATATTTCTAGCTTGTTCATTTTAACTATAGAAGCTTCTTGATTCATGACAGAGTTAAGCCTTTTAAACCTCTTGTAAGTAGAAACTAGCTCCTGCTACAAATGCCTCTGACTATACCTGACCCTGAGCACCCCAGCCTAGCAGTGTAGCACAGAGAATGGGTTGTTTGTCATTGTGATTATAAGGCTGAGTGGAACCTGCTGGCTTAGCTCTGCAGCTGCCTTGGGAGAATTTCCCACACATGCTGCCAGCTCACGAAAAGATCTGAGTTCAACATTTGAAGTACAGCTTTTAACCCACATGTATCGTGTTGGTACCACCATAAAATAAAACAAAAACAGAGATGTAAGCTTAACTATTGCTAAGATGGAAATGCATGTGTTTGATTGTACAAGCATACCACTGGGAATTTTACCATTGATATACATTTAGACTTTTGGTATGTATGTATGTATGTATGTATGTATGTATATATGTATGCATATACACACAAACATGTACATATACACACATATACAATATATATACACACATATATATATACATATATATATATATAAAATTAAAAACAGTGCTGCAGCAAACATTTTTGTATGCTTCCTTATACATGTGTAAGATTACTTGTTTATTACTGTTATTTGTAGGGTACATCCTTAGGAGTAAAATTCTTTCATAGCCTGTGGATACTTTAATCACTCTCTAGAGCAGTGGTTCTTAACCTTCCAAATGCTGCGACCCTTTAATACAGTTTCTTATGCTGTGGTGACATCACAACCATATGATTATTTTAGTTGCTACTTCATACCTATAACTTTGCTACTCTTATGAATCATAATGTAAAATATCTATGTTTTCCAATGGTCTTAGGTGACCCCTGTGGAAGGGTCATTCAATCTCTAAAGGGGTCATGATCCACGTGGACTGCCTGTGGTCATGTGGCTTCAGAATCACTCTAGGCATGGAATAAGTATAACTGTCGTTTGGATGTAGGTGTTCCTTCAAGGCTCATAGGGTGGTACCTAAGGCCCTTACATGTAACCAGAGGAGGTAGGATGTTTTGGGGAAGCAATTGGGTCATAAGAGCCCTGGGCAAAGAATGGATTTATAAAAGAGGCTGGAGGGAGAACATTCTGCCATTATAATATAGGAACATAGTATCAGTTTTGGCTCCATCCCCCAAAAGGAAGCCATCTTGGAAATGGAGGAGTTAGACAGTAGTCCCTCCCAACTTCCTGTCCTTAGTGCTAGTTGTCTGTGACTTCATCTTGGACTTCCAGCCTTCCAGAAACCTGAAAGTCCTACTATTTACAAAGTTTGTTTGTAAACAGATATTTTGTTAGAGTAGCATAAGTAGTCTAAGACAAATCTCTTTTCTAATTTTTCTAGTCCATGAAAAAAAAAAAACCCAGTAGAAATGGTATGTTGTTTGGTCAAACTTACTTTATAATCCTCTGGAGCTGGTGTTTTGGGGGACAAGATTTAATTTGTTTTATTTGTTGAATTGATCTTGACTATGGTTTAGTAACCTTTAAGCTTGAACACCACCATCACCATTACCACCATCATCATCATCGTCATTCCTACTGTGGTGTTTGTGATGCCCCCACCCTCATACTCCAGGCATCTTGTTCAAGCATAGTTTCACTGGAGTTCTGTGGAACTCACATTTGTCCACAGACTGATTTTTTTTTTTTTTTGACCTACCGGCAGCCACTCTCTTAAAGAAAACCCTATGCCATGGTTTTTTTAGTTGCTCAGCAAGAGATTATTGTTAATCATAATTTTATTTTTTACTTTATGTGTTGTTTAGTAATTAAGCTGAAGTTAAAAATACTAAAAATTAAGGATTACTATGGAAAATGCACGGTTAAATATTTCCATTTTCTTTGCTAAATCACTTACTTATTGTTTTTGAGTATTCTTGAAAAATTAAGTGCATATTTTTAAAGTGAATGATAAACCTCATAGTTTATTTGAAAATGCCATTAATTCCAAGAAACAAAATAAATAAGGATTAATTATATCCATTAATGGGCCATGCACACACAGAACTACTTCAGTTACTTCCCCTCAGGTCTTTGATTAGAATTAAGCCTCTGTTTTTGAGCAGCTTTTGCTTTGATTTCACTAACGACTGGTCCTCTGGGCAAGCTCCAGTAGGAATTACATTGAAACAGCCTCTAATCACTAACAGATTTTTGAGACAATCTATGTGTCTTCTTTGGTCTTGTGCAGTTTTACTATTCACATTTGAGTGGTGTATTCCAGATCTATTTTGACTAATTTTAATTCTGAATGTTTTGTTCTTCAAATATTGCTTATTCACCCCCTTTCCCCTTCTCATCACTCCGTGACTCTCTCTCTGTGGACACTGAGCTATTGTTCTCCAACCACCGTTTCATAACTTTTCGTTTTCATAACTTTTTATTTCTGTGTGTTATTCTAGATGAGATTTCAATTTTACTTCCAAATTTGGTAATTTTCTCTGCCTTTCTGTTTCTCTGTGTCTGTCTGTCTCTCCCTCCCTCCCTTCCTCCCTTCCTCCCTCCCTTCTTTTCTCCCTCCCTCCTTCCATCCATGCACCCTCCCCTTCCTCCCTTTCTTTTCCCATGCTGTCTGATCTAGAATGGGTTCCACAGATTGCACCTTTAATTTCAATGCTCTTTTTTTTTCTTTTTTCATTTTGGTCAGCTTTAAAAGTTTCTCGAGCTTTGCTCAGTTCCTAATAGCAAAGTCATGTCTTTGACTCTTACAACACCACTAACTGTTTTCTGATGTAACTATACCCCAGGAGCTTCCCAATACCATATTTTCCATAGCATATTTTGTAGGGTAAACATAATTGGACTAGCAAGAAATGAAGCTCTAGATTTTTCTCTACTCTAAAAGATCTAGACTCTCCTTTGGCATGTCTGTGTCCTATCTCCTAGAAAGCTGAACCTGATCTCTTCACTGTGTTGTTGCCTCTTCTGGTACTGATGGCCCATATAGAAACCTACCATGCACTTATACCAAAGGAGGCACAGATAGGCTTATAACTTTGTTCTGTTGTCACTGGCACACATTAGAGAACAAGATTTCCACAATGAGACCGCTCAGACCCAAAGTTTTTCTTGGTGCCTCTTATAAAGCCTGTGATGGTGGTAGGGGCGGGAAAAGTTTCATTGTACGATGTCAGCATGCGTTGAGCCTACTAAGGAGCATTTTAGAGTTTTTAGTATGTGTGCTTTCAGAAGCAGCCATTTCCACATGAATACGGGTAGATCTTTTCCCACTGTGATTTCCATACACCAATAAATCTTAGGGCTATATTGTTAGCAAAGGGGCTAAAAGCTCAAGGATCAGAGTGCCAGGGCTGAAAACTCACTTCTCCTTTGAGCAGCGTGGAGCCAGTTTTTTAAGCTTGTTACACCTGTTACTAAATCTGTAAAATGGGAATATAAAAAAGAATCTTACACCAAGAACATAATGACTTTACATAAGGTAATGTATGTGAATCATGCTGATTAATACTGGGCATATGATTTTGAGCCCTTTAGAGTTATTGATTAGGGAAACTCTCTCTCTCTCTCTCTCTCTGTCTGTCTGTCTCTCTCTCTCTCTCTCTCTCTTTCTCTCTAAGCTAGAGGTTGATTTTGGTATCTGCTTTTCCTCAAACTCCATCTTATCTTTTGGGAAAGGGTCTTTTGTTGAACATGAGGACCACTGATTCTGTTAGACTGGCTTGCCAATCATCTGCTGCAAAGATCTTCCTATCTTCATTTTTTTTGGCACTGGGATTACAGGTACACACCACCATATCTGGCTTTAATGTGGGTATTGTATATCAAACTCAGGCCCTCACCTAACTGAGTCACCTGCTTACCCTGTCTTTTATGATTTAAGATACGGAAATATGTTATCTGCAAATGCTTGCTACGTGGTAAATAAGTTAAATGGGCAATAGTCCTGTGTACACAGCCTCAGCTGAACTCAGGCTAGCCTTTCCTAGTTCTGCAATGCTCCTGAATTTTTCATCAGTATCTCTCTGGTTTTGCAACTGTCTCATTGCTTTATGTTTGTTAGTGTTGTCAGCATTGCTGGATACTGAGGCCAACAATGCCAGTTCCACTGCTTTACAAGGGCACAGTGAGAAGCTAATCAATTTATTGAGCTAGATCAACTATATATAGTAAAAAAAAAAAAAAATCTCAGAAATTTGAGTGTAGTCAATGAGCAAGAATATGAGTTTTAAGCTAAACGGCCTGTGGGGTTCTTACCCATGTCTTCATTTCCATTGCCTGGTGCAGGAGGATGGTGGTGAGGGAGATGGTGTTGATTGGTGTTCCAAAAGTAAAGACATCTATGTCTGAACCTCGGTAGGTCTAAGGAGGACAAATAAACGGACACTGTCATGTAGGCATATTAGGGCATGCACAGATTTAAGGCTATGTATTCAATACAGTGAAGCCAGGGATCAAGGGAGGGGAAGGAACATGGTGAAGAGAGAGGAGAAAAGATGGGGTTAACTCAAGGAACTGAAAGGTAAGAAATGAGTAGATGCTATTAAATTGCTTTGCTATTAAACATGTTTGCTTTGGTCAAAGATGAAAACCATGATGGAAGGGTGCACAAAGGCTTTCTTGTGCACTTCCCAGATGTGGCATAATTGCCGAGGGCATACGTGTTTATCTTCAAGGAATTTGTGGTCTTTTAGGCAGGGCAGGTGGTAGTATACTTTAAGAGGATGAGATAGTACTGTAAGAACTAGACACCCTGGCTTTACCAGCTGAGACTGGAGTATGATAAAAGAAAACAGATAGTTTAGACAGGGCAAGTCTAGGCAGGAGTGGCCAGTGTAATGTCTTTTGTGAACATGACATGAACCTAGACATATCTGGGAAGAGAGAATCATAATTGAGAAAATGCCTCCATAAGACTGACCTTTAGGCAAGTCTGTAGGGTATTATCTTGATTAACATTTGATGTGGGAGGATGCTACTCCTGGGCAGGTGGTACCAGGTGCTATAAGAAAGCAAGCTGATCAAGCAATGAGGAGCAAGCCAGTGAGCAGCATTCCTCTGTGGCCTTAGCTTCAGTTCATGCCTTTAGGTTTCTGCCTCGAGTTTCTGTCCGACTTCCCTCAGTGATGGACTGTGATGTAGAACTGTCAAGCTGAAAAAAACCCTTTCTTCTTCAAGTCACTTTTGGTCATGGTGTTTTATCACAGCAATAGGAACCTTAACTAAAATAAATAGTTTCAGCTCTAGGGGAGGAACTATAGAGGCTAAGAAGCATAGGATGGATCTTGCCCAAAGGTGCCTCCTTCCTTTGGGAGGCTGGGCACCTTCATAGTTATTTTAGAAGGCAGGGGAATTACAGACATGCTATAATTTCATGGTGATAGTATAGAGCACAGGCATGCACAGAGAGGGGGCCACCACAGTAAGGTGAGAGAGCAGAGGAAGCCAGACAACATGATCCCTGACAATACAATCCCATATCTAAGCAGGGACATGAACCAACTCCGAACTGTTTCCTACAAGGGATAATAACCCAGTGTAATGACAATATTTGTTTTTTTCAAGAGCTATCAGAAATGAATTGTTACATAAATTGTTCTGTCTTCTCAAACATTTTGGGTTGGATGTACTCAGCTAGTAGTTTGCAGTCTCTGCCATGAAGTACGTAAAAAAGACACTACTAGTTTCCCATGTAACTTGTATGCCTAGGATGAGGCTATATCACTTACCAGGTAAGGGATAAAGAAACAGATGAGACTCTGGTAGAACGCGTCAGCCATGGAAACCCAGAACGTTGGCAGGTTGTAGCACTGCAGGTAAGAACACATCAATAACTCAGCATGTGCGTAAGCCTCTGGGCTTTGCAAGTGTCTTCCTTGTGTGTGGCTGGGTTTGACAATATGATGTTTTGCATACCTGTCATCTTAGCTACAAACACATAAAGTTCTAGCTCTGCCACATACGTATAATTTTGTGGAAATTATGAAACTTCTCTGAGAACTTCTTTATTTTCCTACAAAATATAGAGTTCAGGGGCACTAAATACAGCTGTGTTTTGGTATCTAGGAAGTGCTGTCAATGCCATAGTCAATGCCATACATTAGTTCTGTCACTAGTACTGCTATTCTGAAGTCACTAAGAACTGTTTGTGATGGAGAGGTTATTCATAGACAAGGATCAATGTTCCTAAAAGTAAGAGATCAACTTTTTTAGAGACAATATTTCTCATTTTGTACCTGCTCTTCTCCCTTCTTGATTATATATATATATATATATATATATATATATATATATATACACATATATGTATATATGTGTATATATATATACATATATGTGTATATATATACATGTATGTATATATGTGTGTGTGTGTATGATATATACTCAAGGACTACATTATGTAGCCAGTATGGCTATAGGGAGGGTAAAATGAGAAGAGCCTGAGACGAGCTGTGCCCTCTCCCCTTCTTTATCTTGGCTGCTTGGGCAGCTGTATTGTTCCTCTCTGTCTTTAAGTTAGGACTCAGTCTGATTCTTTGGCTGTCTGAAAAAATAATCACTGGCTCTAAGACACCACCTTTGCTCCTTTTCACAAGAGGTGCCAAGGCATGAACTGGACTCTCAGGTGTTTCAAAGCTCTTTCCTTACAACTCCCTTGGAGGCAGCCAATGTTGTGCCCATCTCTTCTGTGTAGCTTCCTTGCCTTGGCTAGTCTCATTACTTGGGTTATGTCATTCAGAGCTTCAGTATGACCTTTATAGAAACCTACATGATGACTTCCCATGCCTTTTGAAGTTTACTTGATTAAACTAGTTCTAGGCTCTGTATAATCTTGAGGTCTAGTTCTGCCTTCCTCAGAGCAGTCACTCTTTGCCTTACTAATGAGGAGAAAACTAGCTGTTAGTCATAGGAATCCCAGGAGCAATGGTTTGGTCATAATTTGAGTGTTTCTCCAAGGGCTTGCATGTTGGAAGCTTGGTCCTCAGTGTGGTCATATTTAAGACATGTTGCCTAGTAAGAAGTGGTTCAGTCACTGAAGGAAGGTGCTTTTTGGATTAATGTTGGTTTACAGAGTGAGTTAGTTCACATGAGAATGTGTTGTTAAAACTATCCTGACCTTCGGAATCTCACTAGCTTCCTGTCAAACCATGTGATCTCCCCTTCTCACGAGCTCCCACCATGATGCTGATGTTGTGATGGAGCCGAGGAAGCCCTCACCTAGAAGGCTGAGCAGACAGAGCTGTCTGATCTTGGACTTTTAGCATCAAAACTATGAGCTAAGTAAAAATCTTTTGTAGTATTATCCAGACCTTGGTGTTTTGTTAGAGGAACAGAAAATGGACTTGTAACTGGTCTTGGAGGTTTTAATTGCTGTGTTTCACAGCCTAGAGGGGTGGGATCTTATCATATGTACTCCACAATTTAGCAATTTATCTGTGGCAGTTGATGTGATATAATTACGATGCTACTAAAATAATGTTATTATCTAACATTCTTAGTAGCAAGTTTGAAACAGGCCAGTCACCCAAAGTCACACAGGAGGTAAGTGACAGATTTGTGGCTAAGCAGTAGACTTCCTGACTGGCAGCACAATTCTTTTTCTCTGACATGCAGGGAACAGTCAGATCAGAGGTCATGCAGAGGTCAGAGAGAATCTGAAGTTATGTCCCCATGCCTTCTGGAGTTCCTCACCTCAGAGTTCTGGCCACTCTTGTATAACTCAGGCAATGCTAGGAGTGTTTCTGCAGAGACGTCTTTATCGAGGATTCCGAAGATGATGGGTGGCAAAGACGTGAAGAAGAGATTGAAGAATATCATTTGCCAATAATCAATCATGGTGGAGCCAGAGAAACCACAGAAGAACTGGTACCAGAAGAGCAGGTTGACGTAGCACTGTAGGCAGGGAACATGGCTTTGTGAGTGAGGGACCTGCATGTCCTGTGATGGACTATAACAGTTAAGAGCACAGGTTTGGGAAGTAGAGAGGCCAGATTTTACATGCCTGGGTGTATCAATTACTAGCTCTGTGACCTTGGGCAAGCTATGTCATCTCTCTGAACATCATTTTATCATCTATCATGGCACATGATATGCAAACAGTATCCCAGTGGTAATAGAAGGTGGGAAGGGATGATAGAAAGCTGGGCTGTGGACTTGCAGGCAAGATGGAAGATTACAGGTTGTCTCCTTGTGAGTCTGTAAAGGAAAGAGTAAAAGCAAGGAAAGGGAGACTTCATCCTAAAGACTGAGAAAAAGCTTAGGAAATCCATGACAGGAGTGAAAGAAATCAAGATGCAGGGCACAGGCGAAGCAGGTGACACAGCCTGGTGAAGGGAGGAGACACCACTTCTAGAAGGTAAGACAGACGTAAGCTACAAGTTATCCTCCAAGACACTCCCACAACATTCATGAGAGTCAAACCCAGTGGATTTTGGTGAGACAGAAAATTCCTCCAGCAGATGGGTTAGGAGTAGAAATAAATCTCTTTTTGCCACACTGCAACTAGGAGGGAAACAGCTGAACATCATATTGAGAGTGAATTTCATGTTAAAGACTGAGTTATATATCCTTGGGGTCCTGAGTTTAGGGAATATCCAAAGACCATGGACCATGGAAATTTAGCTTGCCTTCATGGGGAGGGGGGAGCCAACAGGGGTTTGTTCTTGTTGTTTTTGTTTGTTTGTTTGTTTGTTTGTTTGTTCCTGGAAGGGGAAATTGGGAAAAGAAAAATCATATGACATATAAATAAAGAAAATATCTAATAAAAAAAAATTAGCTTGCCTTAAGGCTTGGGTGAAAGAAGGCTCAGATGCTGTGCAGGGGGCTAGATCAGGGGGATGAACATGAAGAGAGGGAAATTCTCACCCACTCAGAATTACCCTTTGGTTTGATGATAACTGAGTGTGAGTCAGGGGTTAGATCAAATTCTGAAACCACCTGTTTTGTAGAACGACAATCTTTCAGGTTCCAAAAATATGAAAGTAGGTCCTCTGTGTTCTAGTTGCTCCTCAATAAATCTGGGAGACCCTGCCTTCCACAGCTAAAACAGACACCCCAGGATGGCATAGCATGCCTATCCCATATCATGCAAACCTAAATGTGGCTAGAAGATACCCCGATATGCAAGGAAGAGCTTTCCCTCTGAAGAAAGCTCTGGAGAACATCAGATACTTGTCCAACAGGACAGGCAAGAGGTCACAGTTTAACTGGCCCCCTTTACACAGGGCCCCTTTATACAAACTTGAGGTTCCCAGTTTGAAGTCCTAGAAAGAAGCTACCCTAATATTCACCACTTTTTTTATATATTTAGCACAGGTTTTTAATTTACTGTATTGTTTTAATTTATATAAATCTATTTTTTTAAAGATTTATTTATTGTATGGATATGAGTACACTGTAGCTGTTTTCAGATGCACCGGAAGAGAACATCGGATCCCATGACAGAGGGCAATCTGATTCCATTGAGTAAGAAGTAACAGGTAGTTGTGAAATGCTTTGTGTAGGTGCTGAGAACTGAACTCAAGACCTCTGGAAGAGAAGCAGTGCTCTAACCACCGAGCCATCTCTCTAGTGCCCTAACTGTCTAATTTTTGACAAAGCTGTCAAAACTGTGCACTGGAGAAAAGGTAGTCTCTTTAATAAATGGTGCTAAGAATACTGTATATCCACATGTATAAGAATGAAACTAGATTCATATCTGTCATCTTGTGTGGAAGTAAATTACAAGTAGGTCAAAGACCTTAATGTAAAAGCTGAAACTTTGAAATGTTTGTGAAAGAAAACATGATATAGGCCCAGGAAAGGATTTTATGACTAGGACTTTGGTGGTTCAGGCAATAATCCTCTAAATTGAGAAAGAGAATTAGGCGGGTGTTAAGAAGCTGCTGCACAGCAAAGCTTCTTAGAAAGCATCACCACGGTGAAAACACTGTCTGTGTAATGTAAAAAGAAAGACTGCCAACTGTGCATCAGAAGTGGGATTCACACTCGGGCTACACAGGTTAACTGTAACATTAACCACCTATAACCATCTAACCAATAAATGGGCTAATTAATCAACTAGATTATTCTCAAAATAAATACAAATTGCTAATATTTGAAAAAGTGTTCACTATCCTTAGCTATCAGGAAAGTGCAAATTTAAGCTGATGTTAGCAAGAAAGTAAATGACCTCGATCAATCCATTGGAGGATGGTGTCGGAGGAACCCTTGTTCACAAAGGAAGGGAACAGAACTTGGGCTGTTACTATGAAAATTTCTGCAGAGGGTCCTTCCTCCAAAACTGAAGCTAGAACTGTTACGTGGTTCATCTTTGATATATAACTCAAAGACTCAAAGTCCAAGCATGCATTGCTGTGTTCATAGTTGTACCATGCACAATGGTCAGGGAAGGGAATCAGATGAATGGGTAAGGAAAATGTGGTGTGTATCTATAGGTAACTACACATCTGTGTTCTTAGCTTATAAAGATAGAAAGGATCATGGGGGATATTTCAAAGGGGTTAGGAGATAGAGTTATGTAATATATATAATAAGAAGAGGGGATCATTGAGAGAACAGGGGAGTCAGCTGGAGGGTGGAGGAGGCATGGTTGAGGGGAATGAATAGGAACAGAGGATAATGACAATGCAGGAAGAGGTCCTGAGGAAGCCTATTACTGCAGATGCAAACTGAAAACACAAATTAATAGAAGTTAGTCCATGAGCGGGAAACCTAAGGGGAAGGCGACCTCATGAGGGTTACCACGTGATACCTTCCTGATGACCTTATAACTCAGAAAGGTGAGTAGTTATAAGGCTTAAATATGCCATTTTTTTTTTAAAACAGCAACTTAGTACAGAGGCCTGGCTGGCCTGGAATTCACTATGTAGACCAGGCTTGCCTCAAACTCCGAGATCTGTCTGCCCCTGTTTTTCAAATGCTGGGATTAAACATGTATGCCAGCATACCAGGTTTTACTTTTGTCTTGACAACACTTTTTCTGTCTAAGATCCTCTTACCAGGAGTGTGCTGGATTCCTACTGTCAACCATATTGTAAAATGGTTTGAAGTACAGATCCAGCCTCAGGGAACTGAGAAGTTCAAGACCCAAGGCATAAGGGTAGGGGCTTCTTGCTGACATCAGCTTAAATTTGCATTTCCCTGATAGCTCAGGATTGTGAACACTTCTCAAATATTAGCAGTTTGTATTTGAGAATAATCTAGTTGGTTAATTAGCCTGTTTATTGGTTAGAGGTAGTTATAGGTAGTTAATATTACAGTTATCTGTGTAGCCTGACTGTGAATCTCATTTCTGATGCACAGAACTTACTCAGTAGATTTGTACCAAACTAGCACCCTCATTTACCAATTGCTCGTTTATTATTTTTTAAAAGACATGGTCTTCGTAGGACTTTGAACCCTCAGTCTTCCAAATACTATCAAATGTTGGGATTAAGTGCTACCATATCTGACTAGGTCAATGTTATTTGGGAAAGGCTATTTATTATCATAATTAATAATAAGACTTGAATACTATCATTAGTTCTAACACTAATTACATTATGTGTGAGATATACCAGATTAGTGTCTAGTACATTTGAAGTGCAGTACGCATTACTATTAGTTTTAACCACAGGTGAAGTTATCATTAATATCATCAAATGCATGTTATTAATAAATATATATATTATAGCAATGATATTTCTAGCTCCAGTCTAAAAATGAGGCTCCAAGATACTCAGCTGCCCTTTATCCTGGTTGAGAGCTAGAAACAAGCACCTGAAATTTCAAAGTTCTTTCTCTTTAGTCACTCTGGGCCTTTCCTGGTCCTTCATCCTATCTTTGAGTTACATAGTAAGATTCATCTAGACACCCGCAGCCAACAAAGCAGATATTATTTGTTGCGTAGTCTTTATCAGAATAAGACTGTCATCTCAGTATGGACAGAGCATCTCCTCAGGTTAGAGAAATTTTCTTCCTGGCTCAGTCCACACCCAGTGTCCACTGTCTAGCATGCTGCCTAGCACACAGCAGACATTCAACAGTTATTTGAATAGATGAAGTAAATCTTTGTTTTGTTCTGATATACATCTCGAAAATTTAACATCACAGAGTATATCTTTCCCCTAGAGGCTGGTTTTCATTTCCCGTCTAGTCTTTGCATCTCACAGGGAGCACACTGAACCCTGTGACAGCGGGGCTGAGATCGGGTGCCCATTCTTCCTCCCTAGATGCTCCATTACAGTAATTAATTCATTGTTCAAATTTCAGAGCAGGCAGGTTTTTAATCCCCTCTGGAATTGGTTTCCGATGTGGAAGTCATAGTTGCCCACCCTCTAATTACAGCTGGGAGATAATACAGCATCAGTATTTCAGTTTTGAGCTTGGCAACATGCTAGAAATAAATATCACTTGAGCTTTGAGAGCGTGGCTGGCTGGAGAGGTTTTCTTTCTGTTTCACAAATTTAATGCAGAGAAGAGGCTGTGCTGATTCAAAAGAATGATTCATTGGATGCAAAAGAAGAACCTAAACAGGGTGTTCTGAATTCTAAGTAAACTGTCTTTCATTCTCGGAGTGAGCTTCAAGTCAAGGGGAGTGACTAGTTTGCATAGACTGTGCTGAGAGAGCATCACCCTCCAGCTGATTAAATTTACCTAATTTTTGTTGTGTGTGTGTGTTTTTTACATATGAATATGCATTGGACTTTGGACAGGGAAGTTAATTTCTGAACAAGGAAGACTGTGTCAGAGCCTAAAACCATGGAGTAAAATGATAATCATTTCATAGGCTACTATACTTGTATTTCATCACCCCAGTGTTAATCATCCATCTTCCTTAAGCGAAAAGGAATCAATTCTATTTTCACCAAAGATCCTTGAAGTAGGTGTTGGAACCTCAGTCTCATGTCCCATCCCTTAGTCCAACTATTCTTCGAGGTCTTCTTATACTCACTGTTAAACACAAACTTTTAAAAGAAAAGCCTTTGTTACAACCTTTAATGCCTCAGCTGGTGTTTGCTATGGGGCCTTGCTTGGGGTACTTTGGGGTCTTATCAGGAGAGAAACTAACTTTTACTTAGGATACACAGCATATCATAGGCCACAGATCCATGATAAATGGATCAACCAACCACAGACTGAAACCTCCAGAAGAATTAGCCCAAACAATCCTCTGCTCCTTTATAGGCTGATTATCCTAGGTATTGTGCTACCCTGATGAAGAGCTGACCAATCAGAGCACTCACGTGAAAGGAACTATTGCCACCTGCACTATGTAGATAGAAAAACATAATTTTGGAGACCTTCACAAATATGGGAATCTGGGTTGGGGCTGAATGTATATGACTCCAGGATCCACATTCATAAGCGTTCATGCCGCTCCTATGTGCTAGGTGCTTTCTGCACAGCATTACCACAACTCTTATGACAACATTCCAGCAACCAATAGCTGCCACCTTTCCTGTCTTAAGATTAAAGAGGAATCTATGGTCTACGGAGAAATGAACAGTGTTGCCCACAGTTGGACAGTTAGTGGGATCCCAAATCTAGGTCAGCCTGACTGATTTCCTTGTGCAGAAATGCTTCATCCAGTATTTAGAGGAGACAGAGCTCTTGCAAGGCTGTATGGGAAGTTACACTGGGGATACCCACCACATTCTTGTAGAAGTAATACACTACCATCCTGGCCAGGCGCGAGTAACACCAGTGACCATGCACAAGCAATAGCTTCTTGAGGTGGCTGAAGCGGGCAATGGCAAAGTCGCTGGACATGACAGCCTAAAAGAGCAGAGACATTGGTTTTCAACTTACAACCATCGATACCTCCCAAGAAACTCTCTTGAGAACAATGCTTTATTCTAGGTCTATAGCAGTCATGGCCTGCCTGATCCCTTGTCATGCACTCACTCTTAGGTGGCTCCTTCTTTTTTGGAAGCTGAAAGTTTACTAGAATCTAAGAAGGGGAAGCGAGAAGGGCCAGAACTCTATGTGGCCCTTGTTTCCATCCATTTAACCAGTATGAATTTATTAAGGCCCAGTGACAGTTTCTGTTCTAGCAATGAAAGAGAACTGAATTTGCCAGGTGATTCTCAGACCTCTGAGTAAGTACTCTTGCATGCTTCTCGAGTAGACCATTGGCATAATGTACAGATGACACCATTTACATGGCGTTGAGATGGGCATTCTGTCACTGGGGTCATGTATAATAAGATGCAGAGGTCTCTTAAGAATATGAGGTTTAGATGTGTTTGTTAGGACTCTTGAAATACTTTCAGATTATGTCAACTCCTCGAGCCTCAGTTTTACTATCTGAAAAAAAAGATTGACAGTCTATAATATATAATTATTATTGAAATTCCATGTGGCAACATATAAAGCATACGACACTGCTGGCATATGGTTAGGAGCTGAAGGGTGATGGAGAGCTAAGGCTGCTGCTCTCATTCTCAGCAACAAATTGAAGTAGTATGTTCTCTGGTGGTGAGACTATGAGCATTGATGGTTCAGAAAACAGGGTCTGATTTAATGGGAAAGAATAGCATCCCGCTTTAGTATGCTTATTCCAAATTGAAGTTTTAGAGGGTTAGGTACACTATGAAAATGTACCAATTAGCTTATGATGTAATAAAATATATTCAAATATCCTTATGTCTGTCACTCCTTAGAAAAGTCACGAGAAGGATATGTGGAGTCAGAGAAAGGTTTATATATGCTGTATAGCCTTAGACTATTGCTACCATTGCTTTTTGTAGAAGCCACATAGCCTCAATGTCCATCTGTTTTTAAAGGAGTGAGTGATAGGATTTTGGTGAAGGAGGACACAGAGGCATGGGAGACCCCCAACAGTCAGTTCATAATTCTGTGAAGCTCAAAGGAAGGTTTTTTCAGCCCTGTGGGATATTCTTCAAATCTATAGTAAGGATAAAGGAGAGCAGACAAGAAGAAAGAGGAGATAAAGGGCACAGTACCTGCATGCCTTCCTGCCCAGATATTCCAATGCCAATGTCAGCAGCTTGAATCATGCTTACGTCATTGGCTCCATCCCCTGAAAGAAAAGAGGCCATCGAGTGTCTTTATACCTGGTCCAACCGCTCAGTGATGAGAAGGCTCAGAGTGGCCCATTTGTACAGATAAATCCTTTCAACATTTCCTTAAATAGGATATCACTTTTACCATATTTGGACTGAAAGTTTCCTTGTTCTTCAACTATGGATAAGAAACCTCACTTTATTTTAAATCTTTCAATGATTACTACTTACTTACTGACTTTTTACTCCATCAATAATGATCACAAGTGTCATGAATGGTCCTTTTCAATGTACAGAAAGGCCTTTGCAAATCTTAGAATAGATTTTGCTGGAGAGTAAATTGAGACTCTGACCAATTTTTAGACTTGGTGAGGGCTGTCCATCTGGGGAAGGCATGCAGTAGTACCAGAACTTGGGTCTTTCTGTTCTGACTCTGGGTTGTAAGGGATTTGATATAATATGTCTCCTGAAAGGCTTGTGTATTTAGGGCTGGTCCCCAGTTGGTGCATCCACCCACTGAGAAGTGATTATGTTATAAGGGCTCTGATTTTATGAGTGGAGCAATCCAGTCATGGATTTATAATTTGATGGCCTTCTTGGGAGCTGGTGGGAAATGGGCCCTGGCTGAAGGAAGGAGGTGACTTGGGACATGCCTTTGAAGAGTGTCTTCTCTCAGGCACCTTCCTGTCTCTCTGTTTTGATTGCCATGAGGTGGCACTTCTGTTCCATCATACTCCCTCCACCATGACGTGTATGTGTGTGTGTGTGTGTGTTAGAGCTAGAACAAATGCTAAGTGAGATTCTACAATGAGGTCACATCTGTAGATCATCTTCCCTGAGATCCTGTCTCACACTTCAGGAGGACATAGTGTAGCCAGAACTGAAACTGTCCAAACCATGAGTAAAATAAACAGTCACTCACTTGAAGCTGTTCAGGTCAGATATTTTATCACAATGACAAAGAGGTAACTGAAAGAAGGCCTAAGGGCCTTCTCTATTTTAGTTTGACTTGAACCAACTATCATATCAAGATAACTAGAATTCGGGGATAGCCAGCTCATCAGAGACTATGAGTAAGACCCAAAGGTATGGATGACAATCCGTTTCTGTATAAATATAGAAAAAAAATGAAATTTATTCACTGAATTTTTTGGCTGAGATATAGTAGTCACATTGAATAAATTAAGATTTCATGAAACTGGAGGTAAGGCCATGAAAATAACACCCAGACACAAACACAGACACACACAGACACACACACACAGACACACACAGACATATATACAGACACACACATACAGACACATACACACAGACACATACACAGACACACACACAGACATATACACAGATACACATATACACGCAGATACTCACAGACATATACAGAGACATACACAGACACATACACACACACAGACACATACACACATACAGACACATACACAGACACACACAGAGACACACATACAGACACACAGAGACACATACAGATACAGAGACACACAGACACACAGACACACAGACACACACACACACACACACACACACACACACATACACACACACACACACTTGGACACCCTACCTCTGATACCAAGACTATTGAATAGAGTGTTCTCTGATGTAGTAAAAACCTCTGTATCTACAATACAGAAATAGTTACCATTTTATATGTGGCTGGTGAAGTTCTATTTAATTCAAGAAGCCACATACAGTTCTATATGGTGAGAGCATCTTACAGAGCCCAAGTCTCCCTAGTGCTTTATCTTGCAAAGTAAACTCTAAAGGATTAGATAAATATTTTAGGCTTTGTAAGCTACAAAGCAAAGTAAAATAATTGTTGCTGAAAGGCTGGTAGTATTAAGCTTTATGTTTAAAAATACAAAAATCATTATAAGCTTCCACACAAAAATATATAGTAGGCTAGAGTCAGCCTGTGGGCTGTTTTGGTAACCTCTGTTAGAAATGGTGTTTACTGTATTCTCCTTCAGAACCTACTGATTTTCCCTAGTAGCTTCTCAAATGTAAGCTGTAATTAAGTTTACATTGTTTATCATAGAGAATAATGGAATTGGAGAGGAGAGAGAATAATTCTTCCCCAATTATTTGACAACAAGTATATGGAGCTTTAAAATGTTATCACTAATATTGTACTCCAGAAATTTATATAATTTATGTGCCAATTAAAAATGTAGTAGTTGTCTTTCTTGGTAGACCTTGTTATTATAATAGTGATTCTGTTCTCGATAGCACAGCAGTCCACAATTTTAATCCTCTCAAAGGCAGAATAACCCTAAGCTTTAACTTCTGTTGGCACATCAGGAGAAGCAGAGGTGTGGAATCATGCTATTTCTTGCCCTGTTGGTTTTGTTTCTGTTGCTACGGGAGTGAAGCCAATCTCTAACCTCAGAGAGGATGTGCTGGGCTATTGCCTATTGTGTATCCGAATTACAGAAGAGGATAGTTCACAGGATTGAAGTAGCGATTTAGTTGCTAAGGATCTGTTTCTTTCACTTATTTTCCTCCAAGATCCAATCTTATATATCCCAGACTGACCTAGACCTCTCCATGTAGGTGAGGATAACTTTGAATTTTGGGCCTTACTGCTTCTTTCTCCCAAGTGTCCAGATTATAGGCAAATGTCACTGTGTGTGGTTCTCCTAGTTTTTAAATTCAGTTTTTATATTGCATATGGAGACTAGGAAAAAGAATATAATATTTTCCAGATCTCGAAAACAGGAGAGAAGAAAAAAAGAGAGGCTAGAACCATCTGTAGAGATGACTCTAAGTAGAATAGCTTAGTTACCTTTATCTCTGTATGTCTGAAACCATGGACAGTGTATACTCTATAGGCTATGTTTGTGTGTGTGTGTGTGTGTGTGTGTGTGTGTATATATATATATATACACATATATATGTACATATATATGTATATATACATATATAAGTTCAATTCATAAATTATATCCAATAAAAGATTAACAATAACTAATAATATAATATTATAGCAAATTAAAACAATATATCATAATAGTTATTTAAACTCATGAATGTTGATTTCTATAATTATCTACTCTTAGGCCCAAAGGCAACTAAAATGGCAGAAAGTGAGACTAAGTTATTGTATGTGAGTTGAGAGATTGGGCGGGGGAGTGGCTACATCTAGTACAGGTATGGAATGTTCTCATCATGAGATCAAATAGTGAATGAAACAGATCCTGTCCTTGTAAGCTTATGGGTAGTAGGTATGATAGGGAATGGAAATTCCCCCAAAAGGCCAAGATATAGATGGAGATGGAATGTTTTACAGGGCATTTTGTACTCTGTAAGGCTTGAAGAGATTGGGGGTGAGGAGGAAGGACCATAGAGATTGGCAAGTAATTTAATTTAATTTGGACAGACTATGAAGATAAGGAATGATAAGGCCATGATAGGAAACACTATCAGTAAGTTAGTGGAGACTAGATCATGAGGATTCTTATAAACTAGGCTTGTTGTTCCTGGGAGGTACTCAGCGGGAAATTTTTATTTCTGTGCTTGATATGATTAGTCCTTGATCTTCTGACCAATTTATCATCAACCAACGAGAGTAGATTAAGAATATGTTTTGTGATGGCCTTGGATGTAGAGGCTAGCATACAAAATTAAAAGAGATCATCTAAAGATTTGAAATACCTCTACCAGCCTTCTATACCTAGAAGAATAACAAATTTACAGATACCCCAGGTGTTACCCTGGATAAAAGAATTTTGGGAGGGTACTGGATAATGTCTCTGAGTGGTGCTATCTTGCTTGTCTATTTCTGGTAGAAATATCTTTTAAAACTGTATTCATGTTTTGAGTTCAAGGCCCTTGTTTGGCAGTGACTTCCATCTAAGATCTGATTTTTATTTAGCTACCTGGCTAGTCCTCAGAGTTTTGATCATTGCTCTAATCTAGTGGCCCCTGTTTCATCTCCTAACAGTGACATCTTTACTGCAATTTTTATCAATGACAATGAACCTCTGCCTACTCATGTCGGTTTTCACAGCTGACCCAGGTCAGGTCAATCCTGCCCAGATACCACCCACATCCCAGCACGATGGGTACCTATGGAAAGAGTCATGACGCTCAGCTTGTCTCGCACCAGCTTGACAATCATACTCTTCTGCAGTGGGGTGGAGCGGCAACACAGGACAGACCGACAGTACTGAGTCAACTCCAGGAACTTATTTTCCAGCTTTCCCTGGAAAATTGCATTCAGTGTCTTCCCATCAATGACCAGTCCAATTTCAGGAGCCATAGCTCCTGAGTTAACAGATGGCATGTTAGATGGGATGCGGTACCCACAGAGTTTTCTGGCTGGCTGCTGCGGTTCATGAAATCTCTTTACATCTTCCAATGCACAATTGAGGATGGACTCACAGGTTTCCTGCAGAGTGTCATATAATAAAGTATTAGTAAGCAGCAACCTTGAATGTTAGAACTGTACCTTTATTTTTAGTAAGATATTATAAAGCTCTATTATATAAGTTATTCAGGAATTTTCCCTCTAAGTCCTTTGCATATTTCTTTGCAGTATTTGAAGCAGCATTAAACCATACTAATTTTTGAGACATTAGTGGCCAGAATAGGAGAAGGTGATTAGAAGTAGAAGTGGCTGTTGCAAGATGGCAACTGAGTTGGGAACGGGTATAAGATAAAAATCAGCACTAGTATGTTGGTAGATAGTGACAACATTTCTTGCTGTTATATGAGCTATTTTCTGTCTCTTACAGGCCTAACCAGTTCCCTGTTGTGCCTTTACACATTGTTGTAGGTATCCCTGGTCTTGGTTTAGAGGTGAGAAAATTGAAACAATGAAGAACTTAGCACTTTACCCAATGTCAGCCAAACAGTAGTGAGGCAGGAGCCTTACTTCTGCAAACATGACTTCCTAACTTGGAAAGAAATCCACTACTCTGGGTAGATCTACTGGTCTATTCCACAGAGGTCTTAAGAACTGCGCTATGCAGTGTTTTTCATGTTGATCTGAACTGAGCATGAATATGAAATTCTTACTGGTTCGAAGAGTCTTCTCTGTGATTCCTTTTTCTGCTTCTTTGAGATGGTCTTTTGATATAGTCTGGGTTGGCCTTGAACTAGTGACATTAATGTTCGCCTTCTCAAGTGATTAAAGATCTACCACTTTCATGTTAGTTTTATGATTTTCTATAAATGATACTATTTTGAAATTCAGTGAGAACATTGTTTTCAGTCAGCAAATATTTTCTAACACTTTGAATTATATCAGTGATAAAATCAAATCATAATACTAATTGTTCTGATGTCTCTTCAACTTGTGTAAACATTACCTTTTAATAAAGCTTGAGAATATAGAAGATAATAGTATAAATAACTTCAATAGCATGCTGTACTCATATGAACTGTATTTTCCATGTAAGTATGGCATGCATGCATTTCTGTATGGATGTTTGCACATGTGTTGGTGAATGTTTAGAAGTGTGTGCCTATGTCCTGTGCATGTGGAGGCCTGAGGGGATGTTGGGTGCTTGCCTTGAACTTTCTCCACTTTACCAAGGCAAGGTCTCTTCTCACTAAACCTAGAACTTGTCAATTTGGCTAGTCTATCTAGCCAGCTGGCCCTGGGGATTCCTTATCTTAGCCTTCTGAGTTCTGGGATTACAGGCATGCCCCATGCCCACTTGACATGCAAGTTTTGGGGATCTGAACTCTGGTCCTATGCTTGTGCTATAAGTACTTTTTTTCTTTGCACAATGCCCTGAGCTTATCAAGTTCTTTTATCTATGGTAAGGGATGATATTTCTTTATTGGTCAAAATGCTAAAAATCCATTCTAAAAGTAAAGTATTATTCAAATGAGTTAGTTTGAATAAAAGTATTAAGAGAAATGGTTGAGGTGATATGTGGATTTGGGTAGATTCCGCAAAGGTACTCCTTCAGTGACAGAACTGGGGCAGATCGATCTATTGTCTAACAATCATTGGAGTAATTCCTGGAGCAGCTACAGCTCATTTTCCTGAATCTTCCCTTAGGAGATGCTAAATTGCTTGTTGCAGACAGTAGGACTTGCAGGAGCCTGGAGGGGCCACCAGAACTGGTTCTGGAGTATAAAGTTTTACCAGAGCATTTATTTAAGAAAGATAATGGGGTGGTTCTTGATGGACATTGGGCTTGGTTCCAGTTACATAAATTCCACCAGACTGGACCACACAGTCATAGGAGCTGTGAAGTTCACAGCTAAACTGGAATCCACTTATTTCCATGTTTAAATCACAATAGTTCTTGTTACTGAATGTTTAACATTTTGTCAGGAACCTGCAGTAAACAATGCTGTAGTGATTCCTTCCAGTCATAGACCTGAGGACTCTCCCAAAGAAGAGAAATTATACACACACACACACACACACACACACACACACACACACACAGACACACACACACACACACACACACAGACACACATACACACACACACACATACACACACACACACACACACACACACACGATATATATATCTTCCCAAGTTTGGCTTCTACTTCAGAGCTCTTTCTCATTCAGTCTAGTAGCTTGTCTAGGGAGGAATCTGCTGGCACATCGTGGAGCAGTCTGTGGCAAAGTCTAGAGGACTGTAAACTGAGATCTGTTAAGAGCTGTGAGGGTCCACTTGGAAGCAGAATTCCTTCCTACCTGTAAACCCAGTTGAATTTCATCTGGCCTCAGAGCCCTGGAAATGTAGCCTGTTACTTTCCCAAAACCTTCACCCATAAGCCCTAGCTCAGAAATCCCTAGGTTTCTAACTCCCAGAACCTCAGGATCATAAAGGTCTGTTTGAGCTGCTAAGCTTTGGGCATAATTTGTCATGAAACACTAGCTAACAAATATAAGAACTAAGTAAGTACATTCCTCTGTGATCTTATTTAAATCTTTCTTGTAGCGTACGAAATAAGTATTTTTAACCCATGCTTTACAGCAGAGGATGAAAGATACGGAGTATGATTTGGAACATTTGAAGCTTTAAAGGTGTTATCAATAATAATAGTAATGATGGTTGTTATTATTAGTTCCTTTTGACAAATGCATTTCTAGTTTTATAATAGTAAGCCTCTTATATACACAAGAACCTAGAAATCTTGGCAGACCCCATAAAACTTGCTTATTGCTTTAAGAGATATACAAAAGAGATAGTAAATCTAAATATGTTTATAGTTAGTTAGGTAAATTAAAACCTGTAGAGAAAATGTTCACTGAATAGATAATTACATTAAACTAAAGCTTAAATAAATCTGAGATTTAGATTGTGTTTTCTCATTTCCTGGCTGAATATTGTTTATATATCTACTACTTACTCCCAGGGGAAAGTCTAAGGAAGACTACTCTTACAGGATTAATGGCTCCTGGGATGTAGAAGGATGTGAAGATTCAAGTGTAATCTTAGAGCAATGGTTCTCAACCTTTGGGTTGTGACCCCCTTTGAGATTGGAAGAACCCATTGGCAGGGGTTGCCTAAGACCATCAGAAAACACAGATACTTACATTATGATTCATAACGGTAGCAAAATTAGTTATGAGGTAGCAACAAAAATAATTTTATGCTTGAGGATCACCACAATGTGAGAAAGTAACTGTACTCAAGGGTTGAAGCATTAGGGAGGTTGAGAACCACTGTCTTAGAGGGTCCTGAACAGCTTTGAAGGAGTTGACAGTGATGGAGCTGAAAATTCAGTGAGTAAATCCACAATGACTTGGACTATGGACAACTGTTCTTTGGAAACTTGACTCATTATTCAACAAACATCTTCAGTTTCCTACAGGAATACATCTCATTAAACATAAGCCAGCCAACTGTACCCTCCTTAGTCTGGTTGTCCTAAAGATTTGCAGATATTAGATCTTCAGAGTTATACATAGGAAAAGGATGCTTAGAGATCATACTTGCATCTTAAGGGACATAGGCATGCTTTGTATTATGTGTGTGTGTATATAATCATGCATGTGGGGGTGCACATGGGTGAATGTGGAGACCAGAGATTGATGTAGGGTGTCTTCTTTAATCACTTTCCACCATATTTTTGAGTCTGGGTCTTACTGAACCATGAGTTCACTCAATTCAGCATACCTGGCTGATCAGCAAGTCTCAGTGAGTTTTTTCCTCCCCAGCACTGAGATTAGAGGCATACACTGCCATATCCACCTCATTTATATGGGTTTGGGGACTGAATCCAGGTTCTTATGCTTTTGAGGCACATACTTTACTAACTGGAACAGATCACCAGCCTACAAACACACACACACACACACACACACACACACACACACACACACACACACATTCAAATAATGCATCTTTCTTCGTGGTATAAAAACATATATAAATCTCCCCAAACTTCTGTTCTGGAGTCTAGCTCAGCCAGTGAGAGGCCATCATTCTCTCTTCCACTCTGATTGCTTCCATTTACCTGTCTTTCCATTCACCCTTTCCCATGGTATATACTAGGTTCACAGGTTCCCTCTTCCCATGGCCCCATAGGAATAGTGCTTTTCTTGTCCCTCTCTGAATCTCATCCCTGCTCCATTGACAGGGGATACATCTCAGCACTCACTTTCTACATTCCTTACTTCACTTTCTATATCTGCCTCCCAAATACAAACTCTTATGACAGCTGGGAAGACCTTTCATTAGGTTTCCACTATGCTTTCCTGGTCTTCACACTTTGTACAAAATACTCTGGTGGGAAATACTGATTTGTGGTTTTGTTCCTTACACCTCTCCCATCTTATCATGACATACCCCATGATGCATTATTCCTTTTAGGATGCTGCTCCACAACGTATAAATTGATGTTGAAAATTTAAGCTCTGGATAATTTCAGTTTAAGTGGAACTTTTCTATTTTTTTAAGTCATCAAAATAATTTATAATAGTTAAATGCTTCTTGAATATACATGGTATCTTCTGAAGCTAAAAGTAACATGCACTCAAGTAGTTTTTAAAATCTACTTGGAACATTAAACATGATAGAAGCAGAAAAAAAAATCTCTTATGAAGTCCTCTATGAAAGGAAATTGTGACAAGTTCCTAATTAGACAGATACCATTCCATCTCCAAGAGAGAATACACAGTATAACTGTGGCTTCATAGAATGATTTGGGTAGTGTTCCTTCTGTTTCTATTTTGTGGAATAGTTTGAAGAGTATTAGTATTAGTTCTTCTTTGAAGGTCTGATAGAATTCTGCACTAAACCCATCTAGTCTTGGACTTTTTTTTTGGTTGGGAGACTTAATGACTGCTTCTATTTCTTTAGGGGCTATGGGATTGTTTAGATGGTTTATCTGATCTTGATTTAACTTTGGTATTTGGATTTGTCTAGAAAATTGTCCATTTCAACCAGATTTTCCAGTTTTGCTGAATAAAGGTGTTGTAGTTGGATCTGATGATTTTTTGAATTTCCTCAGTTTTTGTTGTTATATATACCTTTTCATTTCTGATTTTGTTAATTTGGATATTGTCTCTGTACATTCTGCTTAGTCTGGCTAAGAGTTTATCTATCTTGTTGATTTTCTCAAAGAGCCAGCTCCTGGTTTTGTTGATTCTTTGTATAGTTCTTTTTGTTTCTACTTGGTTGATTTCAGCCCTGAGTTTGATTACTTCCTGCCACCTACTCCTCTTATGTCTATTTGCTTCTTTTTGTTCTAGAGCTTCCAGGTGTGCTGTCAAGCTGCTAGTGTATGTTCTCTCCAGTTTCTTTTTGGAGGCACTCAAATCTATGAGTTTTCCTCTTAGCACTGCTTTTATTGTGTCCCATAAGATTTGGTATGATGTCTTCATTTTCATTAAATTCTAAAGTTTTTAATTTCTTTCTTTCTTTTTTCCTTAACCAAGTTATCACTGAGTAGAGCATTGTTAAGCTTCTATGTGTATATGGGATTTCTGTTGTTTTTGTTGCTATTGAAGACCAGCTTTAGTTTGTGCTGATCTGATAGGAGGCATGGGATTATTTCAGTCTTCTTGTATCTGTTGTGGCCTGTTTTGTGACTGATTATATGGTCAGTTTTAGAGGAGGTACCATGAGGTGCTGAGAAGAAGGTATATTCTTTTGTTTTAGGATGAAATGCTCTATAGATATCTGTTAAATCCTTTTAGTCCATAACTTCTGTTAGTTTCAATATGTCTCTGTTTAGTTTGTGTTTCCATGATCTGTCCATTGATGAGAGTGGGGTGTTGAATTCTCCCACTATTATTGTGTGAGGTGCACTGTTTGCTTTGAGCTTTAGTAAAGCTTCTTTTATGAATGTGGGTGTCCTTGTATTTGGAGCATAGATGTTCAGAATTGAGAGTTCTTCTTGGTAGATTTTTCCTTTGATGAGTATGAAGTATCCCTTCCTTATCCTTTTTGATAACTTTTGGTTGAAAGTTGATTTTATTTGATATTAGAATGGCTACTCCAGCTTGTCTCTTGGGACCATTTGCATGGAAAATTGTTTTTCAGGCCTTTATTCTGAGATAGTGTTTGTCTTTGACACTGAGGTGCATTTCCTGTATGCAGCAAAATGCTGGTCCTGTTTACATATCCAGTCTGTTAGTCTTTGTCTTTTTATTGGGGAATTGAGCCCATTGATGTTAAGAGATATTAAGGAATAGTGATTGTTGCCTCCTGTTATTTTTGATGTTATTTTTATGTTTGTGTTGCTATCTTCTTTTGGGTTTGTTGAAAGAAGATTACTTTCTTGCTTTTTCTATGGTGTAGTTTCCTTCCTTATGTTAGCATTTTCCATCTATTATCCCTTGTAGGGCTGGATTTGTGGAAAGATATTGTGTAAATTTGGTTTTGTCATGGAATATCTTGCTTTTTCCATCTATGGTAATTGAGAGTTTTGCTGGGTATAGCAGCCTGGGCTGGCATTTATGTTCTCTTAGGGTCTGTATAATATCTGCCCAGGATCTTCTAGCTGTCAGAGTCTCTGGTGAGAAGTCTGGTGTAATTCTGGTAGGTCTGCCTTTATATGTTATTTGACCTTTTTCCCTTATTGCTTTTAATATTCTTTTTTGTTTTGTACATTTGGTGTTTTTACTATTATGCGATGGAAGGAATTTCTTTTCTGGTCCAATCTATTTGGAGTTCTGTAGGCTTCTTGTATGTTCATGGGCAAGTCTTTCTTTAGGTTAGGGAAGTTTTCTTGTATAATTTTGTTGAAGATATTTACTGACCCTTTAAGTTGGGAATCTTCACTCTCCTCTATACCAATTATCCTTAGGTTTGGTCTTCTCATTGTATCCTGGATTTCCCAGATATTTTTGGGTTAGGAGCTTTTTGCCTTTTTTCATTTTCTTTGACTGTTGTGTCAATGGTATCTTCTGCACCTGATATTTTCTCTTTTATTTCTTGTATTCTGTTGGCGATGCTTGCATCTGTGACTCCTGATCTCTTTCTTAGATTTTCTATTTCCAGGGTTGTCTCCCTTTGTGATTTCTTTATTGTTTCTATTTCCATTTTTAGATTCTTGATGACTTTGTTCAATTCCTTCACCTGTTGGGTTGTGTTTTCCTATAATTCTTTAAGGGATTTTTGTGTTTGCTCTTTAAGGGTTTCTTGCTGTTTACCTGTGTTCTGTATTACTTTAAGGAAGTTATTTATTTCCTTCTTAAAGTCCTCTATCATCATCATGAAATTTGATTTTAAATCAGAGTCTTGCTTTTCTCACGTGTTGGGGTATCTAGGGCTCGCTGTGGTGGGAGAAATGGGTTCTGATGATGCCAAGTAGCCTTTGTTCCTGTTGCTTATGTTGTTGCCCTGGCCTCTTGCCATCTGGTTATCTCTGGTGTTAGCTGGTTTTGCTGTCTTTGACTATGGCTTGTTCCTCCTGCAAGCCTGTGTGTCAGTACTTTTGGGAGATCCATTCTCTCCAGGAGGAATTTGGGTATGGAGAGCTGTGACACAGCTTCAGCTCTGGGGTGCTGGAAGATGCAACTGGAAGGATCTTGTCCTCAGCTGTTCCTTGGTTCCTGTGTCCTGATGGCTCTGGGAGGGTCCCTCTTGGGCCAGAAATTTGAGCAGAAGTGGTGGTCTTACCTGTGCTCACAGGTGTGTCAGCACTCCTGGGAGACCAGCTCTTTCCAGGCGGTATTTGGATAAGTAGCACTGTGGTATAGGTGGTACGGGATCAACTTCCAGTACAGACAGAAACAGGAAGGATCCTCGAAACTTTTCAATAGGTGGGTTAATCTTAACCAGCAAGATACTGACAATTGAGTAAGAGGGTGTGGTATTTATAACTTACACTAGCCTGGCAAGAGAGTAGAATTCTAGATTTGGTGTCTCGACTAGCTGACTAGCAGGGGAAAGCTGTTGGGCAGGAGACTGACCCTTTGTGGTTTTTGATGTCCTTACCTGTAAACTAGGGAGGCTCAAACTTTCTGATAAGTTAGCAACATCAAAATGACCTGTTTACTAAGTATGTGGATGGATTATTGGATGCTGGGCTGCATGTCTTTCAGATCTTCTGAGATCCAAGATCTAGAGAGTTGGCTGAGGGGCTGCTATGTATATCAGCATTTGATCCCTCCTTGGCCTTACCTGATTCTCTGTGTTAATGGAGTACACAGTGTCAGTCTGATCCAGCAGTTTGCAGGAATATGCGATATTGACTGCTGTCTCCTGTTTATCTCCCGTCAGAACCCAGAGCTGGATTCCAGCCTCCCGAAGTGCAGAGATGGTATCTGGAACCCCTTCTTGGAGTCGGTCTTCAATCCCAGTGGCTCCTGGAAACACCAAGCATACGGAAGCACAGTTAGGTCAAATGTGTGGCAGCTTTCTTCTCCCACAGCATTACACAGCTGTTAATCAAATATGTTCTTTGTATTAGTATGTGCACACTGGATACAACCAGGAACTAGGTAAAGATGATTGCTATGCTGGCTAATTTTATGGTAACTTGACTCAGACTAGAATCATTTTGGAGAAGGGAACCCCAATTGAGAAGATGACTCTGTAAGACTGAGCTGTAGGCAAGCCTATAGGGCATTTTGTTAATTAGTGATTGATGTGAGTAAGCCCAGTCCAGCATTGCTTATTGTGTGTGTGGCCACCTCTGGGGTGGTGGTTCTGGGTTCTATAAGAAAACAGGCTCAATTAGCCATGAGGAACAATCCAGTAAGCTGGATTTCTCCTGCTCCCTGTATCACTCCCCCCCAACCCCGGCCTCCAGGTTCCTGCCTTATTTGAGTTCCTGCCTTGACTTCCTTCAATGATGAACAGTAATGTGGAAACATAAACCAAATAAACCCATTCTTCCTTAACTTGCTTGTGGTCATGGTGTTTCATCGCAGTACTAGTAACCCTAGTTAGGATAATTGCTACCTGCCCAGAACTTAAGATATTGGATGAAGGTTTGTAAATGAGCTACATGGCAAGAACTGAGTGCTTTACAAGTGGATGCAGAGCTTCACCTTGAAAGTCAAGGAAAAGTTTTGTTGATGAAAGATCGTTTCTGTTCAGACCAGGAAGATCAATGGCAGAGGTAAAGGAACATTCCAGGTAGAGGGACCAACAGGTGCGAAGGCCTAGAATTCAGAGTAGGAGATGACTGGAAAGAAGTCAGAAGGAGTGTGAGAGAGAAGGAAAATAGGTTCTGGAGTCATATCAGGGCCTTGAGGGATATACAGCTTATTGGGCAGCAAAGAAAGCTGTGAAAGGGGAGGGGCAGGATCAGGTGGGCATTTTCAGATCATTCTGAAGAGCAGATTGGAAACTGGAGATTCAGGATGAGAGATTCTCAGGGACTAAGCAGGAGTGCAAAGGGGACCTGGTGGTGGCCGGTAGTGACACAAGGCAGTGAATATTGATGAGATGAGGCAGAAACTTGCTGAGATGCAGATCACAGCAGAATTAATAGGAACTCCCATTTGTTTTTGCTACTATTCATGACACCATTAGACATGCAGGTGCCATCATCTGTGGATGATCTTGAGCTTTGCCTCAACCCTGATGAATACAAATCCATATATTAAATAGTTGCTAAGTGCTTAGTCAAAAATGCAATCTGCATTTGAAATGATATTCATTCCAGGCCACACACTAATGGCTAACCATTTCACTGAGGGTACAAGCAAAGGTTTTGTTTCTTTGAACAATCCAGGGTGGTGAAACGTTGGCAAGGCAGTTACATTGGCTGAATATTAAAAAAACAACTTGTATTTTGAGACTTGGTGTGAAGGCCATGTGGCATTTTTTGGTGGTCACAGGGTTCTGCCTTCAAGTCACATTTCCTAGCCACCTTGAGGTAAAGAAAGGGACCCGTCTGTCTTCAAATGTGCCTGTTTTGTATTTCAGGTACAGATATATAGGTAAACAACTCTGTGGGCAGTGATGACTTAAATATCATCTTTCTCTGTGAGGCTTAGCCTGCAAGGTGAGCTCAGGAAATCGATTTACAGTACAGGGAGGCTGTGTGGAGGGAAGAGGAAAACCACATTTATTTGTGTGAAAGAGAAAATGAAACAGGAAGGTTGTGAAGGCCTCTCCTAGCCAGGGAAGTTGACAGGCTTTGACAAGTGAGGCCTTCAGCAGAGCCAGCTGATGAATAAATATCTTCCGCAGCTGAGACTTGGTGCTACCCTGAGCTAGTCAAAAGCATACACAGAAGGTAAGAGAGTGGTGGGAGCCCCAGATGGGGTGACCGCCTGTGGCCTTGTATGGTGCGTAGACTACTCTGCACTAGCTGTCTTCTGGTTCTTGTAAAAACAATTCTCATTTCCAGCTTTAGAAGTGTCAGGGCTTATGAGGCAGCAAACATAGTCCCCTGTAGACAATGCACAAGGCAAGAGGCAGAAGGAGCTAAAGAGTAAAAAAGCTCTGTTTGAAGGCTGTGCAACTAATCTGCTGCTACCATTTAGGTGTCAAGGCCTCACCATCTTGTAGCAATAAAAGATGGCTTTTGGCTTAGTGGCCAGTGCACACCCCTAATTCCTTTATGTCTTTTGTGTGTCTTTTTAGAAGGGGGTTCTGCTAAAGACCCCCTAAACCTAAACTCCTCCTGTTTCTCTTCTATCCTGGTGGCCTCAGAGTGATTAAAGACAAGGGCATCTCTCTCAAGACAGGAGGAGATTCATTTTCTTAAGCAAAGCCTTTCACTTTTTAGCTCTGCAATGTTCTTCTTTCTACAGACACCCAACCTGTCTCCTAACCAGTCACAGCACTTCTCCTCTTGCCCCTGGAACATCAGCCTACCCTTTATATAGCAGTAGCCCTGGTGATTTTACTTAAGTACTCCATGGATATATAGCATATGATTTACATGGCCCTTCATTAATTGCGATCCTCTGGCCCCTCTCACCTCCTCTCAGTTCTCCTTCACATTCTGTAGTCCAGCTAAAGCGGACCTGTGACATTTCCACTTCTCCTCAGATCTCACTTCTTGTCTTTCATTTAGACCCTATACTCTGTCCTGAACACTCCCTCCTTTTTCTGAATAACTTATCTTTTTCTTTTCAACTAATGGCCTTTCCAAACCCTCTTGGCCCCATTGTGAGTTGGTACCTCCTATTTTGCATTTATACCCTGTCTGTACATCTTCTGTTCCAGCTCCTGTCACTTCCTGAGTGATGATATGACTTGCTTACTAATCCAGGCTAGATTCTGAGCTATGGGAAGGTGGAGGCTGTGATTTTCATTTTTTACTCCAGCAGCAAAGTCTAGCATGAACATAGTAGGTGTACAACTTGGTGCACACAGTAGGTCTACAACAAGCATTTGATTAGGCAGAGGAGTTTGCTGTTCTGGAAGAAGCCAAACTCATGAGCTTCTTCTAGCAGGGAATCCAGGAATGCTCTCAGGAGAACCCCAGGAAACAAGGCTGGTTGCTGGCATGGTCCAATTATGCCAAATATCTGGAAAAACCCAGGGAAGGCTTCTAATTGAGACAAAACTGTAGCAGCATCAGAAACCTGGCCAAGAGTTCTTTTCCTAACTTGTAGCATTCGTCTCTCTTTGTTTTGAATGTATGGATGTCTTATTTTTAGTTACCGAGTAAAGTGAGGTGATTCTCCAGGTGCTGGGCTGTCTCCATCAGAAGCTCCTCTCGGTTGTCAAGGGATGCCTCAGCTTCACGCCGGAAACTGGCCCACCTCTGGAAGTCCTCCTCATCTACAACCTAGGAGTCAGGACAGGATTATCAGTAACCTTGAATGGATCAGCATATGGGATTCCTCCTTGTTCCTGATATGCTGGCCTCCACTAAGTCTGTGTGGACTTCAAAAGAATTGGGCATGGAATTCTCCATAGTGATATTTTGAATGCATAAATTGATGCGAGATTAAACCTTATGTCCCATGATCACCAAACATCTGCTGAGTCCCTACTATGCTCAGGTATCAGGATGCTACAGGTAATATGCTGATGGAGGGTGAGATGATTTAGTCAGGGAAGTGACTTAAACGACTAGTTCACTTCAAGTAGTACTGTGCAAACAGTGAAAAGGGCAGTACTATAGAGGCTGTTGTTGGTGGAGAGTAACTGGAGAAGAGGCTTGCTCTCTGTTGGATGGTGAGGTCTTACTGACAGCTGACATGTAAGGTAAGAATCAAGAAGTCCATACTGCAGTGGATAGCCTTATGCCCAGAATATGGACAATATGAAGGCTATTACATAACAAAAGAAAGACATAGTATTATGGGGGTAGGAGTGAGGACAGTTACAGCAGAAGTTAGGGTGATGAGTTAGAGGGGGTGAATATGGTAAAAACATATTGTATGAAATTCTGAAGGAGTTAATAAAAATATTTAAAAAGGACTCAATCCTGGGAGTCACGAGGAAGAGAAGGTTAAGCGCTATGAAACAGCATTGAACTTGACCCCATTTCTGATTCAGTAGTGCACCAAGAAAGCAGCAGCCATATTTTCCACAGCTTGTAGATCAATCCATCAGGCAGAGTGTCAAATATCAAGAGACACTATGTTTTTCTACTTTGGAGTCCCAGAGCATCTTTGGCCCCTCAGGTTCTATGTATGCATTCTCTTTTTATAAACGAATAGTCCTTTTACACAAGCACAAAATATTAATGAAGTCCTTCTGTGTGGCACTATAGGGAAAATGAAGGGGACACAGGTCTTTTTTATTTGCTTGTTTTGAGACAGGACCTCACAATGTAGCCTTGGCTGGCTTGGGACTCACAGAGATCTGTCTCTGCTTCTTAAGTGCTAGGATTAAAGGCATGCACCACCATTCTGGGCTACAAGTAGGTCTTTTGCATCTGAGGAATGTACAGTGTATAACAGGAGATGCAATAGACACAGACTTATGGAAAACATACAATGGTAAGGGTATAGTTATACTGTCATAAGCTATCCTAAAGACACGTCAAAAAACAGTGAGATTGGGACTTGTACCCAGATGGGCCTGGTTTCAAAATGAGTATATTTAATCTCTATGAATCAGATGAGCAGCCTTGGGAGTCTATAGAAGAGAAACTGATTGTGGCCACCTAAAAATGTGTGAGCATCATGGCATTCCTACCAGATATTACACGTCTCATTGGATGCCCTTGCTCTGTCTCCCTTTCCTACCTCTTTTGTAGGTGCTGCAAAGCCAAGTATCTGAGAGCAAGGGATCTGTATGGCCACATCACAGCCAAGGGTAAAGCAATAGCTAATGGTGAGGACTGTAGGCACCATCAGCTCATAGCTGAACACATCCTCATCACAGGGGTCAGCTGTTACATTGTTATGAAAATAGGTGCCATCAGTGAAGACTCAGATTCTCAACGGAAACCAGAATGCTAGATTTCTTTCATGTGAACACATACATACACATACATCCCCTCTCCAAATCTTAATTTAGACAAATAACTCAAACATTTAAAAGACTATTTTGAAGATAAAATTGTATTCATGAATGGGTGTAAAGGATCAAGATACCTTGGGTACATGCACAAAATTTTCAAAGAATAAATATAAATAAATAAATAATTTTATGGGTTGCAGGCCGCCCATTCCACATATAATAAAGATAGAGAATGGTTAAAGGCACAGCTATCTAGATTTTATGTTCAGGTTTCTGCCTCAGCAAAATTGTCACAATCATAGATTTTTGGTCTTGCGTCAGAATAGTTAAATCTAGCCAGGTGTGATGCAGAACCATAATCCTAGTGACTTAGAAAGTTGAGGCAGGTGATCACAAGTTCAAGGCTTGCTTGGACAACTCAGTGAGATTCTGCTTCAAAAAGTGACTAAGAATATAAACACCACCAGCAAGCAAGGGCTGGAGATATAGCCTAGTGGTGGAGTCCTTATTTAATATATGTGCATGGTCCTAGAGTCGATAGCCAAGAAACAAAGAGAAAGAGGGGGGGAGAGAGGCGGAGGGAGGGAGGGAGAGGGAGAGAGGAGAGAGGAGAGAGGAGAGAGGAGAGAGGAGAGAGGAGAGAGGAGAGAGGAGAAAGGAGAGAGGAGAGAGGAGAGAAGAGAGAGGAGAGAGAGAGGGAATGAATGAACATTTGGGGAGGTGGAAAAGTCAGTAAAGTGCTTACCATGTAAGCTTGAAGACCTGCTTGTAAGCTCAGTTCTGTGGAGGCTCTAGAGACTGGGGGATTCCTGGGGCTTGCTGGACATTCAGTGAAGCTCCAGGTTCAATGAGAGACTATGTCTCAAAAAATAAGTTGGGAGTGAATGAGGTAAACACACACACACACACACACACACACACACACACACACACACACACACTGAAAGTGGACGAAGGCCATTCAGCTACTGCCAACATTTGGAGCATGCCAGCAGGCTTCAGTTCTCACCTTCTTAGCAATGCACAAGGTTCGAAGGCCATCTCTTGCATACAAGTCCAGATGTTTTTGGGTTCGGGCCCGGATTCTCTTCAGCTTCTTTTCCACATGTGTATCACTCACTGTCAAATAGTTGTTTCTCTTTTAAGCCATGGGCAAGTGCTTGGGGAGCTTCACCCTCAACTCCCTGGAGCCTTCCCAGTTAGCTACAACAGCCATAAGAGAGGCGTCCGCTTTCTAGCCCTCCCTAAGAACATGCAAGAGGTCTATGGATGACAGACTGCCTTGGAAAATGAGAATTCTATGAGTCCTCACACTGTCTGCTTCTTAGAGCTTTTCTTCAAAAGCCTGACTGGAAAAAGTGCTACTTAAGGAAAGGAGGTAACTGAAGAAATTGTTCAACTAAATCTTCTTACAAGACAACTGCCTAGAAAGTTAATACAATGCTATTGTTAGGTGGAGGGTAGGGAGCTAGGCATTTCAGTCTTCTTGGTACCCAAGGTATATTTTCAGTAGCCAGCCTTGCTTGGAGAGCCACCCAACTTTGCAAACTCTTCTCTGAAACTTAGACAACCCATCATCCTCCCTGTCATCTACTTTAGTTCTTGTCAAGCTCAGTTCCAAGACAGCTGCAAACCTGGCTCTCATTAGTGGACTTCTTCAGAGCACTGGGTTTGCTGACGTAGGCTTTTTTTTTTTTTTTTCCAATAGGAAGGATGGTGTTCAAAAAAAAATTAGCTTTTGCATTTCCTGTAAGTTTAGTGTGAAAAATACCTCACTCCCTTGTTCAAAAATTCCTGTGTTAAAGTTCTATATAGCTTATTTCTCTCTGAAACCATTTCTTTTTCTCTATTAGACAGTAAAGATGGTTTAGGGCTGAGCTGGTTGGAAAGGCACAGGACCTGATACTGTCCTTTTGTTCATCTAAACTGTGATAGGCATCAGTCATCAATTACAGCACTGTAAATCTGAGCAAGGTAGCCTTTAGAATGCCTGACCAGTGCTGCACAGAGGTTTTAGAGAGATTCTCAGGAGTGAATAGAATTTGAACACCACACCCATTCCATTATACAATGCCAAGCTAAAAATATAGTTTCTAATAGTGGTCTCGCTAAGTACAAGGAAGCCCAATAAATATATCTTTATACAATATAAACATCTTTTCAATTATTATTTCCTCATTGATCATATGACCTAAGTACAGTCTTTTATATAAGCAATGTGGAATTGAACCCTGCAATATCTTGTCTTCAAAAACCATCCCTTTTGAGTCTCACCCTTGTGAGCCCTTGGAATTTTCCCCACCAGGTTGCTAGGAACCTCAGAGTCAAAGTGAATGATCAAACACCACAAATACACTAAATTTGATCTTATTTCTCCTCTTCCTTTCAAAGCGTTGTCTCTTTCTTAAGACAGTCATGCTGCGATTGTGGTTTTTATTGGCAGCATCTCCAACCCATTTCTGCACAGGTGAAGAAGGAATAAACAAACATCTCCAGGGCAACGTGGCTCTGTTGCCCAGAGTGCTACGGCTTCCTCAGCTCAGAAGCACTTGTCTGCCAGAGTCTGGGGATGAAGAGAACTAATTAGCTCCCTTCTCATTCTAAACACTAATCAGTCCCCATGAACCTCTTGGCTGTGATCCACAGCTGATAAGGCTGGAGGCTCTGGGCTGCCTGGGCAATTCTGAAGCTTGGCTGGGATCCACTATCCTGGGAGAATCATAACCCTATCACTGTCTTCTCCTTGTTAGCAATCAGGATGCGGCTGCACACCAATTCATGCTTCTCCAAAATTGGACGCTGATACATAGGGACTTTGGAGCTTTTTTTTTTTTTTTTCTGGCCCCGTGCAAGTTTATAAAAACCCATCTTGGTGGGGGTGGGCACTGGGGAAAATGATAATAAAGAGGGACACTTGAGGGACCACAAGTGTGCTCTATGATGTGACTAATGGATGTTTTGGTAGAAAGAAGCCTGGATATGGGTATGGCTAATGAATATTTTAATGAGTGTAGAAACCTGGAAACTGGGAAACAGGAAGATAAAATGACTTCTCTTTTAAAAGACTCTACAGAGTCTTGAATATTTTAGTGAACACCCCAATTCTCTAAGTTAAGGTGTTGGAAAATTCAGTGTGTTCTAAGGACCTTATCTTGAGAGTATCTCATGGGCTTGGGTTCCAATGGAACGTTAGAGTAAGTGACTTTTAACTTGGGTTCCTTGTCACGGTTCCACATTGCCTCTAGGACTATAGCACTTGTGTTCCCAGGCCCAATGATGGGAACTCACCACTGGCTGGATCTTCCAGCAGGTCCATGATAACCGAGTCAGCACCCTTGGTGTAGACGATGATCTCACCTGTCACTGGGTGCCTCACCACTACTGACATTCTCTTCCGGACAGAGTCAAAGCCCAGTGTGAAAAGGAGGTCAAAGGTGAGGCAGACACCCTGGGGTAGACGCACAGTCACCTGCTCGGGAGTCCTAGACACTAGTGTGAAACTGTAGGCATGGGCTGCGTGTACTAGGGCTGCCTCATCAGGGCTTTCAGCCTCGTAGCACAGCTCTGGTCCGTCTTGGCTGAGAGCTGGAGCCTCCAGCCCTTCCTCCAGAGAAGTGCCTGATTCGGACCCCAGGATGTCACCCTGCTCCCATGTGCTGCTCCGGTAGCCACCGTCCGTGGAACAGTCTCCGCTACACACAGATGCGTCATCTTTCTCATCGGAGTCTATGGCAGGCATGTTGGGCCCCAGACTCTCTCCTAGATCTGTGTCAGAGGGGGCCGTGGATGAGAATGATTGGCTGAGACTCAAAAGCTTCAGCCTTTGGAAGAGCTGCTGAATCTTCTCCAAGGATGTCCCCAGAGCCTTGTTGGCTGGTGGAGTGGTAACCTGTGATTGAGTGAAGAAGGTGCAACAGTAATCTCAGCATGCAAGCTGCCTTATACAGAAGATGAAAATAGTTCTGCCCTCAGAGCATTATTTGGGTCTTCTGGTCATACATAGATCTGTAGCATGGTTATAGACCGACCCTTGTGTTCTGTGGATCTCAGCCTATCCACCTAAACAAAGAGGGTGCTAGCTCAGAGGTTTCCTCCTGTGCCTGACCTTCTAGGTGTGGCATATACTCATATAGTTTACAAACATCCTACTCTGGTCATGGTGGAAAGAAACAAAGACGTGAAAGTGGGATTCTCTACAGTACCCTTTCTCTCAGTTAATCATATGGTAGGCTGCTTTCTCTCTGTGTGAATCGTCACATTCAATTTTCCCTGAAATTCAATGGGCTACCGTTAGTATGGGTGTGAGAACCAGGCACCCAGATGTTGAATAGATTTGCCATGATACCTCAGTGTTTTGGTAATAGAGTTGGGACTCAGTTTTGAGTCTGGGTCCAGCAATTAGCTCGGAGCTATGAGCTAGTGCCAGTCTTCTCATTAACTTGAAAACTGAGGTTGGATGCTAGCTTTCCCAAAATAATTCTCAAAAATAGTTGCTTGTTCAGATAATGCTTTCTGCCTCCTATATACCACTGAAAATGTTTGATTATGAGGTGATTTTTCTGGGTGGTTTGAAATCTCGGCATAACGAGAGGAATTTATAGTCTAGTGAATCCTGTTTTCTTGGTTTTGGAGCCACAAGCTGTACCAAATCATTGTTTTTAAAAACTTTTTATTGGTTCTTTGTGAATTCTACTTCATGTACCCTAATACCATTCATTTCCCTCTTCCCTCATATCCATCCTCCATCCTTGCAACCGCCCCAACAACAGAGAAAAAAAAATCTCATTGTGGAAGCTATAGTATGTCACAGTGTGCCTCACAACATACCATTTTGTCCACACTTCCTTGCTTGCAAATGTTTATTGCAATGACTTGTTGGTTAGGAATGAGACCTCTGGCTTCTGCTACTCTATCAACACTGGAACTGCACTGGGACTCCGCTCAGATATCCTGTTGTTGCCCTGTGTCATGGAGATCCTGTAGTTTTGGATCTGTATGACTGGGCCCCGTTATGCACTCCATTGATGGGGTAGATGTTGGGGTGGGCCAATTCAAAGCCCTGGATCTGGGCCTGAGACAGGGGATTTGGCCAGCTCTGCCACTCTCATGGTCCAGGGTTCAGCTCTCCTGCCTACCATAGATGGTAAGGGATAAGGGAGGGGAGAAGGGCATCTCTCCCTCACCTGTGCCACTGCCCAGAAGACAAGAGGCAGGGACAGCTCTCTCACACTCACACCCTTGAATCTGGCTCACCCTCAACTGCCACATCCAGGGTCAGCTCTACTGAGATGCTCAGGTGAGGAACAGGTTCAGCTCTTCTGTTTTAAAGACTCCATTGGTGCCAACTCTCCTGCCCAACACCAGTGTTAAAAGGAAAAGGGAGGTGGGAAGATCTCTTCCTCTCTGACACCACTGAATAGCATAGGAGAGGGCTGGTTCTCTTACACTCAAGTCCTGGGGGCTGGCTCACCTGTAATGCCCACACTCAGGGCCAGGTCTACCTTGCTACCCAGGTGAGGTACAGGGCCTGTCCTTCCAAGTACTACAGCTGGTGAGGGGTATGGTTAGGTCTCCCACTCTGATGATCTCAGGGCCAGGTGTTCTGCCTGCCATAGATGGCAAGGGGCAAGAGGGTTCATCTTTCCCTCTCGATGTTACTGCACAGCAAACAAATTGTGGGACCAGCTCTCCCATTCTCACACCATCAGGCCAGCTCACCTGCACCCCTGCCATCAGGTTCAACTCCACTATGCTATCCACATGAGCCTTCCAAGTGCTGCTGCTGGTGAGGGGCAGGGACAGCTCTCCTGCTCTCATGATCCCAGGGCTAGCTCTTCCAAGATGCCCAATCAAGGAGTGGAGCCAGATCTGCAGCTCTCAGATATCAAGATGTCCTCAGGCAGCAGACCAGGAATATCTACCTGGACTTTGGTGGCAACAGACCCTTCCTGCTTCAGGGCCATGGACCCAGACATGGCACCCAGTGGCAGCATAGCCCAAGGCCCCACCATGGTCCCAGGTGGCATCACCAGCTACTAACATCAGGCTGTTCCTCACTACCTTAGAGTCTCCAGTTCTGCCTCTCTTCTTAGAGTCTCCAGTTCTGCCTCTCTTCATTGTGCCCTCATCCTTCTGTTTCTCCACCACTTACTTCCTCCCCTTAGAGGTGCTTGGGCTCTGAGTGTCTAGAGTCATCTCAGGAGTAGTCTTAGGAAAACTATGCCCTACTTGTGAATTTTGGTGCCAGGTAGGGGTTATCTCTGGCATGGTCTGCTCCCCTATTCTCCCACAGGACTGTTCAGGGTCTGAATGGTGGTCATCTCAGTCTAGCTCCCTGTCTAGGCTCCATGGCACTGGTCTGGAGATCATTGCAGGCTCACTCCTTGCTTGCCTGACCTAGTAGCCCTATGTGAGGTTTATCTGTCCCAGGCTTACTCCCACCCATGGCCCTCAGTCTGAGATTGGGCTCTTCTAATCTCAGGCTTGCTTCTGATCTTGGGAGCTGTAGGGACCTGCATGGCTACAGACTCGTGGTCATCTCAGGCTTGCTTTTTTCAGGCAATGTTAGGCTCACTAATTATTCAGATGTTCCTAGGTCAGAACTCCTCTCTGCCATCTACTGATGCACATGTGACACAGCAGCCATGCCTGCAATGCTTCTAGTGGCAGGCAAATCATTATTCTTTTCACTGACTTGTAGATCTTGGCTGGGTCTGTAGATAACTGAAGACTCATACACCCTCAGAAGTTTTTATTGTTTAACTTCATGTAGATAACCATGTTTCTGCATTGTTCTCAAGGAAAGCACACAACACGCAAGCTAGCTAATTTTAACCCCTATATAAAAGCAGATTCAAGTATGATAGGATATTATTGGGAACCATACAGTGTCCACGTGTTAACCATGCTTTCTAAGTTAAGTTCCTCAAGACATCAGACTTCACTTGTTAAATCAGAAAATATTCCACTCCAAATTTCATGGTTGTAAGTAATGTAGAAAAAGTAGTTAGCATGGGATCTGGCACACAGCCAAATGCTCAATAACTATTTACTCAGTCCCCGCCCCCACAGGTGGATAGACCAAGGTTGAAGGTTGCACAAACAGCTGCTGTGTAACTTTTCCCATTTAATTTATAAAGAGGGAAACAGACCTAGGAAGATCACAGGGCTGATCCAACTTTCACAGCGATGGGCTGATGACGCTGCAGCTAGCACCAAAGGATCATGCCTTTCTGATCAGGGGTTTCCCCTTTCCCATCTGGCTTTGTAGTTCTCCCTCCCCCTTCCCCCCCATTCTCAACCATCACTGGACCTTACCCTCTTTCTGGGCTCAGTGGTTGTGGATACCATGACAGAGTTGCAGATGGTTAGGGCGAGAAAGAAGTCAGCAATGGAGGCAGTGGTGGAGTGCGAAGGCTTGGCAGGTCTGGTATCTGAGGTCTCCAGCCATAGGGCAGCCTCTCTCACCTTGCTCAGGAGGTTTTTGTCAGGAGTTACATCTTTTTCCTGGAATAGAAAGAAGCCCTAGTGAAGTCTTTTCCTGAAAGGACTGGGAAAGGAGGTCCCTCTCAGCAGGCTCTGCCTGTCTAGGGTAAGGATAATACTGATCTCTGCAGTCTTGCATCCGGCACATTCCTCCCTTCTGCTGACTGATCAATGCTCATTTTTAATTTGATTCTTCATTGTTAGTCAGCTCTGTGGAGCCATCAGTTGCCAGGCCCCAACATTTCTTCTCACCCACCATCTTCTCATCCCTTGTTCCTTACTCCTCTTGCTTCCAGTACAGCCTGGACCTTCCAGCCCTCAATTGTATATTTTTGCACCAACTTTATACTAGTATTGTTGCCACTCAGCTCTTTCATCTCTCCTCACCCTGCACATGCACGTGTGCTGTGTTTCTAAGACATCACTTTTGTCACGTGCATATGTGCTGTGCCATGTTCCTAAGACACCACTTTCTTCCTCCAACTTCTGACTTCTAAAAAGATCTCTAGATCATCACCATCAGCATCATCAACTCCTCCTGCTTCTACACCCTTTCACAAGTTTTTCCTCCAGCAGACCCTAGAGGGACCTGTTGCAATCTGGGCACACAACCTGCTTTTATGCTTCTGGTCCCATCAACAGAAGAATACTTTCTTGCCTGTCAGAGTCTCACCTAGATCTTAATGACCACAGAAGTGCCAGCTGCTCATTAGAGTCTATCCAACTCACAGTGACCTCTTCTGAATCACAGAAGCAGGGTCTACACTAACACTGTCCAGAGGTCCCAGGCATGTAAGGCAGATGAGGGGAGTGGGCCAAGGCATAGCTGAGCTCATTATGGGATGGAAAGTGCTGTTGACCTGGCAAGCCACACTAAATCGTGCTGCCAGCTTTGCTTAGCAAAATGCTCCAAGGTCCCTTTGCCAAGAATCCTGACTCCAGGATAAAGCAGAGATGATAAGTGACCTGCTTTCTCTTTATCTTCTTTTTTAACTTTCTGAGCGGAAGCTGATCCACAGTTTTGCAATTTTTCACATTTTTTGTAGAACTTTCCATTTGAACTGTCACTCTGAAATAGGTGCTATCCATCTTCTCTGCATTTGAATATTGTCCTTCTAAAAGTAGTTCACATTTACGAAGCACTTTCTACCTACCCAAGCTCAGGGCATTTGCGTGACACCTACCAGATTGTCACAGATTTGTGTGGAGATGTATGTAATCCTGTCTTAAACTAAAGCCCAGAGATGTGGGCTGATTTAATCACTGGCTCTTAGTAAGACAGGGTGAAGCCCAAATTACATATCAGATCCCTGTACAACAGGCAAAGCGTCTTTCTTTGGAGTTATGGCACGGGGGTTTGGTTCATTAATACTCTGTCTGAAGTTCTGTAGCCAGACCAGGCAACATTACCTAAACGCTGAGCCCATTTCTCTTAATAATGAGAGCTCCTATTCATGCAGTGTTTCATATGTCCCCCGTACATCTGTCACCTCCATGTATCCCTGCAATTGTCTTGGTGCCGTTACCTCTAATTGTAGATTTGGAAACTTATGGCTAGCAAAATTTAGTGCCTCATCTAAACTCTCACAGTAAGCAGGAGGTATTTCCTCAGTTGACTCTTAGTAGTTTGACTCAAGGATATCTCTTCACTCGTATTAGAGGCAAGATCCTCCATGAGAAGGAAGTGGCCTTTGAGACTTCTTGAGAGAGAGAGAGCCTTGAGTGTCTGGCATCCCAGATGCTGTGGACTGGCTCAAATATCAAACCTGAATTCTCAACACTTTGGGGACTGTGGAAATGTTCCACAAAATGGAAATCCATTCCTGAAAATGGATTTTTTTTTTTTTTTTTTTGGTGGGGAATGGTACATGAATGGGATTCTAAAGCTTTGCACAAAAGAAAGCTCTTTCTGGGAAAAAAGCTCAGATGCCGTCAAAGTTCAATCCCCTATTTTCCTGCAGAGAGGCAGGAAATGAACTGTTCATAATCATGTCTTGCTTTAGGGTCAGAATCAGGTCAGCTTTCCCTCTACCAGCCACCAGATCAGACAGCCAGAATCACTTAGCAGGTACTTGTTCCTTGTTCAGGTATTCTAGAGTCTACAAGTTGTTATGAGGATGATGGCTTGTGTCTCATGTGTCCCCAGTGCCTGGAGTTAGGGACATGCAAGACGTTGAATGGTTCCTTTCTAGAGTACTTTGCTTGCCCAGTGCTCATGAGCTCTTGACCCTTCATTGTTGTTGCTTGCTTTCATTTATTTTTTGAGTGTGTGTGCATGTGTCAGAGTACCATGAGTAGCGATCAGGGAACAATGTCTGAAAGTTAGTTCTCTCTTTTCACTAAGTGGCTCCCAAGAATCAAACTATTTAGGCCATCAGGCTAGGTGGCAGGCAATTTCTCCTGCTTTGCCATTTCAGTACTCCTTGAAATTTCTTTATTAAAACTGGGTTTTAAATACATTTCTACTTGCTTATATGGCAGTATGTTATAAAAGGCTTCTTCAGGTGTTGGAAGACAGGTCAACCAACTTTTACCTAGTCACCAGACCAGCGGCTGCCTCACAAGTGTTTTCAGGGTGATGTTGCTCTGGCCTACTCTTTCTCTGTGTGGTTTTATTAGCATTTGGGAACGTGACCCTTAAAACACAGAGTCTTAGGCAATTCCTTCCCCCATTGCTGGTAACTTTGAAGGAAAAGAAACAGGAATTTATAGAGGTCGTTTACAGGTTTTTTTGAGCCAGAGCTCTGTGGTACCCAGACTCTCAATTGGTTGGTTGGTTTCCTTCGATTATTAGTCAGCTGCAGCACTCAGAACTTGTGTGAGCTCAGGTCCCACATGAAGGGATGCTGTGATCAGTAGGTCACCTTTGATGATATTAGATACATACCCAAGTCCTCATTTTATACTATCTATGCCAGCTACTATCATTTTCCATTTTGATTATGAGGTAAAGGAGGCTCATTGATATTAAGTAATTTGTCCAAGATTTCAGACCCTGTGCCAGGACCCCCAATTTAGTTCTTCTTTATCCATCAACCTGACCTCTCAAATGTTATGCTGGTTCCTCTCAAACTGGGGTTGAATTCAGGCCACCTGCAATGTGCCTGGGCATTTGCATGCCTAACTTGATCACAGGATCACAGGATCACAGGAGGGTTTGTGCTGCTGGTTCAGGAGCACAGCTTGAACAGCAAAAGTGTGTGCCATGTGGCGGTCCAGTGATTGCTCTTCTTTTCCGGATGGGGTATATTTCTACACTGAAGTTTGGGGAGAACAGGTCAACCTCTATTCTGCTATTTTTCTTTCAGGTGTGTGCTTGTGTGTGTATGTGTGTGTGTGTGTGTGTGCGTGTGTAGGCCAGATGTCATGCTATATGCTGGGTATCTTCCTCAACTGCTTTCTACCTTATTTTTTGAGACAGGGGCTTTAACTGAACATGGAGTTCCCGGCTTGGCTAGGTTGGTTTGAGTAAGTTTTAACAAGCCACTCAAGTCCCACCCTCACTGTTACTGATTGGGGACAGCACCTTCTCAATACATTGGTAGACAGAAGTAGGCTGTCTGGCCCTTTGCCTGCAAGGAGGCACGGCTCCTCTTGTGACTCCATCTTCCTCACTTCTCCATCTTGCACCTTCCTTCCAGCTGTGGATGAGCACCTCCACATACTCCACCTTGCTTGCACAGATTTTTTTTTCCTGTCACAACTTGCATTCTTGCACCCACTCCTCATTAGATGGCTGCTGCTAGTTAAGTTCCCCTGGTTGACCCCACTCTTGTCTTGAAGGCCAGTTCAGGTGCTAGAGCTAGGGCTGGAGTGCCCCTCTGCTGATCTCTTATAATACATCTGTACCTTCTGTCCCAACAGTAGTTACTGGTGTCCCATTTGCTCCTTCATTAATTTGTAAGTTCCAGAGTCAAAGGGCCACTGTCCTATTAAACTTCATATCCCCACTGTCTAGCTATTGTATCCACCACTCAATAGATGTTAACAAATGTTGATGGATCAGCTGACCAAATAAATGAAAGGCTATTCTAAAGAAATGCTGACAGTAACCACAGATACAGTTGACATAGTAGGGAAGAAGCAGACCCTTCCGTTTGTTGTTTGGGGCCATGTACAACATCTTGGGAAAAGTCAATTGACTAAAACCTGTACAAACATTCCAACTTAGAGATTATTGCTCTAAAAACTGATATTGTAAAAAGCCTGCCACACATGTATAAACCCACAACGGCTCAACTATCCAGTAAGTTCCAACAGCCACTGAAAAAGAAAGCTGAGTCTTCTCTTTACCGAATTCATACTGTGCTTGAACATAGAAAGCATTCTCTAGGACTTGTGATTTTTTTTATATAACAAAGTTGGGGCTGGGGAAATGGCTTGGTGGTTAAAGTGCTTGCTCTGAAGAGTGAAGTCTGGAGCTCAGACTCCTAGCACTCATGAATTCTGGGTGGTCTTGGCAGACAGATGGGAAATCCCAGAGCAAATTGCTTAGCTGGAGTAGTCCTAACAGCAAGCTCAGGGTTTGACTGACAGACCTTACCAATGAGAAGTAGGATGATGTGCATGAACATACAGAGACATATGCATGAGCATCCATGTGGACACATATGTGTGACCACACATTTTAACATGCATATACACACACAGACACACATGAAAACAGAGAAAAGGCAAAGTGCAAAAGTTCTTTGATCAAAGCATCATCATCTATTTATATATGTGTGCATGTATGTGTTTATGTGTCTGTGCTCCATAGAGGCTTCTGTATAGGAAGGCTCCTCTAGAAAGGATGCCTAGGCTACTAGGAGGATATTTGTCTCTGGTGGAGTGGGATGGGAGACAGCGCCATGTGGCCTTTGATCCCCTATCCGTTCCTAGCTGTATGTTGGTATTAATAGAATGGAAATAGGGCTTTCTGGTTGCTGGGGGAACTGAAGGTTGATTTTTTTTCAAGATAGTGACATTTTTGTTCTGAGGTTGTAGTCTTGATGATATTTAGTTTGGATAAAAAAAAACCAGGAAAGCACAAACATTCACCCAGGTAATATACAGATTGTCAAAACAAGCTAGGTATGTATAAGGCAAGTTCTCTGTGGCTATCCACGAAGGTATTTTCTGATAGTTTTTGCCCTTCCATTTGGGTACCTGGAGACTAAGGACAGTCTTGCCCTGTGTGGTCACATTACTTGCAGAAAGATACGAGTGTCTGCTTGATTTAATCCGGACCCTTATCTAACTTCACAGAGGCAGCAGGCATATACTGGCTGCCCTGCCAATCTGCAGGAGTCTGGGAGTGTTTCACAGAGGCATTGCTAGAAAAAAAGCTGCTCCTAAGCACCTCTTTCAATTGTGTCTACTGCATTTTCTCTAGAGGTGGCAGGGTAGGGGACATGCCCATCAAGGGGAGTGATGGAGGAGACTGGACATGCCCAGTGCAGCTCTACCCCATGGTTGGGCTAATGTTCTTTAGTTTGATGATTTTTGTGAAATATTGTGCAAGTGGCTCTTGGAATCAGGGACTCTGCTTGAATCTTGGCTGCTAGCAGACCAGGGCAAAAGGCATTTTATTTTCCATCTGCCAGTGCAATTAAACATTGGCTGGGGATGTGCCAATTTTATAAGGATATTACCCACCTTAAAACCACAGGTTTATAGCAGGTAATTAGGAGATAATCACTGATGCTTCCTTGTGTTTAGTAGCTAAGGAAATAAAGCAGACCCTTTTTGGTTGTTGCTGCTACCATTGATTCTTGTTTTATTTTGGGTTTGGATTCAAGGGCCAGGGAGACCAATAGCTGGTCTCTTGAGAAGCTTGTAGACTGCTGCCAACTCCTGGTACCTTGGGAGTTTCTACGACAAGCTCTGACTCAGTTCCAAAGGGAAGATGGAGATGGGGTGGTTCTGAGAGGTGCTTATGCCGGATGCTGAATGGGCAGGTGGAAGAAAGCACCAAGACAGATGGGAAAGGGTGCAAACTAGGCAAGCCTGCCACAAATAGATGGAGGCAGACCTCTGGAGAACTACCTGGGGCTGACACCCAAGTCTGCAGTGTCCTCTCTTAGATCCTAACAGCACAGGATCATAGCCAGTGGGTATCTTTAAAAATATTTATTTTTATTTTAGGTATATACGTGTCTTGCCCGCACATATGTATCTGTACCATGTTTGTATTGTGCCCACAGAGGCCAGAGGGCATTATATCTCCTGGAGTAGGAATCATAGAGGATTGCAAGTCATCATATGGATGCTGGGAACTGATCAGAGGTCCTCTACATGGGTAGTGAGTACTCTTAGCCATGGAGCCATCAATCCAGTGAGCATCTTTAGAAACAGCACAAGCTTCCCCTTTCAGCTCAGGCTTCAAGTGCTTATATGAGCCATGCGTGTATGGTTTTAGTCTGGATGTCAGAGGTCTATCTAGAGAGAACCTCAGTTTTGTCTGTCCCTAGAATCACTAGAAGTGGAAATTGTAATGTGTCATATCCATAGACAACATGTTTCAGAGTCTCAGGGGAGTAAGATCAATATTTCATAACAACGTATTTTTTTATATATGACGTCAAATAAGAGCTTTTCTTTAGAAAGGGCCACATCAAATGTATACTAATTGTCTGCCTTCTTAGAAATATGATGAATCAGAATTGCCCACAATTTAATGAAGGGGTGGCTATGATTCCACTTCACTCTATTTGCTGAGTGTTAAGTAAGCTTATTCATAGTAGAGCTGAGATGGAGACCTGAGGCTGGGGATCCAGATGGGCTTGATTTGTAACTGGACAAGATTTTGAGGTCAGCACAAACATTGTCTTATTTGATTTTGGGAACAACCTGGTAAGAGTTTTATGTATTTTCAGGTGATTAAAAAAGGGATTAAAAAGAGATTAATCATATTATGTATTAATAAGCTACCAGCATAACTATAAACCTATTTTTTCAGACTTATAGTCCAGCTCCTTCCTGAAGGAGATGATGTTTTACTAATACTAGGTTCTTGGCTATACATAAAGAGAACACACCACTGTCTCTAGCATTCCATGATGTAGGTTGTGAGTCATTATTCACTATCCACTTTCCTTATTGCTCTGGAATGGATGTAGAACTTGCTTTTGAAACTGTGAAGAACCCTGACTGTAGTCTATGTTCTGGAAACAGTTTGGGTTTAGATCATCTCACCTATTGCCATCAGCTAAGGGCCCTGTGTCAAATTTATCTTGACTAGACAAGATGTTTTGTTTTGTTTTGTTTAATCACTGATGCCAGAATGCTTCCAAATCTCCATCCCTATGTCCTTGGGGTTGGGGAGGCATTCAGTTAGACACATAAAATGACTGCCATGCCTAGAACTGTGAAGTGCCAAAGACAACCAGACTAGGTCTAATGAGAATTCATATAAGTAACTGAAAAAATATCACATAAAAATTTAGAAGAGCACTTCATTCAGAGGTGTAGAATTAAAGAAGGGGGTGCCTGGAACAGAACTCTGATTCTCTGTATGAGCAGCAAGAACTCTTAACCGGTTAGCCATCTCTCCAGGTTCACACTGTCACATTCTCTAGGATATGTAATGCTACGTTTCTGTAGAGGAAGGAGTGGAGCAGGAGTCAGCAGGCTCCAGCTCTGGCCTTGACCTCCAGGGACTGCTGTGCAATTTGCAGGACTGAATTCAGGATCTTCATTTGTTACTGGATGCCTAGCAATGACTTTGAAGGGATCAAAACTGAGAAGATAAAAGTCAGAACAACGTAGAACTCTCAGAACCATGGAACTAATCTAAGGGAAGGAAACAACTTGACAATTTGGATTTAGATATTCACTTCCCAGCTCTTTAAAACTCCTCGTTGACTCCTCCTAAAATATTTTCTCTCATCTTTCTTCAAGTGTACAAAGCCTAAAAGACCTAAGCCTTTTGTCTTTCTAGTTTATGGAAGTACAGACATAACAAATATTTACTCTTTCTTTTAGCTCTATAATTGGAAAAGCATGCATAATGAGGAGGCTGTCAGCTCTTAGCCATGGCACTGACAAATGGAGGAAGAAGGGGTTCCGGGGAACTGGGGAGTATACCAGCCATGTGGGATGGATTCCTTAACTCAAGGTAACTAGTGCCATGTCAAACACTGGATTAGTACAGGGGATGTTTCTAATGTGTGCAGAAGAGGACACATTAATATTTAAGATAAAAGAACCTCCAAATCTCCAAATGTGGAACATTTGGAATACACAACATTAGGAAAGAACAAGTTTATGCTGACAGATCATTGCATGAGCGCCCTTTTGAGAGTTCTTCACAGTTTAAGTTTTTAAACTTAATTACAGGGTTTCTTATAGCCCAGTCTGGCCTCAAACTCACTATGTAGCAAGTGCTGGGATTATAGGTGTGCCACATCTTACTTGGTTCATGAGGTGCTGGGATGGATCCAGGATGGAATCATGCTTGCTAGGAAAGCACTGTTTCAACTAAGCTCCACTCTTGACCCCAACTAATCAGGGTTGATAGAGGCTCTGCTATAGCCTACAACCTTCTGTTATTTTCCTGACATAATTTGTTTGTGGTTCAGTGAATACAGGCAGGTACTTACTATTGAGCTGCTGAAGGCCACAGGAGGCTGTGAAGTTTCCCAGCGCCCCACAGATCTTTGTCGGGAATGGCTTTGGATAGGAACCCGGGCACTATGGCACCTCCTCAGAGGCTGGGCACCTCCCTGGCTTCTTGTTGTTGCTGAGCCCTGGGCCCATCTAGGTGGGAAGGACAGACATTGGTACTGGGTCCACTCCTCACTATCTGAGTCCAGCTCCTTTGGCATCTCCAGTCGCTTGGCTGTAAGAAAGGAATCTTGTCATGTCCTGGCTGAGCTGTGTTTGTGGGTGTGTGTGTGTGTGCTAGACATCAGGGGTTGGGGAAGAGTGTAGGAAAGTTCTGTGGAAAACTGTATCTGGGCTGCTAAGACTGGAGAACGTTATGTGACCTTGTTCTTTGACTCCAACTGAGGATCATTTTGAAGATTTAATAACCTAATGTGTGACAATGACTAGCAAGCTGGGTACCTGTAGCAGTAACTGTTATATTATTAAAAAGAAATAAGAGGCTCCCATGTAAATGGTGAATGATCACCATTGTGAAGAAGATAGAGCCATCTATAATATATCCTGCTTTCTCTTTATTGTGTGTGTGTGTGTGTGTATGTGTGTGTGTGCACTAACTCAGTTCTATAGGTTACATTCAGACATGGAAAATAACAATCCAGATTAGTTCACATTCTAAACCCAAACACTGACTTGGTGAAATCGAAGATATCTGTTAAAATGAAAGGCATTTTCTAAATATGCCAAATTTTACCCTGTGCCTATATTTAAATCTGTTTTGACACACCGGGTAATGTCACAGAAGAAATTTCTCAGCCTGGCTTCATGACGGATCCACAGTTGGGATACATTTCATCTTAGCCCATCTTTGATGTAAACATACTTTGCTGTATAGAGGGGTAAAGAAACTTGCCCAAATGCCACAAGAACCTCTGTGTGTGTTGGGTGGGTGGGGGGATGGGATCAGGATAGCATCCTTGTTCCCCTGTTCTCATAAGAGAGCAGGGTACTTATGGACCCGCATACCATTTTCTTGGTGACAATATTCACTGCCCACAATGGTACAACGCCGGAACACCATCTTGTTTTCTGTCAGGGTCCCTGTCTTGTCAGAGAAGATATACTGGATCTGGCCCAGGTCCTCGGTAATGTTTAGAGCTCGACATTGAATGGACAGATCGGTTTCTTCATCGTATAGGTCAAGGTCGTTGTGAAGGAGGAACACTTGCCCAAGCTTTACCAGCTCAATGGACACATACAAGGAGATTGGGATCAACACCTGAGGGGAGATAGATTCACACTGTGTCATAAACCGGCTTGATCCCTGCTCCCAGAGCCTCAATAGTGGGTAGCAAAGGCATTTGAAAGAAAGGCGAGGACAGCTAGCTCACAGCATGACTTTTTCCTGAGAAATTATAAGTCAGCAACTTCTAGCATCCCTTGGAGTTCTTAGGGCAAAGGGAAAGGAGACATGCCTCTTCAGCCCCTGTTGCCTGGGGTGAGGCAGACACTCGCCATTGGTTGTTCATTACAGCATGGTGAAGTTCTAGCACCACCTTCGAGAGAACTCAGATCCTCAGATCTCTATGTCCTGGAGAGTCATAGGCATCATTGTGAGTGTTCAGACTTTTGATGATTATTAACTTCTAACTTCTGATTTTTTTTCTATCTCCAACTCTTGGGGCTGGAGAGTCCTTGGTAGCTCCCTGTGCCATTTAATCTTCCTTTGGTCATGGGTTTTAGTGTTTTGCCGTTCCGTGTCTGGCAAAGGGATACGAACCTGTTGCTGTCTCACTCTTTAAACCTTCTTCTACAGCGATCTGAGGGGTTGTCCTGACATTACCTTCAATGTGAATACTTGATAGTACATCCGAAAGCAGTAGCGATCTTCCCATCTTGTCCTTGTAACTTCTTTCTGAAGCTAGCACTTGTTTTTCTTTAAAGCTGTAGAAGTGAGAGAGCTCCTACCTGGAGTAGGATGATCATTGTGAGGAACATATAGAAGCCTCCAAGGGCAAGAGAGAGGAAGTTCCCATCTGCATCTGGCACGTCGAAGGGAGGATGTTCTTTAAAGGTGCCATTCCAGAGGCTGTGGCCTGAGAAGAAGCAAAACTAGGCATGAGACACAATCTCTACTTAGTCCTCAAGTTGTCAGGTACCCATAGCCAGTTCCTGGACATGAGTGGGTACTTGAAGAGCCCACTTTTTTTTTTAAAAATTATTATTTCAATTTTTAAAATATATTATTTATTTATTTTTATTTAATTAATTAATTTATTTATTCACTCTACATCTTGCTTACTGCCCTCCTCTGGGTCACTGTTTCCACAATCCTTCTGACCATCCCTTTCCCCTTCTCCTTTGAGTGGGTGGGGGCCCCTGGGTATTCCTCTACTCTAGCACATCAAGTCTGTGTGCGAGGCTAGGCACACAGCCTCCCACTGAGGCCAGACTAGGCAGTCCAGCTAGAGAAATATATCCCACGGCCTGGCAATAGCTTTTGGGATAGCCCCCAGAAGAGCCCATTCTTATTCCACATGACACGGTGCTGTCTCCCCTGCCCTCTCTTTCTTTAGCTTGACAGTGGTCCTTCCTGTGCCCCATTCTTTACTCTCATCCCTTTGATGGAATGAGGGACACTAATTCTGTTTTTACTGAGGAAGATTAGCATGAAGATTACCTATATTTTGATGGAACATGTAGTTTTTAGTCATGTTGTAAGAAGTATGTGATTGGGCAGTCTTGATACATCTGTCCTCCTGTTTTCCTTCTCCTATCTACCCATCCCTTCATCCAGTCATTTACCCAACTATCCAACTCTTCCCAATCTTCCCTCCTATATTCAATAATTATTAATTGTATTTGTCCTGGTTTTTGATCTTAATAATACCCACTAAGCAAAGGACCATGACCCTGAAGGTCTGTGAGGGTGTGTGTGCCAGAACATAGAATGCTATGAGAGTCCACAGAACTCACACCATATACACTTTGAACTCTTTGTTTCCTTATTTGCTAAAGGGGTGATAACACCTATTATCACAGGATTATGTAAGATGAGCTACATTCAGCACCTGCTACAGATATATCTGAACTTGAATGTCCTTGAATGTTAATTAGTAATAGCTATCCTATAGTGTTATTGTGGAACTGGAATAATCTATTGCGCAGAAGTCTATGCTGGCTAGTTTTCTGTCAGCTTTAATACAAGGAAGAGGAAACCTGAACTGGGAAAATTCCCCTACTAGATTGGTCTATGGGCAAATCTGTGGTACAGTTTCTTGATTGGTGATTGATGTGGGAGGTGCCAGCTCACTGAGGTGATACCATCATCCATGGGCAGATAGTCCTGGATAATATTAAAAATGTGTGGCTGAGCAAGCTATGAAGAAGAAGGCAGTAAGCAGCACTCCACCATGACTTCTGCTTCAGCTCTTGCCTCCAGGTTTCTGCCCTGACTGCCCTGACTTCCCTTAATGATGGACTGCGATGTGCAATAAATCTTAACTAAATCAAATGCTCTTGGCTTCAGGGCACAAACTGTAGAGTCGAGTCACATAGAGAATATGCCATCCTGCCCAAAGCAGCCACCCAGCCCCTGTTGAAGCTGGGTCAAGTTATTCACAGTCACTTGGGAAGACAGGGGAATGACAGACATGCTATAATTTCATGGTGATAGTATAGAGCACAGACATGCACAGAGGAGGGTCTGCCACAGTAAGGTGAGAGCGTAGAGGAAATCAGAGTAGCTAGAAAGTGAAACAGGAAGCCTCAGGGGGTCTTAGAGTCTCTCTCTCTTTCTCTCTCTCTCTCTTTCTCTCTCTCTCTCTCTCTCTCTCTCTCTCTTCTCCCCCACCTCTGTGTGTGTATGTGTATATATATATATATATATATATATATATATATATATATATATATACACATACATTATGGGCAAAGCAGGAAGACACACCTTGATATAAAGACAAAGAGAATGCTTGATAAGGAACTGTGGAATGATACTTGCATGGGAGAACTTTCTCCTCTTTATGGGCTATGCTTTAGTAAGGCAGCAAAGAGTCCTGTTTTATAAAAGTTGCTATTTGCAATAGAAAAATTTCTTACCTTCTCCACTGATATTCTCTCTTTACCATTTTGGAGAGCCTGCAAAACTGACTCTGGGTGGCCTGTGCCTTTTCTCTGCATGGCCATGTAATCATTAACTCCCACACCCCCCCCCACCCCAGACACAGTGATCTCAAATGTTCTTTCACTTCTAGTATGCCTGAAAAACCTACTCAATCTGGGGACATAGCTCCTGTGGCTCTATGGGCATGGCTAGGAGTTGTTCCTTGCTATGGTTTCCTCTGTCTTCTTCTGCAGCCTTTCCAGCTGTGAGCTGCCTACTCAGGCACAGCTGTTAGACTCACATGGGAGGTACACTAAATAAACACTCCTCACCTCATTGAGGCAAGCTCTAGTGCCTCACTATACTGACACACTAGATCTCTCTCTCTCTCTCTCTCTCTCTCTCTCTTAGACACTATCTTTTTTAATATGGTGATGGTTATGATTTCAGAATAAGGCTGGCAGCAAACATCGTTTCTGTTTTCTAGGTCAGGGTCATCAGGTGTTTTTGAGCTCATGAGTTGTTCCTCTTGATCTTCTGTGATTGATTGTGGGCCTCCTTTAGCTTTCTGTGAAACAGCCATAGATTTAAGATGATTGTTAAGAGCTCCATGAAGAACCCTTTCTTGTCTCCACTCTGAAGATCAAGTTAAATGGCTCTAGCTCACTACCTTCTGTGCCTTCTAAAGCTTGGTCTTGCTCTTATGCACTAGATAGGCAAGTTCTGTCTGTCTATAGTCATTCTTCTCCCACCTCTGTGCTGTCCTTGCTTCTCATGTGGCTAAGTACCGTTTTTCTCTCCCCAGAGCTCCCTGCTTCATTGTGCTTCTGAACTTTGTCTGGTGCCTAGCCTCTGTAGCAAATATCTGCCTCATTTAGGAATCAGTTAGAGCAGGTACCTCTCCAGGAAAGACTGCTCTCACTTGTGTTTCCACAGTGCCCATGGGAGGCAAAATAACACACCACTCTTACTGAGGTACATTCTAACCAGGGGAAACCAGGGGGTCCTGGAAAGAGGCTCTTTGATGGGGTCAAAAGGAATTTGCGGATGTAATTAACTCATGAAATCTGAAATGAGGAGTGGCCTGGATTCTCCTGGTGGGTTCAAGGATGTAATTACAAATGTGTTTTAAAGGGAGATACTACAGACAAGGCTGGGAAGATGTGAGCAGAGCCTGGAGGATGCTGCTATTGTAAGCAACAGAGACATGCAAAAAGCCTCCAGAAACCCACAGACAGGACTGGATTCTTCCTCTGTCTCTTCCGAAGGAGTCAGATCTGCAGGAATCATGATCTTAACCCAGTTAAATTGGACTTTTGATGTTTTAGGGCAGAAATCTTCAAAGAGAATTTGCACTGTTTTAAACCTCTTGGTATGAGTTAATTTCACCGCAACAGCAGACAATGCAGTATCCATGGACAGTCTCCTGTGGAGTAGAGTAGGCTGAGCTTGTTGAGTCTGTTCAAAGGTTAGTCCTGTGCGTCAACCCATCTCACTATCCTTCCATGCTCAGAGAACACTTTGGTTCCCGGAGAAAATTTTAACCCATCAGTGATTGACAGTATTGCTAATTCTTAAAGAATACATGTGCACTTTTAGGGGATTTTCATAGAACTCCACTAAGGTAGGCAGTACAGACTTGATTTTTCTTTCAGGAAATTAAAGCTCAGAATTGTAGTGACTTGCCCAAAGTAACAGATCTCTGTGTTGCTTTTTGCAGAACATCCCATACCTACAGCTCCAATGAGGCACATGAGGAAGAGGAGGCCGATGCAGAAGAAGATATCAGTGTTGATGCGCCGCTCAATTTTGCTGCGTTTGTATCGGGGGCCACTATTGTTCAGCATGGCTTTTGTCTCATGGCCTTTGAGAGAAAAATTGGGAAAATCAGTTTCTTGGCTCCTACAGGGGCTTTTGATAAAAGCGAGGTTTCATTTTGCTATGTTGAACCTGTCCTGCTTCAGGGAGTCTACTCAGAACAGGCAGCACAGGCCTCACATAGTTGATCAGCAGATCTCACATAGTCAGTCAGCAGGCTTCACATAGTCAGTGGGTCTCACATAATCAGTCAGCAGGACTCACATAGTTAATCAGGAGGACTCAGTTGTTGAGCATCATCTCCATGCCAGGCACTGTGGTGGACAGCACCAGACCCCAGACCTCTTATGCCATGGGATGGATACACATTGCATCACTCTAGAAAGAACCTCCTTATTTTTTAGATACTATGCATCTGAGTGGTTAATATGTCTGAAGAAAGGGATCCTTTCCTAATTTGCATAGAGCATGATTTCTTGGCTGTTTTAGGCTTGTGGTAGGATATAATGATTAAGCAGGTGGTTCTTGGTCTGGCAGAAACACAAACAAATAAGATCAGTGTAGCTATTAACAAGTCCCCTGAGATCAATGAGAACAGTAACCAAACAGCTAAGGCAGACACATGATGGCAGGTAGACAGTGATCATCAAGAGCTTCTCAGAGAGAGTCACTTACTAAGGGTGAAAGAAGAGTTAGAGAAGAGAGATTTAGATGGAAAGTAATGTATACGCAAGGATCCTGCAGGATGGATGAGCTTGGGCCAGTAGTTCCCCTGTTTATTTCTTTGTGTCTAAGGTGCTGATGCTTCATGCAGAAGAGCAGTAGAGCCAAAATCTGTCACCCTAGTGTTCACCAGGTACACCTCCACATAACATCTTGCTCAAAGAAAAAAAAATGCCAAACTTGGAAGACTAACAGTTTTCCTAGTTACTTCTTTTCTAGCTGGGAAAACTGAGCATCAGGGTAGAAGGAACTTGCCCAGTGGGAAAGGATAACAACACTGGAATCACAATGGGAAGCCAGGTTCCTATCTTCCACCAACTCATGATGGTCAGGGAACTTCAGGTGAGGTGCTGAGAAACTAACAAGTGGCCCTCAGACTGTGACTCTCCTTAGGAGCTGCTGGATTTTAATGTCTGTGTGTGTTTAGCACCAGTCAAAGTGAAATGACGTCACTCATATTTTTGTGTGTGCAAAATTAAAACCAGCTCCAGAAGCGGTGGCTGCAATGCTACTGAATTAGCTGCCCTGAGGATTCAAGATAACAACAGTGGGAACGAAGGAGCTCAGATTATTAAATTAGAGTGGAGGTGCTGCAGCTGTGATAGGCTCTGACAGTGATGGGCACCGGCTGCTGCATCCATCTCCCAATACCTGCCTCAGGCTCACTTCCTGGGCTCCTCACCCTCTGAGACCACTCCATTCTTTTGGCAGGAAGTGAGGTCAAAGGCAAAGCAGTTAGGAGAGGGGTGCTGGAGTTGGGACTTGCTCTGTGTACATTTGACCCTGGCTCACAGGGAGTTCATCTCAAGAGGTGTGGGACCTCAGGCAAATGGATTCTTCTGCACTTGAACTTCTCAGCTGCAAAATGGGATAGTGTGTGTGTGTGTGTGTGTGTGTGTGTGTGTGTGTAATTAAACTATACTAAGAGTCTATTAGCTCTAGGTAAGTAGGGGGAATGTGGAAAACTCTCTCTGGCTCTTTGTGACAAGAGGATTGTCCCATCATGATATGACACAGGTCCTAACCAGAGCTGAGCCAAGCAACCCCTGCTTCAGGTCCTTCTACCTCCTCACACTGTGAGCTAAAGTTATCCTGCCCCAGGTACTGTAGTATAGCAATGCATAGTGATGAGAATGTTTCCACATCCAGAACCAAACAGCGAATAAGGGAAACATTAAAATCATAACTGAAAAAAACAAAGCCACCAGTAACTGGAGTTCAGCAAGCCTTCCTTCCCATCACTAGATACAGCACTAGGTGACTTGCATGGGATAGGCCATTGATTCTCAGGAGTCTGTAAAGATGATACAAATGCTCTTCTTCTTATACAAGGAAGTAGGAAAGCTGAGCCACGAAGGGAGAAGCTATCTATTGGTGGGGTTATTATGAAAACCTGCCCATGTTTATGTCCCCAAACTACCCTTCGAGTGATGACCTGAGTCCCTCTTTCTATCTGGTAGGATACATGGTTTGACTCCTATCTCGTTCTGTCTTCTGTGGACTGAGTGAGTGAATTCCTTAGACTCCCAGCCTCTGCGAGCTTAGCTGAGAAATGAACAGTCGAATGGCTCTGCCCCTAGGAACTCCTGTGAGTTGCCATTGTCTGAAGATGAATTTAGAGAGGCTGGAGATGGGAAGACAGGATGGGGAAAAGAAACTATATAGAGAAAATGACCTGCGTAGATGACAATGCCAGCTGCCACCTCGGTGTTTCGGATGGTGCAGCCTCGGAGCAGGAGACTCTCGCTGCCAAAGCCAGTCCTGGTCTGATCAGGATGCTCCCTGGGAACGAGGAGAGAAGGTCAGGGTGTGTTTTCTGCTGGTTTTCTTATGTGGTTTCTGGTCAGTATAATGGAACTAGAGGCTATGAGTGAAAGCAATCCATTCCCTCCTTTCAGCAACTATGGCTGCTCTTGGGAATCCCAACTCTGTGTCCAGGCTCATCTCACCATTGTTCCTGGGAGACTGGGTGATGTTGGACCATCAGAGGGAATTGTTCCTTCTGAAGAATCTTTAATTTACTCACACTAAAGGCAGAGCTGTGCTGAGAAAAATCCCAAATTTTAATTCTTACACTCAAATTGGTTGCAGGGATAAAATTCAAGAAATGGGCTTTTGGACCTTTGAGGTTTGGTGTTGTGTCTCCCTTCGACTGTGTTTACCACCCTAAACCAACAAATTAGCTGCTGGGGACTGGAACCACACTAGGTGAGCATCCTGGTCCATAGAAGATGCCAGATCTTTCTGCCTTTTAAATCATGACACAAATGATAAATAAAGCAAGAAGGTGTGGGTTACAGTCTTCTCATATCCGAGCTCCCTCTCCCACTGGGTCTCTCTTGCTATATATATATTCCTTCCATTACTCAGCCTCTCATAAAGTACACAGGCATCCTAGGAGGGCACACTGACCCTTTGTCTGACTACAGGAGGCACATTCTTAAAGAGGAAGCAAAGCACCTTTCTTCTTCCAGCCTCAGGAAGTACTTCAGCTTTCCACTTCATGTTAGAAAGTTCTGAGGCATAACGACTCCATTTATGACCTTCAACATGACATTCTAACCTGATTCCTTTTCCCTGGGATTTCAGCAAGTTTAAAGGTAACATTCTAGAGCTGCTGAGGGGACCGGAGAACAGCGGTCTTAACACTGACTCCTTTCTCCCTGCTTCATTTTCCTTTGTGCAGCTATAACTTTTTTTTCTGTGTTAATGAAGTTGAAGGCAGTTTATAAGCCAGGTCATGCTGTCATATCCACTTTAGAAAAGGAAAATGGAGGCAAGTTCATAGCTCTTTAAGTGACAGTTTTGATTCTAAAATAGCTTGCTATTTCATGCTGAGCTCATATGCAACATATGCCCATTAATTGACCAAATGATTGTCTTTCTTCTTATTTGTTGGCTTAAATCTTTTTCATACTTTTTTTTTTTTTTTTTTTTTTTTTTTTTTTTTTTTTTTTTTTTTTTTTTTTTTGGTTTTTCAAGACAGGGTTTCTCTGTGTAGCTCCTGGCTATCCTGGTACTCTGTAGACCAGGCTGGGCTGGAACGCAGAAATCTGCCTGCCTCTGCCTCCCAAGTGCTGGGATTAAAGGTGCCACCACCGCCCAGCTGATTAAATTCTTTCCCCTTCCCAAACTGCTTTCAAAGACTCTCCACTGCCCCATCCATGTAACTTTATGTTCTTTCTCTATATTGGTCGAAGGAACAAAACAAAACAAAAACAAAAATGAAAAAACAAAAATCAAAAGAAATACCAAATAACAAAGATAAAATATACCAAATACCTAAAACAAAATATGAAAATGAAAACAACACTAAAAACATGGATGCCATTTTGTCTTGGCTAACTACTCCTGAGCATAGGGCCTGCCCTGAAGTGTAGTTGATACACTTGCTCAGTGGCACTCAGCTGAAGAAAACTCCCAGTGGGTATCAATTACAAACAGCTTCCTGTTTGGGGATGGGACTTAGAGGCTACCCACTTCTGCCTCTCCATCCTGGAAGGTTTGAACTTGTTGGAGGTCTTGTGTATGCTGTCACCAACTCCATGAATCCATGTGTACATCAGATTCACTGTATCTGGAAGATGCTTTTTCTTTGGAGTTATCGCTACCCCTGCCTCTTAAAATCTTTCTGCCTTTCCTTCCACATAGATTCCTGAGCCTTGAGGAGAAGGTTTGAGAAAGATATCTCATTTAAGTCTGAGTGCTCCAAAGTCTCTCTCTGCATAGTCTAGTTATGGGTCTCTGTGTTAATTACCATCTACTGCAAGAAGAAACTTATCTGATGAGGGTTGACTGATCCTCTGTCAGATGTATAATTGATAAAGCCTGTCTTTTTTATATAGTTTTATTATATAGCTCAAACTGGCTTTGAACTATGATCATCTTTCCTTAACCTCACACCGACTGAGATTACAGGCATGTGCCACTGTGTTCAACTTCAATTTTTGTAAATGTTAACAATTCCTTATTCTGATTATAAACTATATTGACTTACATGATTGTGCATGGCTCTGGAAGGTTAGTAGGGTCATTTTATAAAAGCTAAGGCTTACAGAGACTGAGATTTTTTTCCAAGGGCTAAACACCTAATATCTTAGGATTCTGGATTGCAGAATTACAGATTATTTGCAGCTTGTAGTTTATGACAGCCTGATGTAATAATACAGGGATAGTCAAGTTCTCCCTCTCACAGTATCCATTTTTGAATAGATGAGAAAAACAGTTTAGCTGTCTCATGGCTGTTCTTCCATTGAGCACTCTTTGTGAATAGAGATGTTTATGGTCAACATGCAGCGTTTATGTCTTCACATTAACACTTGGGCAGGCAATTTCTTTGTTGTAGGATTGTCTTATATATTGTAGGGTGTTGGGTGGCACCCTGGCCTTTGTCTGCAAAAGACCAGTGGCATAGCTCTCCAGCATGACAACCAATACTGCCTTCAGACATTGTCAAAGACTTCTGATTAAAGAGAAGGATCAGACTGGGAACTGTGGTCCTATGGAGATTCATTTGTTTAATTATTTTTGAGACAGTATGTCATATAGCCAAGACTGGTCTCAAACTTGTTACATAGTTAAGGATGACATTATATCTTTGATCCTTCTACTTCTAAGTGCTATGTACATGTCACTATCTCCAATTTATAAGACTATGGGGATTGAACTTAGGATCTTGTATATGCTAGATAAAGACTGTACTAATTAAACTACCTCCACCCAGCCAAAATGGTTGCATTTAAAATCTCAAGCTCATCATCTTCAAGTAGACTATAAGAAACTGTTCATCTTCTAGCTAACCTGTGTAATAACAGAGGATTCCTAACTTAAGGAGATCCATAAAGGCTTCTGGTATACAGAATTATTAGACATTTGATTTATGGGTACAGGGCCTCAAAGTTGTCTACTTGTCTGACATAGGTGGGGATGTAGGTCAAGATGGTAGAATCTTTTATAATTTTTGGGTTGATCATGGCTAACTAGTTAGACTTCAAGGTTTCTTTTCAAGGACTGGAGCCAGGGGGAAGACAGTTTTCTAGGAGAAGCAGCCAGAATGAAGGGGCCCTGAGATGAGTGGTGCTGGGCAGTGCTGTCTGAAGTCTGTGTGGGGTAGGCAGGCCTGAGGCTGCACTGACAATGAGACAAGACACCAGTTAGTAGCATGAGTTTGATGAAGAAAGAGCCATGGGGAAAACCAGGCCATGAAGCTGATCTCTAGGAGAACACAGAGATTGGTTCAAGGCACAGGTGACTTGGAATAACCAAATCCATCAACTCAGGCAGGAGGGGCATTGTGTTTGCCAGAGACAATGAGCAGCTTCTTCCATGATAGATGCATACAAAGAACTCTTCCCCACTTCCCATATTTCTCTCACTATCTCCATCCATCCTTACTGTATATTTGAAAGATAAATAAATAGCTTCAAGGGTACTGTACAATCTTCTGTGTTCTTCTTTTCCCTCTCTCACATTCCGCCTCATGATATCACACATGGGCTGAGCACAAGTTTGGGAAAAAAGGACCATCCCAGTAGACTGGAACCCTATTAGTAAGGATCGGGCACAACATAGCTGAGCTGTGGGAAACGGGGCAATTGAAAACACATTCATTTGGAGATGTTTGCTACCTGCTGTGAAATCTGGGGAATCCAGAAGTCTAGAGCATAAGATTTCCCATCTGAGACATAGAGAGCATGGTCCCTACTCCCTTGGGTGGCTATAAAGACCACATAAGATGGTATTCTGAGAACTCCTGTGGCACTGGACAAGGCTACTCATTTATTAGCCTTGCTCTTGACTCTTACTGTAGTTATAGCAAACAGATCAGTTGTTTGATGTGAGCCAGAATTATAGTAAAATTCTGAGGCTGACCCAAAGCTGAAGAGTAACAATTCTAACACAAACATCTATGACAAACTGGGCATTTTTTTTTTTTTTTGGCACAGTTTTGCTAATCTGAGCTCTGCATGATAGACAACTTGATTCTTAGGGAAGAGAAGTCCTGCTGTAGAAGGTATATTGTAGGTATTATAAATTTTACTGTGCAAGGATGTACCAACAAACACATAGGTAAATAAATTGATCCAGCTCACACCATTTATTGATGGGAGAAGTACCACAAGCCCAGGTCTATAAAACTCGAACATCTCTAACCTCAGGATCTAGACCTTTAATTGTCTGGTCATTTCAAAGAAATACAGTCTCCCACAGCAGAGGAGATGTTTACTAGCAGCCAGGGGCCCTGGATACTTACATATAACCCTTAAATTTGCTGAGATGGTTGTTCGGCTTTTCACACACGATGGTACTGTGGAAGTGCTCTGGTTGGAACTGCACCTCCTGGGAAAGAGAGGAAAGACCTGTGAAGCAGTTGCATCAAAGGGATCTAGCCTTCGTAGGCTCCCAGGGAAAGCTAATTGCTGCTATGGGCATTACAAATGCGGCTACTGTGCTTGGTCACACTGATGCTTGCAGCATGTCAGGGTAAAGTTACCTCCTCATTAAGGAGAGGAAAGTCGATATGAGCACAGACTTGGTTGTAGATTAAAAGCAGGTGGGTGAAGCAGAAGGCAGCCTTACATAGCTCTCCTCTCACCCACAGGCTCATGCAGTCTTGCTCCTTCCCTCTTCCATGAAGTTCCCTGAGCATTGAAAGCATGAACATTCAGCTAAAATAACTGTAGATTCCTATCTAGGGCCCATGACCACCATAGTTCTAGGTTCTTGACAAGGTTTACAATTCCAGCCTTAAAATCCCTCCCATGGGAGGCTTGTATAGATAACCTACCCATAGCACTTCAGCTATGCAGTGACTGTTTTTGTTGCTTTGATCTCATGAGTTTCCTCATTGACCATCACCCATTGAAAAAAGAACTTTCCCCTACCATAGTTGAGAACACCCCAAATCTATGAACATAAACACATATTTAGAATTGTAGGAGCAAATGAATTTCTGAATGAATGTGTGTTGTCAACATGGGCACAGCCATGTAAGAGATCAATGCCTTAGATACAGGCAGTAGCAAAATCTCCCTCTGGTGTGAGTGTGAATGTTGACAGTGTACAGAGAAAATCTTCATATAGGTCTTCCATGTTTATGGCTAAAAGACCGGCACCCTACAGAGACCCCTCACACCAAGATTAGCTAAACCTGCCTCCTTGTTCAGCTCCATATAATAATGCTACTTCCTTGCTTGTATGTTTGTAATAACCCTGTCTCCTTGTCTAACTGTAGGTAATTAATTTTACTCACTACCTTGTTCATTTGTTCATGATAAACACACTGAGCTTCCAGGGGACTGCACCTTCCTCATCTGAGAGCCCAGATAACTTGATCCCAGCTTTACTATACATGTCTCTGTTATTTCTTCATTTCCTTGTTATCCATAGTCTGGGTGTCAGCACTCAAGCTGTGCTAGGACATGTCATAGAATGCAGTTTGATAGCATGCACATGCAGCAAAAATAACTGTAGATTCTTATCTAAGGCCTATAATCTCCATAGTCATAGGCTTTTGACAAGGTTTACAATACCAGCCTTAAAATCTCTCCCTCCCATGGAGCAGGTCATGCACAGGTGGACAGCACTAATTGGATTCAGAGGTTATTAATAACAGTAAATGAAGCTATGACATTGGGGGGGGGAAGATTGGGTTGAAGACACTGGGGAGGACTTAGAGAGAGGTAGTCATGAGTAGATGATTAATATTCATGGTATAAGTGTATAACAACTTCAAAGAATAAAAAGTACAAAAAAGCAATATGGTGATACTGATGTTTCTCTGGCACCTCTGGGCTTGTGTGTAGTCTAGAGCTGCCCAATGATAGTCTACGTCTGCTTTATCCGTCATGGGAGCCACCAGTGTGGCCACTGAGCATGTGTGTAGTCTAGAGCTGCCCGATGATAGACAGTCTATGTCTGCTTTATCCGTCATGGGAGCCACCAGTGTGGCCACTGAGCATGTGAAGTATGTTGGTTTGAACTAGACTTTTTTCTAAAAATGCAATTGAATGTAACTAAATGAGTGTTACATGTGGCTACTGGCTACCACACTGGATGACACAGAAATCCATGGGGGAAAGGAAGGACTTCTTATGGTCATGGTGGTAACTCCTGCTCTCAGAACACTTCTGCAGGCAAAAGAGTCACAAGTTCAATGCCAAGCTGGCTACATAGCAAGTCATTGTCTTAACACCAGCAGTAGTAAGAGAAGGGGTGATGGGCACACTAACTGCATACTGCTATATTATACATGCCGTATCGTTTCCAGGGCTTAGAATTAGCTATATACATATGCAGGTATGCATATTCATATACCGTTTTGCATTTCAAAAATGGGTCCATGGTCCTGTATCTGGAATATTCCTTCAAACAACATGTGTATATGTGATGTATATGTATATCTGCCTGTGTGTAGGTTAGAAGTCTAATATCTCATGCCTTCCTTAATGTTTGAAACCTTATTTATTTTATTTTGAGATGGTGTGTCTTACTGAATCACTGATGAGACTAGTCTGGCTGGCCCTCAGGCTCTAGCTCTTCCTAGCCCACTCTCCCTAGCACTGAGATGACAGGCAGACACTGCTATGCCCAACTCACATGTATATATGTGTATATACATATGTATGCATATATGTGAATGTATATGTGTAATATATATGCATATATATACATATATATGTGTATTATATATCCTATTTCTTTTCATTCTTTTCTGATTGAATGTTTGTATCATTTGTTTTGACTATAGAAACTCTCTCTTCCTGAAGTTGTTTCAGATATAGCATAGCAGAAGTAAAAGCAGCTAGTACTCAGCAAAGCCTTTAACACTCGAGCCTCGGTTTCTTTATCTGTAGAATGCAGCTAATATCACCACCCTGCCTATCTCATTGGTACCTTAGAAGATAGAATCTATGTGAAAGAATTCTACAGTGCATATTATTCTACTCAAACAGAAGGCAGCAGTGCTGAAGACCACAGTGGGCACGGTTCCTGGATAGAGTTTGGAAGATGTGAGCAAGTAAATTTATCACTCAGGGTTGTAAGCTACAGCTGTTCAAAGGGGCAATTTGATTAGAAGAAATGATAGCATTTTCTGTCTTTGTGTAAATATACTGTCCATTACACCCATGGGGGTGCCAACATAAATAAACTCTCTACTCACTCGATATAAATTGCCCATCCAGGAGTTTCTAAAAATATGGCTCTTGTCCCTCCAGGTATTGATTCTTTCAGGGACAAACAGTGAGTCCTGAGATGATGACAAATCATGCTGTAATTTGTCAGCTGCTTTTGCGCTCTTGATTAAGCCATGTGCTTTGGTCCTGACCCATACCACTCAGCTTGTTGCTGGGTTTCAGGACAGAGTGGCAGCTAATAATCCTGCAGCAGCTCTGAGTCCCTGTTGCCTATTGAATCACACCCCGTGGGGCTCCGGCCACAGCCATGGTGAAGGTTGACTCTCTTGCCCTATGCTTGCTCAGAGTAAACCTATTGTGTCTTTTCTCTGGTTCCTTCCTTCCAAGCACTGCCCATGGGTCCTCCGTCTTCATTTTGTGGAGGCTGGTTTTGCCTTTTCTTGCTACCTGTCTCCATGGTTCCTTCCTGCACTCTCCAAAATGGATGCAGACGACGCACGGTTACTGCTTTTGCAACTGTTGATATTATTTTTAAAATATGTGTATGTGGTATGTACCTGTGAGTGCAGGTAGCCTTAGGGTGCAAAAAAATGGTGTTGTATCCCCTTGAGCTGGTGTTACATTCAGCTGTGATCCTTCTGCTGTGGTTATGGAAACCAAAGTTGGGTCCTCTGCAAGGGTAAGTACATGCTCTTTTAACCACTGAGCTCTCTCTCAAACCCCCAATGCTGTGTCCTCTAAACGTGAACATGTGGCCCTATTTGTCTGTAAGGACAAGCTATGGTTCCTCCAGGGAAGCTTTTGTGACTGCCAAAGGATTTATGTAATTCCCAGGCCATCTCACATCAACCAGGCTTAGCAACTTCGATTCTCCTCCCAGGTAGGGTGGGGCTCATCTCACCAACCTCTTAGATGATTCTATTAAAGTTAATCCAAGCAAGATACTTGTTTTGAATTGTTTTTTTTTTTTCCTCCTTAAGCTGCTACTCTTTGGTAAGAGTCCCACCGACTATAACCAAAGCACAGGGAGAGAGAAACCTCTTTCAGAGGAAGGTGTATGTCTCTGCAGGCCCTGAAGAAGGCCAGACTATCTTGCATGCTTTCTCTGTGTTAGGCACATGATAGTAAGTTCCTAAGGTAAATTTAGGAGGCGTGGGCAAGTGTATAGATGAGAATAAACTGAACGTCATCTCATGGTTGGTATGTAACAGATTGGCCTGTGGGAAAATCTGTGGGATATTTTCTTGATTGATTCGGAAGGGCCCACAGTGGGTAGTGGCATCCCTGGGCTGGTGGTCCTAGGATGTACAAGAAAGTAAAGTTAGCAAGCAAGGAGTAAGGTCGTAAACAGTACACTCCATGGTCTCTCCTTCAGTTCCTGCCTTGAGTTCTTGGCCTTACTTTCCTTTATGATGAATAAGTCATAAGATGAAATAAACTCTTTTCAACTCAAACTGCTTTTGGTCATGTCTTGAGTATGGCAACAGAACGAAAATTAGGATAGCGGACTCAAAAAGTGTCTTCAAAGTTGAGGCCTCATGCATTCATTCTCTTCTCATTCATGATTTTGAGTATGTATTGAGTATCAGGACATGAATCTTGGGGAAAGGGGAAGAGAGGAGGCGAGGAGGAAGTGGGTATTGACACAAAACAATTACTGTGGCGATAAACAACGCCCAGTTCCCAGTCTCACTCAGGTGTGTCCAGATGGTACCTTTGAAAGCAAAACAAAGCGGGCCAAAAGTCAGGGTGTCATAACTTCCCAGGTCGTGTTGTCTTATTCTTTGCTGACCTTTGTCTCAGATACAGCAAGCTGGCCACTGTCAAGGCCACCAGGAAATGCAAGCTGAAGCATATTGTAACAGGTTAGTACAGGAAACCCCTTACATGATCTTGCAGTTTTACCTTTTTAACTTTACTTACTGTCATGTTATTTTCACAATGGATTATCAAATCATTCAATTAAACTGGTTAACAAGTCCATGCTTCATTTCTTTTTTGAAATTTTAGTGGACAACTGCTCCATGTTTCCTTATCTCCCCTTCCATATTCCTTACAAAACAAGCCCCTAAACCCCTTCATTCCTTGCTCACATCTTGATGTAAGCCAAGGTGTCCTGTCTCTTATGCTGTCCCACTGTGGAACTGTGAGCTGAGTGCAATGACTCCAGGAAGGAAAATCACACAAGACTGCTTCACTGTCATCTTGGATGCCTAGTTGCGGTTTCTAAGCCCAAAGCTTCAAGCTTTCTTTTCATCCTCCGAGTCTTATTATATGTTCTTCTTTCCCTTCCTTTTCCCACCACATTCTTATAACAATTCTCTTTTGTTTCAATTGTCTAGAACCAGTCTCACTGAATTCTCTTACCTGTGAAGAAAAGAACACAAATCACTGTAGTGGCCACTCAATTCCATGGCTACACGACACCCTTTCTTTTGGGTGTGTTAAATTCTAACTCACAGAATTTATTTACACATTCTTTATTTACTTTATCATCTTTGACCTTACTGATTTTACCAAGTATTCAGAACAAATTAGTCCCATTTTTGTTGGAGAGAAAACTGAGGGATGATTTATTCCCAAATTTTCTGTATTTGCTATCCTTTCAAAACTTTCATTTTCGGATGTAAGTCCATCTGCTTTATCTCTTAAGGTCCCATTTCTTTACCACATATCGTAATCATCTGTTCTTTAAACTTAGACAATTTTTTTTTTCGACACAGGGTTTCTCTGTGTATCCCTGGTTGTCCTGAAACTCACTCTTTAGACCAGGCTGGCCTCAAACTCAGAAATCCGCCTGCCTCTGCCTCCCAAGTGCTGGGATTAAAGGTGTGCGCCACCACCGCCCAGCCTAGACAATTCTTAATATCCAATCACTCACATATACTTATAACATCTTGTCAAGTTTCCAACTGATTCTGTGATTATTCCTTGGTAGATGGTGGTGTTCCTAGGTCCCCCTTAAGGAACCACAATACTATCTGTAGGGCAAAACCAGGACTCATAACGTAGATGTAGTGATACTTTTCAAATTTTGTGAGAATTTTATTTTTAATTATTCTTGCTGCAAATCATTTATATTTTTAGTGTTTACATTTGTTTTATGACCGTTTCATACACATGTTTGATAATCCTGTTGGTTTTTTTCTCTGCTCCTCATTTTACCTCACTCTCACCAGTGTGGCCCTCCTGACTTTCCTGTACTCACATCCTTTGGTTTAGAGACTCCTGTTTTTAATCAAAATTGATAAATGACTAATCCCCCACAAAAGGTCACCAATTCCATAGGAGTTTTGCTAAATCTGTATTTTCTTTACTAATGAATACTGAAAGCATTACTACATGTTTTAGAGTCACACAAGGTATAAAGTGGTGGTTCTCAATCTGTGGGGTTGTGACCCTTTTGGGGGTTAAATGATCTGGGGGTCATTTATATCAGAATTCCTCCATATCATATATTTACATTATGATTCATAACAGTAGCAAAATTACAGTTATGAAGTAGCAACAGAAATGCTTTTATGGTTGGGGGTCACCAAAACATGAGGTTGTAACATTAGGAAGGTTGAGAACCACAGCTATAGAGTAACAGTGACACACAGTCATATGTTCTGAGAGTATAGGATTCATGTTTCAGATCATTTTGCAACCCCTCTGTCAATCTAGAAATTTTGAGCTCATGGAAGGAAAGGAAACCGCCAGGCTTTCCTCCAACACAGAACACATGTATTCTTCCAGATTTTACTATGAGCCAAAGATGTCTGTTAAACAGAAGAGTGAAATCAGTTATCACTGTGCTTGCTTACTGCTGAGTCCATTTCTGCACAGTGCTCAGGTGAGAGGGCCACCGTGAAGATACCTGGGCCTGGATTAGCCCAACAAAGCATGGGCAGGGACACCTCTCCTAATCGGATCAATGGGCCATGCCAAAAAGTGGTTAAAAGGCTGACAGAACACCATGCCAACTAAAGAAGCCATGAGGGGGAATGCTGTAGAACTTGGAATTCCTCTTTACTCACTCTTTTAAAGAAAAAAAAAAGTGCTTTACTAGGGTATCTAAATTGTGAAAGCAAATGTTCACCATACCTCATCTGCGGAGCTAAATGACTGTTTCCTTCCTGGAATGCAAATGAAATAAGCCCTAATTTCTGAGAGTCCTATTTGAAACTGCTGTTAGTTACTGGCACTTGGCAACCTTTCTAGTTCCTGGTTGGTGGTTGTCCTTTTCAAGATAACCATCGGGAGAGATGAGTAAACCCTTCCCTCTGTCTCTGGAGGAGGGGCCAGTCTACATTCTGGACAGTCTTCCTGCCGCAGCCACTGGCATACAAGGACATGGCTTGGGCTGGAAGGCTGTCTGATTGGGACCCTAATGATTCCTTGCAGACTGACTTTCCTTTTACCAAGTAGATGGATATTCTGTTGTTTTATTCAAGGCTAATAAATCTTAAGGTCTTGCTGTGACATTTTCCTAATAATGTCTGGGTTTGACATTCCAACAAAATATTGGAAAATGAATGATTTTGTCCCTGGATCATTTCCAAAAGGAATTATGAGTAGAGTTGTTTACCAAGGACTGTGTCATTCAGTCATTAGTTTCTGATTAGAACTAATAGGCTTAGTCTGTCCCCTGCCCTGTGTTTATTTTCTCTTTGACTCCAGGAATATGTTATTGCATTACTTCACAGAGAAGGCCTTTCATCTACACTCAGCGAACAAATAAATAAGTGACATGAGGCCTAAACTTTGGACAGTTGCCATCAGAGGGGCACTGATGTCTTAAGGGAGTGTTCACTGCAAAGCCAAACCTTCTCTGTATAAAACTGTCTTGTTAGAGATAACAAAAACACAAGAAAACAATGGGGAAAGCCAATGTTTTTAGCAATAGAGGTCGTAAAAAGCAGAGTATAAATTTCAACTCGAGAAGCTATATTGAGCTGTTCACAGAAGATACAATCATAATGTGTCACCTCTGCTGATAAATAATGGCAATGAAAATCCACACCAGGCATTGGTAACTGTTAGACATCCTACATACAGCATTGGATGAGAAAGTGAATTGATTAACTGGAAGCCAGTGGTGAAGAAGAAGGAGGAGTAGCAACATTTATAGAAGCCCAGAGAAGAGTACTCTATACACAATATTGGGAAGGCAGAGGAGCTAAGACAGGAAGCAGGTTTGGGGGAAGAAAGACTAGCATGGGGGGTGGTGGGACTATAGGAGGGAGGCAGAGGACATCCAGTCCCTTCCCAATATGGTAGACAGCCATGGCCATATATAATTTAGGATTTTACAGTTTGGGTCTATAATGGATGCGATGGATATCCATTGCTTTGCTGCTCAGAAACCTTTTTTTCCACAGATCAGTCCTCCTTATGACTTTCAGGTGGAGGATGCAATTCAGACAACCCTGCCACTCTGGCCATAGTTGATTGGTCTAGGACAATGGTGGTACCCAACCTGGGACAATCAGTCAATTTCCTGGGATGCTTTCCTAACATAGGTGTCAAGAAGACTGATTACTCCTCTCTAGGAATTAAATGGGAGCTGGAGTCAAAGGTGGAAAGAAATAACACAAGGGGTGGAGCTTATCCTGATAGATTCTGACTTCCTGGTACCACAAGGCCTAAGGCGCACTCACCTTGTATTTTTCCAACAATTTTCATTTTGGGAAAGGTATTTTTAGTCAGCATTTTGTCATATGCAGCCAAGGTACTTTTGTGTGTGTGTGTGTGTGTGTGTGTGTGTGTGTGTGTGTATTTGTATGCGTATGTGTGTTTTGTCTTGTATAGGGCAGAAGTTGACAAAGCTGTCTTCTTTCATTTCTTTCCACAAACTGTTTTGGGTCAGGGTCCTTTACTAAACCTAGAGCTTATTGATTAGATTAGATTGGGTGATCAAGCATGCTGAGGGAGGAATCCTCCTGTCTCTGCCTTGATGATGCTGGGATTACAGGCTCACATCCCCTTTGTAGTTTTAACAAGGGTGCTGGACATTCAACTTATGTCCTTAGGGATGGCTGTGCAGCATTTACTTGACTGAGCCATCCTGCAACTAAGATTTTTGACTAATCCACATGATAGGTATGGTTATCATATGAGACAAGGAATATTTTCCATATTGAGTTTAAATACACAGTTTTTCTTACTGGTTAAGGTTGTGTAGGCCAACATTTAAATTTAAATATGTTATTCTAAGGTATGGAGATGGTCGAAGGAGAAAATCTGAAATCTTTATGCTATCATCCATAAATACTTTACGGTGATTACATTTTTCATGTAACCTGGCAGAGTGGGTTCTGAATGGATATAAATTGAAAAGTACTTTTATGTAGTTGTGTGTAAATAATGCTAACACTGGGTAGAGGGCATCCAATGTTGGTGCTGTGCGTGTGTGTCTGTATGGATACATATAATTGTGTCTGTGTGCATGGACCTGTAAGGCCACATGAATAGTTATCTGACTACATGTATCTGTGGGTGTTATTATGCATACATGCCTGTTGTATCTCCATGTTTGACTATCTCTCTTTCTGTGTATATATGTACATATATATCTGGATACATATGTTTGTGCCTTTGTATATGCATATACATATTTATTCAGTGTGCATGTGTGTATTTGTGTGCCTGTACCTCAGGAAAAAACTATAGGAAATAGTCTCTTAAAAAAGAGATCAGAGATTTATAAAATATAAGTCAAAGGTAAAATTAATTGGTCCTCACTGAGTTGTTCTGTCACTAAATTATCATTATTGCTGCAAGTAATTAAAACTTACATAACTTGGATATTTTCATTACAGAAAAGTTGTAATCAATCAAGAAATAAAAACTATCAATAAAAGAACATATAATTAGTTAGCATTAAGGAAGGCAGTCCTGTTTATAAAAATTTAAGTTTAATTCGGACTAAACACTATAGTAACTACTTAAGCTTTACTAAAATCCAGCATCTCTCAAATTATTTTTTCATTTCTAAAATGTTCTCAACATCTTGTTTTTCTAGAAGAGAACGTTTCTAGTTGAAGGGGACTGGTCAAAGTAGCAGGAAGATCTACATGTAGTGTGTGGGCGAGGTCCAGTTAAATTTTTAAGTTCTGAATTTGAGTTTTTTCTACTTGAATGCACAGGAATAATGATCACAGAAAGCAATGAGCACTTTCAGCATGCACTGATAGTCCTTATTGAATACAAGTTCATATGGAGAGGAACCAAATCTACCAGAGACTAGTGGAGTCAAGTCAGATAACACCTGTGACATTTCTTTTGAAGAATTTATCATTGGTTTAAAAGGACACTCAGTAAAGACAGCACCTGCACAGATTTGACATATGTCATTTCTGTTGAACTCTTTGAGTTTTCATTAACACTAGGGCAGAAAAACTTAAATTTATTAGATGTATTTGGAAGAGGCTGGAGAAAGGTTCTTTGAAAACCGGTAAATGAATGAAAATGATCATCTCTCTGCATTTCCTGGACAGAAGACATCTCAGCAAAACCATATGCTCCGTGAAAGAAATTAAATTAGGATATAGGAAAACTCCATTGAATTTATAGATCTAACCAATCACCACCAATGACTATCAATAGGGCAGAAAAGACAACATCTTACATGAGATGCCCATACACTATGTGTGGTGGTTTGAATAAGAAATATTCACCATAGGTTTATGTGTTGAAACACTTGGTCCCCAGCTGGATGCTGGGGAGGTTGTAGAACCTTTAGGAGATACAACCTTGCTACAGGAAATATATAACTGGGGGAGGGCTTTGAAGGTTCATAGTCTTGCATCAGTACTTCCTGTTTTACCTCTGCTTCCTGTGTGGATGAAAATGTGATCAACTAGTTTCTTAATCTTGTCCCACACCATGCCTCTTTGCTATGATGGACTCTACCTCAACTGTAAGTCAAAATAAAATTCTTCCTTAAGTTGCTTTTGCTCACTATTTTAACATAGCAACAGAAAAGTAACTAATATATATTTCCTATGACCCCTCTGTTTTTACACACACACACACACACACACTCACACACACCCTCTGTGTCTCTCTTTCTGTCTCTCTGTCTCTGTCATATGCACAGAGGGAGAGAGGGAGAGAGAGAGCGGGAGACCATTGAAGAGTGATTCATGTGCTAGATCTAATTATAAATTTATAGAAATAGACTAGAAAGGGGAACATGGTAAATGATACCACAGGGACACAATAAAAATCAAGGTTATAGGGAATTTTGTACAATAAACAAATCAATTTATTAAGCAACTTGATACCAACTATGCAAAGGAAGAAGAGAGATAAGCAAGAAATGCTAAGGTAAAAGAAATGTAAGTATTTGGCCTGGTTCAAACAAACACTCTGGAAAACCAGTCAAGACCACTGACTTAAAAGTTAATATCAAAGGATTATTGCTGTTTTACAGACATGATAATGGTGTACTTGAAGAACTTATCATTCATACGTGTTAGATATTTACAGGAGAAATGCTAAAATGCTGATTATTAAAAATACCTTTCAGAGGGAAGGGAAAGAGATGAACATATTTAATTATGTATGTGCTACTTGTTTAAATTGGTCAATGGGTACATGAACATATATCAAATTATTCTCTAGATTTCATATATACTTGAAAATTTCTACAATAAAAATTAGAAGTGAACATCTGAGTTTCATGTGAGTTTAGTCCACCACAGCAGGATACTAGAGCTGTGATTGCTTCACTTCTAATAGGTACCATAGAAGTGCTTATCACATAAGGGTTTGTGAGAAATAACAAGACAAAATATCCATTGTATACAGTACAAGCTTGATTTTAGTTACCCATTGATACCCACGGAAGGAGTTGCAGAGATTAACTATGGAGCAGAGACTGAAGGAAGGGCAAGTCAGCCTAAATATAGCTACCTCCCGAGAGGCTCTGACAGTACCTGACTAATAGAGATGTAGAGGCTCACAGCCATCCATTGAACTGAGTACATGGTCCCCAGTGAAGGAGTTAGAGAAAGGACCAATGGAGCTGAGGGGTTTGCAGCCCCTTAGGACGAACAACAATAAGAACTAACTAGTACCCTCAGAGCTCCCAGGGTCTCAACCACCAACCAAGGACTGCACATGGAGGGGTCTGATTGTTCTGGCAGCATGTGTATAGTAGAGGATTGCAACCTCGATCATCAATAGGAGGAGAGGACCTCGGCCCTGTGAAGGTTCTGTGTCCTAGTGTAGGGGAATTCCAGGGCCAATAAGTGGGAGAGGGTGGGTGGCAGGCATGGGGAGGGGGGAGGCAACAGGGGTTTGTTTTTGTTGTTTTTGTTTGTTTCTTTGGTTTTTGGAGGGGAAACTGGGAAAGGAAAAATTTACATGTAAATAAAGAAAATATCTATTAAAAAAAAGGAAAATATCCAATAAAAAGAAAAAAAAAGAAAAAAAAAGAAAAAAAAGTTACCCATTGATATCATATAGAATTACATATTATTACATAGATCATATATTAAATGACTCACAAAATGTAACCACTATTCAACAGTGATAAACTAGAAAGCACTAAATATTATTGATAGAAATTTTGAACAGCCTGTCATTGGCAAGACTCATCACCAGATTTCCTTTCTACTTGGAAAGCACATTTTCCCTGAGACCCAAGCAAGGTTGAGAGGGCTGGCAAGCATGCTGAGGTTTTGAGTTGGTGGTTCTTTTGCCCTTTCTGGACCACAACTCCTTTGTAGGCAAGTGTTCATGTTTCTAAAAATGCTAAACTGGTAGTTCTACTGCAAAGAATAACTAATGTTTCTAACTGAGCAAACACTTTTAAGCAGTAACTACTGGTGGGGTGGAAGCTATACTAGTTAAAAAAGATATTCAACAAAGAGTTGAAAACGTAGTTATTAATCAGTGATGCCCCAGGACAGTGCCTTTCAAGTTCAATATGCATGTTAACCACAAGGGACTCTTGTTAAAATCACTGTGATTCCCCATTGCTGAGTAGCTCTTAGATGATGCTTAAATGGCCCCGCAACTTTTGGGCTTAGCCTAGCACATTCCTGATATGGGAAAATGGCTTGATACATGCTTTGGTAGACCTTGGTTTCAATCATTTAGATGCTAGACAACCAAGAACATGGCTGATCGAGAGTATTGATTTGGAGAATGCATTTCTGATGCTTTTGCTTTAGTGACTTTTATATTTACTAAAATAAGAGGTACAGGTATTTGCTTTTAGAGGCTTCAAGATTCAGAATGTCACAAATTAGAAAAGTAAACAAATTAACTCTCTGGGCAAGTCCTTTTGGATGCTGGGCAGAACTTAGCATAGTAGTAAGGTTGGACTGTTTGCTTCCAACTCTTCCCTGGCAATGTGATATGGGACTCATTATTTCAAAAATAGGTCAATGATTTTGTGAATTCAAAAATGACTCCTCCCAAGAAACATTCTAGCTGAAAACGTAATGACTTTGGTCTAATTTTAGCTCTTGGAAAAGGGTTTGAACAACAATTTCGGTCCCCAAAGTGTCCTAGAAAGCAGATACTTATCAGTGGCTACTGATGTTTATAATTGTACTTGAATTCCACTTGTGGAAAGAGAAGAAGAACTACTTGAGCCAGGGGAATTGTCACTTTCACCTGTCATGATTATGTCTGTATCAAATCCAGGAAAATGTCCCCTTCCCTAAAGTTTTATAGGAATGTAAATAAGTACTTGTTTTAAAAAATATTCTTCCAGGGACCTTAATATATTGCACATTCAACCCTTCATGAGGATAGTATTTGTGGGATTCTAACTTATTAGTTTGAGTTGACCATGGACCATAATTTTCAAGAGCTAGGGACTGTGTTGGGTTTATTCTCTCTTAGGAAATGCTTGTCAAGGAAGCCACCTTCAATTTCTCACCATTTCTGGATAATGAAAATATGATTTGAAGTGGGGACTTCTAGCAATGTCTAAGGCTAATAAAAGTCCCTTGGGAAGAAAGAGGGTCTCATAGATAATAGAAATGTAGAGAGAAGACAAGTTAACAAAAAGCCATTGAAACTCATTATTCAAGAATCTTAACTTTCTACAGAAATCATATTAGAAGGTGTTTACAGTCTTCTGAGACAATAGTGAGATTTGTCTTTACTGTTACCCAGAATTTTCATCTCTCAGAAGAGGGTACCAATGCCTTCCTCACAGGGTGGCTGTATGGACCCAATGGATGGTGTGTTCAGAAGGGTGGCCACGTAGTAAGAGGAACATGGATGGATGGCGATTTACCATTTATTCTTATAATGACAAGTTTGTTTGTTTGTTGTTTTGTTTTGTTTTTCCACCACAATGGTGCCTTTCCTTTGTTTCAGTTTTCAAAAAATTGTCAGTGAGTTTATATCAAGAATATGATGGGGAACATTTCCAAGGTATGCCTACTCAGGGCATTGTTTCACTGTGGCATGGGAGAGGGTAGGAGGGGTATTTGTGAAAGCTCCCTAGGGATAGTGATGGTGCATTCTGAATGCTCACTACGCATCTGCAGCAAGTATCTAAGTGGTGATCTCATCCTTCCTATGACAGTTCTGGGATCTGTTCTTTGGAATAAAAGATTTCTGTGCTAAAATATTTAGAAAGCTACATATTCCTCTGCTTCCTTAGGGTTTATTAAAGGATCAGAGTATGTCCTACAGGACATAGAATTTAAAACATGTTTACTATTATCTTTGGTATTATTTTTCTGTGAAGTGTTCTCTCCTCCCTTGAAACTCTCATCTATATCTGTTCAATACATTGGAGAAACTGTGAGACAGAATTAGCTGATAGTGAATTCTGTACATATCCAGAGACCTTAGGCATTAACGATAATAGGGAGAAACAGAGAGCTGGGAGCAGCCAAGACACCCCCTGTCCAGAGAGTGGGATAGGATTTAATCCTTTAATCCTGCTGCTTTTGTTCTTCCAGCAATCTGTGACTTAATTCTGGAAAGAATCTGCAAATGATAAATAAGTGCCTTCCTGTACGCACCTCTCTGTAAATGCAAGGTAATAGCCAAAGTGCTAGGAGGGCGAGCTACCATAGAGATGAAGAACAAACAAGATTTTGAATTCTGGTTCCAACTCTACAGCTCAGTGATGGTGGGTGAGAGTCATGATGTCTCTATGTGTTTGTATAATGAGGATGTTGATGCTGTCCATCTTTTGGGCTGTGGTGGAGGAGTTAATCATACAAAGCTCTTAGCATGGGCTCAAGCTTCTTATTGTTATTAGTGAATCACAGATACTCTTGAGCAAAGGAAAATCAGGATCAGGACAAAGAGCTCTACAAGCCAACTCAGTAAATTTTCTTTTCACATATGAATGTACATTTTGAAGAAATGCCAAGTTCCCCATGAGAATTCAGGGTGAGAATTTGAAATGTTTATTAAATTGAATGGTTATGGTGCTGGAGTATGAGGAGTCTTTTCCCTAACTTCCCTTTAGTTAAATCCCAAATTATCTGATTGATATACAAGAAACAGTCTGGAGCTGAGGCGAAAGGAAGAAGAGAAGTCAATGGCTGAAGTTCAATAGCTTTGAAATGAGAGAGGAAATGAGATTCAAAATTAGATGAGGATGAAGTCTGAGGGGTTAAAACAGAGATGTCTATGCAAACAGAGCTTTATTATTTCCAAGACTTAAACGGAAAGGGATAGAAACAAATACCAAGTCTAAGAGATCCTTGCCTGTCTTCAGACTAAGGTGTCAGATTCACCTGTGCACACATAGTGGGTGTGTGTAATGTGTAAACTTTACTGTAAGTATCGATTAAAAAGCTTTCTCATCAAGGAAGTAGGTCATAGGGCCCCAAATCCAGACCTAGATTGTTCCCGCCTGCCTTCAAGGACTTTGTACACCATATTTGTCTTCCTCTTTATGAAGACTAAAGTGACTCAGTGAATGGGGGAGGGACAAGCCAAGCAAAGTAATAGAGGCCTAGCCAGATCTGTGGGGCTTGGAGACCCAGAGCTCAGTGAGTGACATTGTGATGGTGTGCTGCAGGTGAGTTCTTGTTCTGATGGCCACAGAGACCACTTATTGTGTTTGCAGCAGGCACTAGGCTCTTATTTTGCTCCTGTTTCTTTATTTTCATTCATTCTCCTACAAAGTTATGGGGTACCTGTAGCATGCCTGCCCACAAGTGGAAAGGAGGGACCAGACCTATGATGACTGTCAGTTGCATAGGAAGCATTTGAGACATGCCCATCATGTGAAGTAGGCAAGCTGAGTCAGAATATACTGCTTCGTCTTGAGAAATGATATAGAACTATAGCTTATGAGACCCTTGGAGGAGTGGAACATTTGCTTTCTCTCCCCCAAATCCCTCGACTCATTTAATTCCTCTGTAGCCAAAAGCTGGCAGAATAAAAAAAGAACAGAATTATTTTTTCCCCATCAGTAGAGAGAGGTTGAAAATCAAGCTATATAAGGAGAATTGTAATTGAAAACCAGAATTCACATCCAATTAGCCAACACAAACTGTTTATGAAAATCACGGATATTAATAGCACCTACTTCCCAGTCTGTCTCAGTGTTGTGTCCATGCTAAGCAATCAGGTCTATACCATCTAGTCTCTAGAGTTACTCTAAGGGAAAGGTATTATTTTTGCTTTTTTTTTTTAATGACAAAGGAACCAAAGTATGAGAGAGTGATAACTTCTGTAAAATGAGACAGCTTGAGTCCAGTTTTGTCAAAACCTAGAGTTGGAGCTGGTCACCTCCAACTCTCTGTGTTTCCTCTACCGTACAGCACTACTGGTTAAGTGTGAAGAACTAACAAAGGTGTCAACAGTGGCTGACCCAGGAGACGATTAGGGCTGTCTATGAGGTAGGTTCATAAAAGGAAAAAATGGGAACTGGGACCCAGCTCAGTTGGTCAAGTGCTTATTGTGAAAGCATGAGGAGTTGAGTTTGATTCTCAGAACCAACTTAAAAAAAAAAAAAGTTCAGCATGATATGTGCTTGTAATTCCAGTGTTGGAGAGCTTGAGTCAGGTAGATCCCTGGATCTTGCTGGCAGCTAGCCTAGCCTACACAGTAAGCTCTATATCCATGAAACTCTGTTTCAGTAAATAGGAGGATGGCTTCTGAGGACATGCTTGATATCAAATGTAGATATTTGTGCAAAGAGGCACCCATATGCACCCATATTGGAACACACATGCATACACACACACACACACACACACACACACACACACACACACACACACATACACATACATAGCAGGAGGAACAGGGAATAACAACTACTACTTTGCTGTAGTTAAGAAAGAGTCAAAGGAATATTAAAGACTTGTGCTCAGATCTGAGCTGGGCAGAACTAGCAAGGTTGGCTGAGAACCAAGGAGAGGACTGAGCTTTTAGCTGAGCTGTTGTAGTACTTGATTTTCAATACAAGGTAGGTTTTCCAAGGTAGGAGGGCAGTTACTCATCACTTATGAACTCAGTCCTTCAGCAAGGTACAGATGTTTTTTTTAGCCTCAGTTTCTTCATCTGTGATATGGGTATGACAGCTACCCAGAAGGTTGCTGAGAGGACTGAATTTCTAAAGAGGCATCTGCTGTCTCCCCCTTCTTCCTGCCAGTGTATGTTCAGCATTCCAAGAGATAAGCTTGCTTCTTGTCTCTGATCTTACCATGGAAGGATATTTAGAAAGGTAATATTTCTTACCTGCTGTGAGAAGCCCTTCACAACACGCCTCTGCTTGAGGTTGGTCTCTCCATCTAGGTTGGCAGTTTCCAGATGGCAGACCCCACTGGGGTCTGAAGAGAAGAGGAGGAGGATGTCAGCTGGGACGATCTCATTGCACCGCATCTGGACAAAGTCTCCCACACGCACATCCTGCCAGCGCTTCTGCATGTAGCTTTGTTCTTTTCTAGGGTGCAAGAAAGACAGGTGTCTCGGTAAGCTTTAAGATTCCTCAGTGCAGTGGTTTACTTTAGATGGCAACTTGCCACAATCTAAAAATCATCAGGGAAGGGTCTCTCTCCATTGAGGTAATAGGTAGATTAGGTTGGCCTGTGGGCATGTCTTGATTATTGGATGACCCAGACCAATGTGGGTAGCAGCCTTCATGGGGTGGGGGTCCTCAGTGGTATCTGAGTAGAGGAGGCCGACTGAGTATAAACTAGAGAGTAAGTGATCAAGCAAGCATGCATCTAGAAATTAATTTTCTCTCTGCTCTTGGCCTTGATGTCCCTGCAGTAATAGCCTGTACCCTGGACTTTTAAGCCAAATAAAATTTTTCCTCCCTAAGTTACTTTTGGACATGGTTTATAAAATCCCACTAGTAAAAGATCTGTTCCTTTGATTATTTGGAATTTTAAGCAATTTCCCAGTGTTGACCAGGTATTGGGCTGGAGCCTCTTTCCTGGGTGGAAGAGTACTTTAAGGGGAAGTTAACTGTGTTAACTGTGGCATTACATTGCATGGCTAATTATCACAGAAGAAAGCAAAGGTGCAAAGACCATAGATAGAGAAAGGACTGTTCTCAATTATTGGGCGCAGAGAGGCAGTAAAAGTGAGGACATTGATCATTAAGAATGTTTGGGACACTGATAAAATGGAAACCTCTAGACACATTTAGAACATTAGTAAGAAGTTACCAGGGACTTTGTGAGCCTGGGGCCCACAATAACTGGAAATCAGACGACTGAGGAATGGGAAGGAAATGATATACTTACCTCTCTGTAATTTATCCAACTTAGATAATAGCAGTAGCAACAAAACCTGCCAATTTCACATTTAAAACACACGGAATACTGGTGTCAACATTTGCTTGCTTACATGTCAATTTATTGGTGTAGATATTGTATGAATTTCACAGACAAACCGAGGATCAAAACTTTCTTTCCTCAAGCCTCATAAAACCAGAATTGTACAACCTGAGCTTGTATCCAGCTTGATGTCAAAGCTCACGGCTTTTACGGCTAGCCCCTCCCAGCTAGTATAACAGCACTAGCTCTTCCATTCCCTCCTTCCCAATACACATTGCACTTACACAGAGCTCTCATTATCAGAAAGTCTTTGTTACACCCAGTCAACTATTTAACAAATTTTGTTCTCCTAATTCAGAAGTTCTTATTTTCTATCTTAAAAAAATGTTTGAAAATATCCCTCTGGGTCCTATAAAGACTTCTGGCCATGCCGAGCCACATCTAATGTCCAAGATATCCTCAATTATTTCTTGAATCATGCAGTTTCAAGACCTATCCTAGACCTGTGGGCTCTTCTATGGCTATATCTCTAATGTTCTTCTTGTAGCGTGGGATTTGAAACTAGGCCAATATTCCACAGGTAGTCTTTTGATCTGAGCCCTGCTGACTTGAAGTTGATATCTCCAAGCATACGTGGATCTAGGACGACAGCTTACTTCTGTGCCCTTTCCAACAGATGCAGAACCCCTCTACATATGCTCCCTCTGCATATGCTGTCTTTGCTGAATCAAAGAGGATGAAGGGACTGTTGGCTTCCCTTCTTTGGGTTCTCTGGAGAATCTCAGCAAATTCTTCCTAAAAGCCTTAGTCATACATGGTCCTCAAGGAAGACTTTGAAATGAATCTCCTATCTGGAAGGCTGGAGGAAGACCTCATCAGAGTATCAAGTCATCATGAACATTAGGATTGGTGAGCAGCCTTACACCTTGAAGTTAGTATAGGATATGTAGAAATGCTCCATGGCCCTAAGAGCCAAGTATAACATCCCTGGTCTACTCCATGACAGTAGTACCCATATGGCTACTGAATGTGGCAGCAGTCTCTCTATAGCATTTTATCAGTATTTCTTATGTGATAAAGCATATGTAATATTTCCACATGACTTTTGATTAGTTCCATCCACATACCCATTATATTTAACATATCTTCTTAAATATGAAGAATGTGGATAGTCCTATCAGCTCTATTCCCCTTTATCACTTTAAGAATTTCTTAAAAATATGTTCATTTGAATACTTAGGTTATATCCATCCAGCAAAACAGCCACAGCAACTTAGCTCTGGGATCGCCTGTTGAGTGCACAGGTACAAGGTTCTTTAAAGGCTGTGGGATGGACTAAACTCTCAGTGCCAAATGAACTTTCATACAATGAAGGAAGGATTGGTTTTCTACTGCTTTGTCTTTCATTTTGAGAAAAAAATGATTCTTAAATATTAAAGGAAGCTTGCCCAAAGGAAGAAAGGGCTATCCCCTAGTTTATCTGGATCTCCCTTTATTTCCTCCCTGCCTTTGGCTTCTGTGGCCATGGCTGGGATCTATGAGATAAAGCTTTTGGGGCTGTAGGGTATCCATTGATTACTACAACATCAACAACCAGCCTGGTGTGTTAAAATGGATTAGGGAGAATATTTCCCTGGAATCTGAGCATCATTTGGGTGGTCATCATTTTTAGAGTTTCTTTATTCTGAAAGTTGAGACAGATATGCTAGGTGTGGTTGCTACATTCAGAGCAAAGTCAAGGCCAAAGCACATCCGTCGGTGAAAACAAGTCTGCTCTCTCCACTTCCCAATAAAGGTCTCTGCTGCTCAGTGTGGGATATACGTAGGAATGAGGAAAGATGGAAGGCTCTGGAGGTTAGTTCTGGGTGCATACACCACTTCCCAATAAAGATCTCCATTGCTCAGTGTGGGATATGAGGAGGATCGAGGAAAGATGGAAGGCTCTGGAGGCTAGTTTTGGGTGCACTCAGACTTGAACTAGGCTGAAATGCCACTCTTTCAATCTTCATCATGATACACGTATCACTAGACTTGTGCTCTGTCTTCTTCATAATACTGCTTGGGTCCAAGAGAGGCCGCCACCATGCTGGACAGTTGTTTCTATGTGCCAATTCTTTTCTCAGACAAAACAGGATGGGAAAGGGACATCATGGCTGTTCCTGAAGGTTTGTCTCTTCACTTCTATAAAGCAGGTTGTCACTACTCTTGACAACTTTGTCTTTCTTCTTCATGCTTTTCATGTTTATAATTAAATCCTGTGGCTTTGAATCAGGCAACAATGACCTGCACACATAAACTCTAACCCTACCCCTAAACTTTCGCCCAAGACTAGAAAAGAGGGATCTCAGAAAAATTGATGTTCCAGGCTCTGGAGTGTGGTTCCTGAAACAAGCTCCCAGAAATATTGTTCTTCTACAACAGGCCCATGTTCTCTCTAGGAGTCCCCAGAAGGAGACTGGAGCACTGCAGCTATAGGTATTCATTTAAAAAGTATTTTGAGGGACATGCTGTTTAATATGGGTGCATGTGACATTCCTTACTGGGTATATCATTTAAGAAATTTTATTTGCAATAGTGTTATATTATAGAATGATATGTGACAGTAACCCAATATGGCTATGTCCTAGGATGATAGGCATATTTTACTTGCCCTTTAGGGACACTTCCATTTCACACTTGGCTACTTTGCTCTGGTTGCTCAATGCTCTGGGGTACACTCCATCACTTCATCTGTCAGCAGCATGTTTGTGGAGCAGCCAGGGATGCATAGCCCAAGGGTGTCCAGCCAAGGGAGGTGAGAAGCAGCAGAATTTAGCTGAAGCGTAAAAGAGGCGTGCTTCTACACTGAGTAACACTCAGATGTGACCAGCAGATGGCCAGGAGCTGCCAGCTGGAGTCATTCCCTCATTAATATGGCCCACTTGGAACAGCTGCCCCAGGTGGATGCATGCATAGACTCTTGCTGTTCCCCTGCTCAGTGAGTTTGCACCTGGGAACTGACTGCTATTTTAGTTTCCTGCAATGTTCACTGCTGTTTAATATAAGATAAATTCACGTGGCTTAGGACAAAGACTCCATCTGGCAGATTCTACCTTGAGGAGAAATTAAGTGGTTCAGTGTTAAACAGCTTTCTGGGAGAAGATAGGCCTTTAAAAACAAGGTAAATTAACAGCAAGAGGGGTTTTTAACCCATTGTATGCCATGTGGAAATGGGTGAGGAGGAGAGATGGGAAGAGAGGATGCTCAAGGCTCCATTTCTCTTATGCCTGGGTCCTAATGCAAAGAACTGTGGGGACTGGAGAAGACTAGACCTGCCAGGTGGATTAACTGTCTTATGGAACTTATGATTAACAAACAGATGACAATCTGACCTGGGCTGTCCTTCAACATGCTTAAACAGTAAGCCTAGAATGTCCCAGGTGGCTATCTAGATGAATGGGGACCACTAAGAAGAATGAAGGCAGTCCAGGGAGTAGAACATGTGTTTGGTCTGGAGATGTGGCTCAATGATTGACTTCATACTGTTCCTGTAGTGCACTTGGATTTGGTTCCTACCACCTATGTCTGGCAGCTCACAACCACCTGTAATTCCAGTTCAGGGAATCTGATTCTTTTTTCTCGCCTTTGCAGGCTCCTGCATATATGCTATCATACCCAAACATATAATACACACATAATTAAAAAGGAAATAAATTCATCTTTAAAATGAGTACATTTGAGTCCAAGCTTCACTGAGTATTGTCTGTAAAACCTTAGTCAAATTATATAACTTCTCAGAACCTGTATTACTTTATCTGCATCACAAGGTTGTAGGTTGGGGACAGGGGCTTGATCCACATGAGGGAGTGCATTTAGGGCTTTGTATCTAGTGCTCATTAGACACAGCTTCCTTCACGACGCTGAGAGAAATGATTGTTCATGGTATAGTGAGGGCTTCCCACCCTTCTCGTGCCCTTACAATTTTTCTTCATACTACTTTATACTCACGTACATTCTATAGCTTAGGCCCAAGCAATCAGAATGTATAAGCACCAGAAACTCTACAAATATAATCCTATCCCCAGGCCCAGAATAGAATGAGATTACAATTTCAGTAAACTGAACAGTTCCTGTTCTGGAGCATGACTGTTCCAAGTGTGAGCTGTGTAGGTAGGCTAGATATATAGTCCTATCCCTATTCTTCACCTGAAGGCTGGGATAAGTGTTGAGGTCTGGCCAAGGTGAAGGTAGTGGTGAAAAAGCTCAAGCTAGACCCATGGATCTCTCCATAACCAGTGGCTGACTCACACCTGCTTATAATGTCTGGTTGATTGGGAAGTTGAGTGTGGAGGTCTAAGGAATATTGCAAAATGGGCACAGGGAGTCACTTGAGCTGTGTTTGAAGGATAATTCTAATTTTTACAGCTGTCCAGCCTGGAACTATTACCTTTCTATTTTATGTATGTATGCGTGTGTGCTAATGTGCTTGCAGAGGCATACAGTTGTGTGTACGTGTAGAGGTCAGAGGTCAACCTCTGCTGTTACTGCTTAAGTGTTATCTACCATTTATTTTTGAGAAAGGATCTCTCACTGGCCTGCAACATGCCATGTAGGCTAGGCTGTCTGTGCTGTGAGCCTCAGCGATCCTCCTTTCTGTGACCCTCCCAGTTCTTAGATTACAAATATGTCACCATTCCCACATTTTATGTGGCTTCTGAGGATCAGGCTTAGGTTTTCATGCTTATAAGAAACACTGTACTGAGTGAGGTATCTTACCAGCCCCTCTTAGTCTAACCCTCAGGTTATTCAAATGGGACGAGGGACTTTTGGTAGTGGTAGCTGAAAGTTCATTACACTGGCATTTACAGTTGCCCATAGCTGTTTCTAGGTTGGAGAAGAATAGAACATTGGCATAGTGACAGAGGATTAGGAACTATGATAGTTGTCTATTTTGTTAGCACAAATGAGGTATGAGATTTGCTGGTTGGGAGCAATGTCTGGTGAGAGGAGGTAGGGCTTGAAAAGGGTGACATCATCTTAGTTCTTGACCTGATCCAAGTAAATGGCACTGAGACTGAAGGAATTTCATTCAAGATAGCCTGGGACTAGGGCAGGGGCAGGGGCTAGACAGTACAGCTTTCTTCCTGCCTTAAAACCCTTTGTTGTCTATCCTTGCTTGTCTGGCACACACCACACAGGGGGAGTTTGTTACACATAGAGGAGTTGAGGAAACTCTATAAAGGAGCAGCTGATGGAGAGGAACAGGAGGAGGCAGAAACCCTGTCTTGGCTGGAGGCACCGTGGAACTAAAGTTATGTTCACTGCACTAGAGATGCCCAGCCCCATCCAGGACAGCTGGGACTTGATTGGCATAAGAGGACTCAACTCCCAAATCGACACGCTGAGTATCCCTAACAGTGTGGCCTTTGTTTTAGGACCACTTTATTCTCCTCCAGAGGCCACAGAATCCTGGCCACACCGGAGTCTCATAAGTATGCTAGGTGTTAAAGCTCCAAGCTCTGTGATGGCCCTCATCTCTAACTTCACTGACTATCTTCAGAAAGAATAACTTAGAACAGACCATCATTAAGAAGTGATGGCCACAGGCACACCATGCCTCACAGGACAGGGAGTCACAGGAGCCTACCTGCAAGCCCATAGCCACTGGATTATGAATGAGCAGCCTGCGGGTGTCTGAGAGCACATAGCACAGTGTGTATGAACTTCCTCTAACCTCAGCAGATCCAAATCCTACCACTCTCTTTACACCCCCAGGCAGTGAATATCAGTATTGCATGGCTTGTAGGCATTGCCTGCTTGCATATCGTGCTTCTGTTGCCTTATGGCTTCATGCACCTTTTATTTTCACTATGGGATGACCTTGCTGAGAGATGGAAAAGTCTACATTTACGTTTCTAGGATTGGATAAGCTAAGTGTTTGTTAAGTATGATGTCTTATAGATTCACCTTGAATATTATGCAAATGGAAGCTGTTTGAAGCCACATTGACAATTAGTCACTACAGATCCCCCCCACTGAAGACATCTAATAATAATGAGATCTTATGTTATTGGCTGACATGTATGAAGTGCTTATAAGGAGCCTAGCACCAGACATACATGACCATTTATCCACCTAATTAGGAGGCAATTATTATTATTATTATTATTATCATTATTATCATTATTATCATTATTATCTTCTCTTTTTAGATGAGAAAGACAGCGCTGGGAGGGGTTACCTTGCTCAGGTAAGATCACACAAGGACGTTTGAGTTGTAGTGAGGGGCACTGTAACTTGATGTGGAATAGATACTCTGGAAATGAGGTACACAGTAGATGAAGCTGAAGACGGTGGTGGAAGCCTAACAGAGGCTAAATGAGAACATGAGTGTCATCTTTTAGAGTCCTAAGCTCAGTAATGGCAAGGCAGAGGCCATGAATCCCCTCTTGCTGACAAACAACTCATTTCTGCTGACAAGAGTTCAGAGCTTCAGACACACTTGAACTCTTGTTTTATGATTCTCCTGCCTATGAGTTTGGGTGACCTAAAGTAGTCTCTTCTGAAATGATGAGCTGAATTGGCCCAAGTGGTTTTTATTTATAGCCTTCTGTGAGCATAAGACAACACAGAGGGGCTAGTGTGTGGATGGGAGACACTTGTAATATGGACACTGGGTTTGCCGTGTACAGAACCAAGACCTGGGCCATAGACACCTTGGTTTGTTGGTCTGTGACACCCCTGCCCTCAGGCTGTGGTAATTTTCACAGTCACACTTCAAATGACCCTGGATGTTTTTCCACTGTCTGCATTTCTCACATTCTCCTTTGATGCTTGCTTTGCTGTATGTTGGAGCTTGCAGTTAAGCTCCACAGATACAATCTTCCCCACCCCACCCCCTCTCATATATTTTCAAAGTCCAGCCATTGGTCTTTTTTTTTGTATTTTTCTTGGGTCAAGTTCATGGAGATTCCTTGCTGTCAAGGCGTTGGAATCTCCTCAGTAGTATTTTAGCTAATATTATCTAAGTGCTGCTGAAGGCCAGGCACAATACAAAGATTTAGTAGTACATGCTAATATTATGCACTAGCTTACTTAGTATGAGGAGCACCCCCAGGAAGTTGTTTGGTGGTGAAGGTAGGTTTATAAGGGTATTTTGATGTTAGCAATTTTGCCCTTCTCTCCTTTTTATAGTCCATAGCTCATCACTGAGAAGACATAAAGGCGAATGGGGACCACAGCACCACGTTCCTGGCAGCTGCACACACCTGGCATTCTTATGCTCAGAATATCTTGGAAGTTATGCTGGGCCAAGTGTCTTAAGGTCTGGGCTAGACACATGTTGCCTTCCTATGATACTTTTTGCTTCCTGTACTCCACATACTGTAGCCATATGTTCTAGAGTTTATTTCTATAGGAATACCATTTTGGAAATTTCTTGCATGTCATCTGCCTATTTTCTCATGAAAAACACCTTAGGAAGAATTATGATCAGCATTTAAAGGTCAGACCAGTTGGATCCCATTATTGAAACGGCTGTATTTAAGTCACTAGATGATTAGTGAGACAATCGGTGCCAGCATGTTCATTTCTTTCTTCCCCAGGTTGTCCACTGTGGATGCTGGCAGGATAGGCAACTGTCAAAACCAGGCTGAAAGCCCAACCAGGCTGCCAGCACTAGTGGCTGCTGCCCTCTCTTGCAGCACATAGAGTTATCTTGACATCAAAGGTACCTTATTTCTAGAAGGAAGACTCTCCATGTCCTGCTAAAAAGTCAAATTGAGGGATAGGGGAGATGATGGTTCAGTCTGTAAAATGCCTACTGTGCCAGCATGAGAACCTGAGTTCAGATAACCTGGCAGAACTGATCATTGGAGCTTGTTGCTCAGCCAATTGGTGAGCTCCAGGTTGAGTAGCAGATACAGTCTCAACCAATATGAAGAAGATACCCAACTTTGACCCCTGGAAAGCAAGTGAGTACTTACACACACACAAAGCTGCATGGGCATATTCATACTAATATGAGCAACATACACACACACACACACACACACACACACACACACACACACACACATACACACAGTATGGTTGAAATTCAGTAACTCTCAACTTTCAACTTCTCAACTATTTTCTTGGTCCTTCCTGGTCTTTTTTTTGACACCAGTATAATCCACATGTATAGCCTTCAGTTGACATCTGACTAGATTGTAAACTGAATGGTGCTCCCTGGGCCTGGCCAAGCATTTCTCCTGCTTTAATGTCTCCTGAAGGGTTACTTCTTCGAGGAAAGTTTCCCTTGGCTTTGACATTTCATGCAGGTAGATAAATTCCTACAGTCTCCTCTACAGTACCACGTCCCCTGCCCCCTTGTATATAGGACACCACAGTACATGGGGGCATTATAATTGTTTGTAAGCATCTTATGTACCCTGGACTGAGAGCCCCTTGAGGACATGCTGCCATGATTCCACACAATTAATTATGGTACCAGTTAATATTTGCTGAACAGGGGATGGAGAAGTAGCTTAGTTTGGACAGTGTCTGTCAGATGAGCATTAGTACCTGAGTTTACATCCCCAACACCAATGTAAACCGCAAGTGTGGTTGCACGAATCTGTAACTCTAGCACCATGTGTGTAGAGACAAGTGTATTCCCAGAGTTTGATTGACAGTCTGTCAAACCCATAAATGCTGAATTCAGTGAAAGACCCCGTCTCAAAAAATAAAGTGTTGAGAAAAGGAGGAAAACACCTGATGCCAACCTCTGGCCTCTATATACATATGCATACATGTGTATCTGTGCATAGATATATCTATACTAACACACACATACACACACACAGTTGAATAGGTCAGTGATTGGCTGCTGTAACTCAGGCCGGACTTTGTTCTTTACTTCAATTTGGGGACAAATCCCACCCCAATTCCCTCAGCTCACATTCCTCCTATACTGCATGTTTTCTGAATATAAATACAATTTCCCTAAGCTAGCTGGAAAAAATACAAGTCTCTTGCTGGGTATAGTTTCTGGATTCATTAAACAGAGCCCTGGGAGAAGCTAAGCTAATACAATTCTGAAGCTAATCTCCCCTCCAAGTCGTTCCATAAATCTGATTAATGGGTCACCTCTCGACCATAAGCACTGTTGCTATATTAAAAGAAAATGCTCTAACAGGATTGTAATTCCGTTAACAAGGCTTCTGCTGTTCGCAAAAGGCATTTCCTCACAGGAGAAACGAGTCTAGACTGGAAGGATTAGGTAGTGAGCAGAATTCTACAGGCCTTTGCGCTTAATTGCAAGAGAGAAGAAAGGTATAGGAAAGATTCAGAGAGGAGCAAATCAGAGGGAAGAGTGGGTGCTTGAGACACACGTGCTTGGTGTCCCTCAGAAAACGTGTCATTTTCTCAACTCTTGGTTGTCTGATAGCTTATCCTGTAACACATCTCTTGCAATGGGATGGGCCCCTTAGTATCTATTGGTTCAGATAATCATTAACACTTAGGCTGCATTCTGGCTTCTCCTGCCATGATTTTTCACAGAACCTGTATACTCCAGAATAAGACAAACTTCAGGAACACCTATCTAGTGTAGGGTGTCCCGGGGTGGGCATGCTCCCATAACTATGTGGAAGACAACTGACAGAGACTGGATTTTTAAGTGACAGCATGGAAGACATAGAAGTGGCCTCTCCAATGTCTGTTTCTCTCTCTTAGAAGTTATTTTATTTGGACTTTATTTCTTCCTGGAAATCATAGCTGGGCTATTTGGATAAGGACCTTGCCTTAGGCATAATTTATAATAATCTTATTTTCTGCTCCCAGGGATTGAGTCAGTGATGGACATGTGATCCAGTGGGGGACACTGAGATGTGAGAGGGCTAGGAGCAAGTTTCCTTCCTTGACTTTCTGTGAAGGCCACCAGAAATACCTATCTTTACCCCTTTGTGAGTTATTAGAAGTAGTTCTGGGGGGCTATTCCTGCTGCAGTTCTATCATTGTCATGAAGCACAGCTATCTGAGGTTTCAGCCAACAGACAAAGACAGTAAATGCTAAGTCTGGATCCAGAAGCTCATTGAAGTGCTTGTTCATCTCAAGTCACCTGTGCTGGCTTCAGCCATCATAATTTCTTGCTGTGTACATCTTTTTGATTGAAGTTTTTTAACACTGGTGGAGGAAAACAACTGAGCCAACACAGTCCGAGACATGATTCTCCCTGAGGGTTGTGCCTGACTCATAATTATGTTACCATGCATTATTAGACCAATGAGCAACAGCATGTAGATGCTATATTCTGAATTATTTGTCTATAGATTCTAGTCTCTCTCTCTCTCTCTCTCTCTCTCTCTCTCTTTCTCTCTCTAATATTACATCTCCCAGGGACACACAAGTCTTAAAGAATGCATTGATTCAAGTGACCTTACCAGTATATTCATAGTTAGTTGAAGATCTGGGCCTGGAGTACAGGCAGCTGACTCCCAAGTCTGCTGTCCCCTAAAAGTCATAACCCCTTCTGTCTTAAGATACCCCTTCATTGAGGGTTGGAGGGTTGGCCTCAGAAGAACACAATTAATCTTTTGCAAAGACTTCTGATTCCCTGGACATTATAAAACAAAATGGGGGAAATTAGAGGCTTATAGGCAGAATGGGACTTTAGGTCAAATAAACTATCTGAAGCATTTATATCCTTTTCATCATTAGCAAACTTGGAAGAGAAGCAACAGGCAGTTAATGATTGCTAGGGGTGGGGTGGGGTTGGGGGGGATCAGATACCCCAGCCTTAAGTAGGTAAGTTCATGTATGCAATTCTAATTAAGTGCAGTGGGATGCCAGGCACCTAAGAGAATGAAGAAGACAGGGACTAGGAGTGGGGGTGGCTGGGGAGAAGAAAGCATTCAACAGGAGAAGGAGAGGAGTAAGAAAGGATGATGGGGGAATATGATCAACGGATTACATTTCTCTATATGCATACATGTACATGAAATTGTAAAAGGATAAATGAATTGACAGAATAAAGAAGTAGCAACTTGTAGTTCCCTTAAGAGACTCAGGTACTCTGGCCTGTCCAGCATTGGGCTGTATCTCCACATGGTACAAAGCATGTTAGCTCAACAGCCATCTCCGCTGTGAGATGAAGCCTTCTGAGCTTGTCCCTCAGAGGTCACACCATCTCCATCACAACCCAACACCGACTGCCTGTCTGGCTCCCATAGTTATCTTACTGTCATGGAGAAAAGGAAGCATTCCCATATTTAGGTTCTAAAAGTACTTTTTGAGCAGCATGAAGTTAATTAAAAGTGTACAGATTTTTTTACCATGTACCTTTTCTTTGTCAACCATGAGCCATGGGTTGTGACAACCAGCAATTCTTTTGGGGTAGGATGCCTTAAGAACATGTCCTTTCCAGTCACTCTACTGAACATCCCTTTAGAAACACTAAAACCCCCTTTTGTTCTCCCTAACAGTGAATGAATGGTCTAACACCTTTTCTAATTTTTTTTTTTTTTTTAAATTTTGAAACAGGTTCTCATATAGTTCAGGTAAGCTTTGAACTATATAGCCCAGGTAGCCTTGAGCCCCTGATTCTGCTGCCTCACCTCCCCAGCTCTGAGATTCCAGGCATGTACAATCATACTTTATTAGATATATCTAATAGATAATCATGCTATTACCTATCCTTGATTGCTATTGTTTTGCTTTCTCCAAGTTATTTTGAGAACAGAACAATGGGTCATTCTGTCTGGAAGCATAGGCGAGCCTACAGTCTGATCAACAGCAGGGTTGGTGCCAAGAATAGGGGCACTATTCTGGAATAGTCTAGCAAAGCAGGCAGAGCAGGATTCTCATTCCTCAGAAGGGGAAGAACTTCCTGCTTGCCTTTGTGCCACAGTACAAGAATAATAAAGAGGAAAGGTGGTAAAAAAAGCAAAACAAAAAATGTAAGATGGGTGTGTCGGGCAGCAAAAAGGAATGTTTTCTTAAAAGCTCTCTTTGTAAGGAAAGGCTTTGCACTCAGGCAGCCATTCCTTCCTCTCTTGTAACCTACTAGTGTGCACCTGACAATTAGATCTAGCTGGGAAAGAAAAAAAAAGAAGAAAGAAAAGAAAGTAAGTCACTCTCGCTTAGACTAATTCTTCTAGACATATAATTGTGGCTTTGTCAGCAAAGACGGGCAAAACTTAGTGTTCCTGAGTGGGAAGCATGAGGTTTCACTTATGGGTTCTTTGGATGTGATAGTCTTCCTGGAGGCTTCCCCCTGGTCATAACTCCTCTAGTGGACCCTGCCTTCTAAGCCCTTCCATAATCCAGTTCCAGTAACTAAGCTTTCGTTCCCCAGGGGAGAGAATTTCTTCTAAGTTAGCAGATCTTAATCGGCTAGAGTGTACACTTCACAGTAATTCCCTTTCATTTCAGCCAGTGACCAGGGCAACAGAGAAATCTGCGCAGATGCAGGTGATAAAGTTAGGGGGAATAAGATAGTCCCAGAGTGCTCTGAGGAAATGGTGGCGGAAACCGGGAGGGGGAGGGACAGAGAGAGAGAGGAAAAGAGAGAAAAGAGAGGAAGAGGAGAGGGAGAGAGAGAAGGGGGAAGAGGGAGATGGAAAGGGAGGAGAGAGAGAGAGAAAAGAGAGGAGGAGGAGAGGAAGGGAGAAAAAGGGGGGATGGAAAGAGAGGGAGGGAGAGAGAGAAAAGAGAGAAGAGGAAGAGAGAAGGGGAGATGGAAAGAGAGGGAGGGAGAGAGAGAAAAGAGGAGGAGGAGAGGGAGAGAGAGAAGGGGGAAGGGGGAGATGGAAAGAGAGGAGAGAGAGAAAAGAGAAGAGGAGAAGGAGAGAGAGAAGGGGGATGGAAAGAGAGGGAGGGAGAGAGAAAAGAGAGAAGGAGGAGAGGGAGAGAAGGGAGAAGGGGGAGATGGAAAGAGAGGAGACAGAGAGACAAAAGAGAAGAGGAGAGGGGGAGAGAGAGAAGGAGATGGAAAGAGAGGAGAGAGAGAGAAAAGAGAGGAGAAGAGGAAGAGAGAGAAGGGGAGATGGAAAGAGAGGGGGGAGAGAGAGAAAAGATAGGAGAAGAGGAAGAGAGAGAGGGGGAGATGGAAAGAGAGGGAGGGAGAGAGAGAAAAGAGAGGAGGAGGAGAGGGAGAGAGAGAAGGGGGAAGGGGAGATGGAAAAAGAGGAAAGAGAGGAGAGAAAGGGAAAGGGAGAGAATGAATGAGAGATGACTGAATAAAAAAGACTTTCCCTATTTAATAAGAAACTAATAAGCCTTTCATCTCCAAGCAATTCAGGCATTCATGGTTATTAGCTCACTCAACAGGCATCCCCTTACTTTCTTTCATCAAGCCTGAGCTCATCTTCCCTAGTTCTTTTGTAATCACCCAGGTTGTTACAAAATAGAGACATACATTAACTCTGTCCTTTTTCCCCTTATCAAAGAAAAGCATGCCCCAAAGGGCCCAGCTGGGCTATTTGGCCAACAGAAGTCTGCAAAATATCTGCATAGACAAAACATTAGTAAACAGTGGAGAACATGGTAGGCTGGGCAGACAAGAATTTTGCATTCTAAAAGTGAGTGTGGCTCATTTTTACATGTTTGGCATTAACAGTAAGCAATCCTTAGGAGTGTTTTGTATCAGTCTCATGAACACATCAAGAATTCCTTAAGTTTTAGGAATTATGGCAGGATATTTACATCACTTGCCTAAGGCCACCACATGACTGCAGACAGTGCTCAACCTGGAATGTTTCCTCAGGCTCCAGTTGTAACTCAAAGCTCCAACTCTCTCCTGAACCACATTGATGTTTTTCTCCTCCTGGAATTAAACATCCTCACAGCAACACGGGACTAATTAGGTAAGATAATTCATCGAAAACCCTTCAAAGAAAAAACCACAAAATGAACGCTTCCTAATGTGAAACCCCTCATTAGTCTTTTGCTCATGGTTTCCACTACAGTTCTCACACTGGGGCACTAACACTTTACTCAGGTAAAATGATGGAGCCCCTGCCCCTATCCTTTCTGCTAGCAGGAGTGGCAGTCAGAGGGAGCTAGTCTGTTAGTCGCAATGAGACTGCCCCAGAGATCTTAGATTTACCTGCTGTAGACCAGGGATTCTCTGTTATTGATGACTTTGTCAGATTTGTATCTCCGGAAGTCTTCCCACGCATCTTTGATGGCTGTGACTGCGAGGATGGCACAGACCGGAACCATGCTCACCCCCGGCTGGAACGCATTGACCACGGGGATGAAATTTAGAACAACGATGCCCACAAAGTAGAGATTGGCAAACCGGTGCAGCTGCTCAAAAATGTTCTTGGGTATGAAGGACAGCACTGTGTACTTGCTGGTCTTGACTTGGTTCCCCCGATAATGGCGGTTGGGGTTTTCTTTGTAGGGCCATCCTTCGAAAGGCAGGTTGGAGACCACAACCCTCTTCTTGTCTTCTTTCTTTTTCCGCCTTTTCCTCCCTTCCTTCCTCATCTCTGCCCAAGCCTGCCTCTTTGATTCTCATAATTTAATTAGCATCTTTTTACTCTCCTTCTTTGCTTAAAACTTCTCTTTCTTCTTTCAAAACTAACAATAAAAAAGTTAGAAAAAAAAAAAAGAAAAGAAAAAAGAAAAACAGCCAGTCGGTCTGCAAGCAGTATGGGAGAACTCTCTGGAAGGAGCTTGCTAAGAATGGATGAGTGTCACCTGGCACTTCCTTCTCTGCCTGTTTGAGACTCCACCTGTTGGAATGAAGGCGTCATTCACAGGTGTCTTCCTTTCCTACACAGGTGCACTAAGGTTGGGTCCTAAAACCTGCCAGGTTAAGCAACAGCATAGATTTCTAGCCAGGCACTCTGCTGCTTTTAAAATGGCACACACTGTGTGTGTGTGTGTGCATGCGTGTGTGTGTGTGTGTGTGTGTGTGTGTGTGTGTGTGTGACTTCACCTAACACCCTTAAAAGAGCTTCTTAGGAAATTAGTCTCCTGTGATGATCTAATCATCCTGGAGTTTACCTCTTGGGTTTCTAACCCAATTTTAATAATAACACAATGTCTGGGTGGCTAAGAATATGAGGGTTTTCATGAGTTACATCAAGGTTTTTCAACTTCAGCCCTGTTTTTTACTAGATTGTGTGTGTGTGTGTGTGTGTGTGTGTGTGTGTGTGTGTGTTGCTCTGTTAGGATATGTACTGGCATTCCCAGCTTCCTCCCACTAGACGCCGGTAGTATTCTACCTTCAATGTATCCCCAACCTATCACCATATGTTTAAGGGGTGGTGAGGGAGGGAGGAGGTATGTGTCAAAATCACCTCCAGCTCATCATCACTGAGTTAAGCAAACTTAATGTCTAAAAAAATGTCTTAAGCAATCAAACTATCATCTAAGAAAAACCCTACAACCCCCCTCTCACTGTTTTTTTTCTCTCTCTCCATATGTGTGTGTATATACATATATATGTGTGTGTGTGTGTATGTGTGTGTGTGTGTATGCATGTATACTTTAAATAAAATTTTCTTATCTGAACTGATAATGCTCCCACTAAGAGCCAAAGAAGATACACCTAACAAAATCCCCTACGCCAGGTATTGGAAGCAGTCTTGAGTTGTTGTTCAGGGGTTGTATAAGAAATTCCCAAAACATTATAGACTGCTTGCTAGAGGTGAAAGGTTAGTCTCTATTGGTAAGGATACCATGTACTTTAGATACATAGGCCAGAGGTCCTTGAGCTGGAATTGACCTAACGGCTGCTCCCTGAGGACTAGCTTTCATGATAGGTGAAAGAGCCTTGAAGGCAAAAGATAGCTCAAAGGTGCCATTCAAGTTTCCAAAGAAGAGAAGCAAACAACAGTCTTGCCCAACTGTAATATCTATGAATCACAACAATGACCAGTATGGCACAAATAATCCTCAGTGTTCAGTAGTGGCATGCATACCTTGGCAGTAACTAACAGCTCTCTCATTGGACTACTTCCCACACAACAAGAGGGAAATCATGCCCAATTACCCAAGGCTAGTGAAGTCATGGATCTTGGAGGAGAGTCTACTACCTCCATTTTACTAAACCAGCATATCCCTAACTACACGTTAAATATTTGTCTTTATACCCACATATAAGTGTTGTCCTTATACTCTCATCAAAGGATAAGGACTATCTCTACCCATTGTCTTTTCAACAGGCAGAAAGCATTACAGAAAACCACAACTAATCAAATGCTCAGGGTCAACTGATATATCTACAAAACACTCCCTTTCTGAAGGCTCAGGAAACTTTGGAGAAGAGGGAGTGGAAATATAAGAGCCAGAGGATCAGGGAGTTTGCTGTGACACTGTCTCCTAGTAATGTCAGAAGTCACACACATCAAGTCTCACCAACATGACTACCCAAACATAAGTAGAACGAGAATAGTAGACATGCTAATGTGCACTGGGGAAAGTCTACAAAGCGTCAACCCTACACACAGAACTACAGGCAATTAAGGAATGCTGAGAGCAGGAGAAACAGTCTTCCCAGGAAAGAGCTTACCAACTGGTTCTCTAATACTAAATGGTCATCCCTGAAGACATACAAAAAGCTATATTATGCAGGCTTAGCTGATTGTATTTAAAACTGTGTATGCATATGTATGCATATGTATATGCATATAACAGTAACCGATGAGAAAAGAGGTAATGGGTTTTAAAAAGAGAAAGGGGTGGTATGTAGAAGAGCTTAAGGGAGAAAAGGAAGGGGAAAAGGATATAATTATAATCTTAAAAAGTAAAGTTAGTAATTTAAAAGAAATTTTAAAAAAATTAAAAAGAATGTATATGGTTAACTCAGTGAGCAAGGGTGCTTGTCACCAAGTCTGATGACTTAAGTTCAATACTCAGACCCTATGTAGTAGAAGGGAAAACATACTGTTACAAGTTGTCCTTTGACCTCCATATGTTGGTTTTGGCATGCACACACACACACACACACACACACACACACACACACACACAACTAAGTAAAGAAGGGAAGAAAGAAAGAAAGTTTAAAAGCCATGTTGCTAGTAAAGATTAGTCTCTTAAAAATGCTGGTGCTGGTGAGTTTATTTAACCTTCTGCAGCAGAGGAAACAGTAGTAGAGTCCTTTACCTTTCATATATTTGAATGTTGGCACTGTTCATCTCTCTGTCAAAGCAATATCTCTTGAAGTCCTCTATGCCGTCTTTGACCATGATGATCAACAGGACAATGGCCAGTGGTAACATGGTGATTTCCCTGTGGAAGACTTCCATGGAGGGCATCCAGTTCAGAATCACCAGGAACAGGAAGTAGAGGTTGGCCCACCTAGAGGGAGAAACAGAGTGGGAGTGGAGTCTCTGGAGGATAAAAATAAGTCTTCCGGTTTCTTGCTAGTTATTGGTTCTTACCCAACTCAAACATCATCTCTTTCACTGCGAATTCAAGTCAAAAGGTAATGACGTTAAAGTGCTATAGCCTTTTAAAAAATAACATTTATTTATTCTCTCTCTCTCTTTCTTTCTCTCTCTCTCTCTTTCTCTGTGCGCCCACATGCACACACGCCTTTTGCCATGGTGTGAATGTGGAAGTCAGGACAACTTGTGGGAGTGGATCTCAACTTCTAACACATGGGTCCTAGGGATTGATCTCAGGATATCAGTCTTCATAGTGATCACCTTTACCATCTGAACCATCTTGCTAGTCATGCTTGCATTGTTTACTAGTTCACTGACCTGCCTACATTTCTTCTCTTCTGTGGACATAATGTAACCTTATCTACTTTAAAGGGCTTTTATAAATATTATGTGATATAAAAATTGGTTTTGTGTACATGAAAGTGTTCTGATGCATGACAGCTGGTCAATGCTAGTTACAAATTTTAACAAATCTTGGGATTATAAAGTCATATTTGATTTATAGTTAATAATGATTTTTTGCACATTTTTTGAAAAGGACAGATTATACTTTCAAGGTTTTTAAGTGACTCTCATTTCCTCTGCTATAATGTCTGCACATGAAGCTATATGGTCAGAAATATTTCCCTAGTTCCCTTCACTTACTTTTACTTTTTACTCCTGCCTTTTAAAGAAATGTATGGATTATGTGTAATGTGTTCACATGTATGTGGGGTACATGTGCATGTATACAGGTGCATGTGCACATGCGTGCATGCCAGATGTTGATGCTTGGAAGTCTTCCTCAATCACTCTGTATTCATGAGGCAGGGTCTCTTACTTGACCCTAGAGCTCATTTATTTCACTGATCTAAACAAGCCAATTTTACACTGGGGCTCCCTTGTCTCTGACTCCTAAGATCTGAGTCTACAGGCAGATAGCTTCACACTTGCCTTCACACAGATTATAGAGAGGTTCTGGGGATCTGAACACCCTGGTCCTTATAGTTGGCTCAGTGAATATTTTACCCCTCAGTGAGTCATCTACTCAGGGTGACTATTTTTTCATCCAGTCATATCTGAATTATTACGTCTCTAAGGAAGTCTTTGCTGACATTGTTTTGTCCACCAAATTCACGGTGTAAAGCATCACATACCTTTCCTTGCAAGTAGTTTTTCTAGTTATAGATTTAAATCAATTTGGTAATTTAAAAATTAATGTGTGTCTCCCTCATTAGATGGGGGCAAACAATGAGTTCAATCTCTTGTTCCCATATATGCTTACCATGCAAACACACCATATGATAAATCACAATTTGATAAATGAGAGAAGCTTGCTCCATATGTACATTTGGATATCAAAGGGGACTGCATCATCTCAGTGGCAATGCTAGGCCAAGGTATGTATTGTTGGGGGACCCAGCTGCATACCTATGAAACTGCTCAAAGAGATTCTGGGGCAGGAAGGTAAGAAGAGTGTACTTGGTTGTACAGATGCTGTTGCCTGGGTACCTCCTGGAAACCTTCTTCCAGTCCTGGTGACACATGCTGTTGTTGGGGTACACCAATCGCTGCTCTGTTGGGCTGTAGCTCTGCCTGTCCGTCTCTGGAGAAAGCAGTGGTGTGGTTTCTGAAGGGGACTGGGAGAAATCATTTCGGGTTCGCCATTTCCTCCAGAGCCAAGAAAAGTCCAGGGAAGAAGTCATTTCCAAAATCAGTTGCCAACAGTCTGTAAACACTCAGGAAGTTGCTGTGGTCAGGAGGGCTGAGTAGAATGTGAACACAAGAAGTCAATACAGTAAGGAGGAAAATACAACATGGCATTTCTTCTTTTGTCCATGCAAAGTCTAATCTTAGAAAAAAATAGAAACAGTCCCTGCAATGCATCTGTTTTAAGGTCAGATACATTAAGTAAACAAGAAAAAATATATACAACTACCACAAGGATCAACATGTAAAAATGAGTGACGGGGTCGGTGTGGCAGCTGTTGGTGACATGCTTGGTGATATCACAGAAAAGCCAAACATGGTCTGCAAGGATAGGATGCTGGGAGGCTAAATTTGAGCTCTGGTTCACTCTTAATGATAAACTTTCTCCATTTAACTTGTTTATCTTCAACATAAAAAGAAGAAAGAGGGGCTAGAGATGGCTTAGTGCTTAAGAGCACTTGCTATTCTTGCAGAGAACCTGAGTTCAGTGCCCAGATATCAGATGGCTGCCAATTACATACAAATCCAAGTTCAGGGGATCCGATACTCTCTTCTGGGTTCTGTAGGCACTAGGTATACATGTCACATACATATAAACATTTATACACTCAAGAATGTACACATATACATGATATGAAAATAAATCCTTTAAAATAATGAATTGGCTTTTAAAAAATGAGGAAAGCTATTTTTCCCATCCTTTGCTCATGTGATTAATTTAAATTTTAATATATATATGTGTGTATATATATATACATATATATGTATATATACACATGTATATATATACATTTAATATATATGTATGTATATATGTGTGTGTGTATATATATATATATATATATATATATATATATATATATATATAAAACCAGCATATTTGTCTGTGGAGCATTTATGTGTCTGGTGCCTGCAGAGGCCAGAAGAGGTTATTGTATGTCTTGGAACTACACTTACAAACGGTTGTTAGCCACTATGCAGGTGTGAGGATTGAGCCTGGGTCCTCTGGAAGAGTAGTCATATTCTTAACCCTATCCATGTAGGAACAAATTTGAGAGGAACAAATTGGGCAGCATATAAAATTGTGTTGACACATTGTAAGACAAAATGAGAACTGTTTGTATTTTAAATAGTTTTTAATTGATTTTTTTTTAAAATTAGTTAACATGGCTGGATGGTGGTGGTACATACTTAGTCCCAGCACTTGGAAAAGAGAGGCAGGTGGATCTCTGTGAGTTCAAAGCCAATCTGATTTAAAGGGAGAGTTCAAGGACAAATAAGCCTACACAGAGAAATTCTGTCTTAAAAAACCAAGAACCAAAAATAAAATAAAATTAAAAAGTTAGTCTACTATGTAATGGGTTTTATTATGCCATTTTTATTCATATATGTCACCATGCTTAATTGTAATTGCCCCACCCACCCTCCCTCTGCATGCTCTTTGTATTTCCCTCTTCTGGTCTACTCCTTCTCCCTTCAAAGTTGCCTCTTTCAATTTCCATGCCACATGTATTCCATACCAAGAGCTCTTTAGTCCTTAGGATTTCTTTCGCTATGAAAATTTTAACTTTATAACATTTCAGAGCAGGACATCAAATGGATGGGTCTGGGGATATAGTTTGTAGGCAGAGTATAAAAAGCATGAGGCATTGGGTTCCATCATATGTAAACCTGTGTCTTAGGGTTTTACTGCCGTGAACAGACACTATGACCAAGGCAAGTCTTATAAAGGACAACATTTAATTGGGACTGGCTCACAGGTTCAGAGGTTCAGTCCATTATCACTAAGGCATGACAGCATCCAGGAAGACATCGTGCAGGAAGAGCTGAGAATTCTACATCTTCATCTGAAGGCTGCTAGTAGAACACTGGCTTCCAGGCAGCTAGGATTGGGGTCTTTAAGTCCAAACTCACAGAGACACACCTACTCCAACAGGGCTATACCCTCTAACAGTGCCACTTCCTGGGCTGAGCATATACAAACCATCACAACCTGGTATAGAGGTACACATCCATAATTCCAGCACTCAGGAGACAGGCAGGAGGACCAGCAGCTCAATGTCATTGTCAACTATACAACAACTTGAACGGCAGCCTAGTAGGTTGCATGGGTTCTCTCTCTCTCTTCCCCCCCTCTCTCCTTTTTCTTTCTGTCTTTCTCTTTGTTGTTGTTGTTGCTGTTGTTGCTTCCAAGACCTTTAAATGAGTATGGAAAGTGGAACAGGGTACTTTTCTGGGACACTGGGGCATGAAGGGACTGGGCTGGGGTGCCAATTGCTAGTATTGTAAATATCAGCTGGCCTTTCCTAGCATCTTTGGCTTGGGGATTATAACTCCACTTGGTAGATTTAAAAACTGAGTGCCTGGCCAAGAAGATATTCTTCCTAGATGGCTGATTTGACTATTATTATGTTTGGATTAAGACATGTCTAGGGCAGCAGTTTTCAACCTGTGGGTTGTAACTCCTTTGTCAAACCTCTGACTCCAAAATTTATGCTTTGTAACAGAAGCAAGATGATAGGTATAAAGTAGCAACGAAAACAAATTTGTGGCCTACAACATAGGAATTGCATTAAAGGGTTACAGCATGAGGGAGATTGAGAAGCACTATTCTGAGGGATGCCTGTGAACTGATAGCTCCGGCTCCAGTCAATGAATTAGCTCCTTGATGGATTTGCACTGTGAAAGAATTATTGTGGGGTGGTGAAAAGTGGAGGTGGGGCCTCTTTTCAGATAAAGTAGGTCTCTAGGCTGTAACTTGTTTTGGCCCCAGCCTGTGTAATCTTCTCTTTTTGCTTCCTATCCATAAAGAAAATAAAGAAGAGAGGCTGGAGCCCAGCTCTAGTGCGTTTAGAACCCACTTGAAGGAGGATGTGTGGAGTGTGTGAAAGACTTGGACCAAGAAGGGCAGTTCATACACTCTGGCACAGAGACAGCTCAGTCCACCTTTATTCATATATCTTCTATTTTTTTTTTCCACAGCTGAAAAGGTTTTACATTCATTTCCTCATGAACGACCTCTTTTAAGAACAATAATGTGCACACTGTCCTTTCCCCCTTCCTTCTCCTCCTCAATCCCTGCTTTTTTCTGCTGACCCACAATCCACCTGGTCTCAGCAAGCAGTTAATATCTAACCCAGCACACCCGTACACAGCCAAGTGACTGTAGTTGGCAGCAATTGCAGTTACAGTATAAAGAGGTAATGGACTACATATCCAGGAAATTCTGATTTAATTATTGGTACCTACTCTCTTCCCACATTCTGATCAAGAGATCTAGTTCCTTTAATGTTCAGGGCTCCCAGCAAATTAGTAACTTGAGACAGTTCCTCACTCTTGTTTTGAGCATCTCTGAATGTTCCCATTTATTCTTGGAACCAACGGTCCAGCAAGACCTTTCCAAATTTTTGATAATCACCTAACTGTTGTTTGTTGTCTGAGCCAAGTTCCTATTGGGAGAGAACATCTGGGCATCAGCTGACATACCCAGACCAGGCCCTTGTGTTGACTCAACCAAATCATCCTTATTAACAAGCGGAGGAGTAGTGATCTCTTCCGCTCCCTCGATCTTCAGAGATAAACAAGAGTGAATCACAGCTGGAGCTTTCTTTTTCTGATTCTAGGGAAACGTCTGTCACAAAGTGTAAGTAAAAACTGCCAATAGCAAAGCCAAAGAATGCAAACACAAGGCAAAAGCGAACCAAGAAATCCCTTCAGAAAGGCCAGGAGATTCTGCATGAGTAGTCTCACAGGTCCTTGCTGTGTGGGGACCCAGCTCCTCAGGCCGTAAGTTTGCTTTACACTTACAGGCCCTTCCCAGAAGAGGCTTGACCACTGCCAGAGCTTTTGCACTGTGCTCCCTCCACCACAAAGTTCTGCCCAAGCACATGGAGTTTGGTGGTTTGAATGTAAACAGCCCCATAGGCAAATGTTTTGGAATACTTGTTCTCTAGTTAGTAGAGTTATTTTAGTAGGATTAGGAGGTATTGCCTTGTTGGAGATGTGTCACTGGGTGAATTTTGAGGTTTAAAAAAAAACATCTCACATCATCCCCAGTATCTGTCTTTCTCTACTTTCTATTTGTGGATGGGGATGTAAGTTCTTAGTCACTGCTTCATCAACTGTCAAGCCTCCCTCCCTGCTGTCATGCTCCGGGCCATGGTGGACACGGGCTCTAATGCTCTGGGAACTGGAGCCCCAAATTAAATGCGCCTTTCATAAGCGGCCTTGGTCATGCATGGCAATAGGACGTGGAGCCAACCAACCTTGGACTGAACTCCATGAGTCATAAAGAGGCTGCTTTGCAGAAGTTTTTTTTTGTTGGGTTTTTTGGTCCCAGTCACTCAAAGGTGAGCTACAGTTCTAGAGCATGGTGCTGTGCTTCAGATCTCCCCGCTGCCAGGCTCGGTAATGGAATCCACAAATAACTCTCAAAGTTCCTCTACACCAATTTTGCTTGACATCCTAGAAGCAAATATCTCAAAGATATACTTTGTGAAGTTAGAAGCTGTATATAATAGTCTTTTTCACTTATTGGGCTCATGGGATTATTTTTCTTGAATAAATACATGACTTAATGTCAGTTGTTATTAATCTTACAATGAACAACCCAGGCTGCTATTGTAAATCTGATCATTTAGTGGGAGAAAAAAAAAACCTCCATTTGTAGCTTAAATGATAATATTTTACTTTCCTGATGCTCACATGACCTGATCCTCATCCTCATTCTCCTCATGGCTTTAATCAATCTGAATAATTTTTTTTTTCAATCCACACACCCCAGAGCTGTAGGGAGCTCTTCAGAGACTACATAAACCCCTGTATCAGCTATGAAAAAAATAAATGTAATTACAGATGCTCATAATAATGGGACCAAAAGCAATATTATGACATTTTGGAAACCAGAAAGAATATTGCATGTCTTCTTTCTCATTACAAAAAGATATGCTCTTTTCACGGGTTCCTTTTTATTGCAAAGGCAAAGGAAATGAAAAGATAATTCATGAACAGAGTTGAAAATGCAAATGAGAAATCTTTCCATAGCTAATGCCATACACATCAGAGATCTCTCTCTTTTGGGTGGCAAGGCCTTTTAAAATAAAGACATTGGACTGATATAGGAGTTGCATGTGCTTGGTTGTGGGGTGGTTTTAAACCCCTCTTTGTCAGAGTCACATTTTAATTTTTACTTTTAATAACAGACTGGGCCTCAAGGTACAGGGCCATAATCCTAGTTACTCAAGAGCCTTAAGAAGGAGGACAAGGCTTACCTGGGCTATAAAGTAGGTTCAAGGCCAGCTCAGGAAACTTAGAGAAGGTCAGCCACAAAACAGAAGTTAAAATCAGGGATTAAAAGAGGAATGCAGCTCAGCGGTACAGGGCTTGCTTAACACCTGTAAGGACCTAGACTGAATTCCTACAAATATGTAAAGAAAGAAGTACAACAATCTTCCTTAAAAATAACGCAGATGAGGGCCGGGATGTTGTTTGTTCAGAAGCTCTTTGCCTTGTCCACATGAGGGTCTTGGACTTAATCCCCAGCATCAAGGAGGAGGGGAAGCAGACATGGACAATGGGTGTCAAATGAATGAAGGAAAGTCTGATAATGAACTGTATACTTTCATAATTTTAAAGAATAATAATATTGGGAAACTTTGACATCTTGTGCCTTTCTGATATGATATAAAGAGGACATGACATCACTTATGAGTCAGAAACATTATTTTAAAAACCCTCAAATTAGGGGTTCGTTCACAAAATTACTAGCCTGTGCTTTTAAAGTGTCATAGATCAAAGAAAGCCATGGAACTGCTTGTGGGAGAGGGAAGTGTAAAAAAGCTAAATAGAATATTACTCTGAATGGGATTCTTGGCTGGAGGGCAGGAAATACATGGGCCCTAAGGAGCAGGGAATGGTGGGTCATACCTAATATCCTATCAAGGAGACTGAGACAAGAGGAAGATTTAAAGTTCAAAGCCAGCCTGGGATACATGGCCAGCCCCTGTCTCAACAACAACAAACAACAAAAATCAAAACAAATCCTAAAGAAATAAAGACTTGCTTCCATGCACTAAGAAAATATAAGCATCATTAGGAAATGGGTAAAATTTGAAAACAAAGTGTGGATTAGGTAGGGTAGTGGTTTAGTAATGCTAATTATCTTACTTGGGCTATTTTCTGTGATTATGTGTTGGTTATATAAAAATATCCTTGTTTTAGGGTATTCATTCTGAACTATTTAAGAATGGGGGCAAACTAGCACAATGGTTCATAAATTTCCTGAACCAGAGGAGACTCCTTGAGAAAATCAGGCAGATTAGGGGGAACGGTGTTGCAGGCAGATGGCCAGATCTAGAAGCAGAAACTGGGATTTCTTCAGAGGTCAAGAAGCTTGGCCACCCACAGTGGCAGAGGCGAGAGGCTGAGACTAGAAAGTCTGGGCTGGGTCAGAGAACTAGTTAAGCTTTTATGCTGTGAGGAAGAGGAGGAGGAGTTCCTGACAAGTGTTAGGCAGAAGTGTGATGGGATGGAGGAGGTGGACTGCAAGCATGAGGAGGAGCTGAGAGACTGAGGCTGGGGGCTGGCAGGTAGCTTCGCAGCCTTTCACCCCATTTATATGCTTCTTAGTTACCTGCCTCTTCCCAACAGTGGAACAGGAAACATGATGTTTTATCTGAGGTGTGGTTTATTACTCCTCTCAGAGTAATAGGGAAGGGCAAATCCGAGTGCTCAAGGTCTTCCTGGTTGTAAAGGTGTGTGTGTCTCTCTCCACTTCTTTAAAGGGTGCCTACCATTACCAGTAAACTCGAGGATTACCTACATCCATTACTTTATGCACAAAACCACCCTGCCTTGAAGTTCCAGAATTATTTTTCGCTGTGTAGAACGTCTGCCAGATGGTAGGGGGCATTCTCGTGAGGTGGTCGTTAGCCTAGCCTGGTACATTAAAAAGGAGTGTTATTTCTCAGACCTTAACTTCCTTGTTTTGCCTGCCTCACATTTCTCATTGATTTCTTTTCTTTTCCATTTCCTTTCCTTTCAGCTTCAGCACACTTCATTCTCTCAGGTAGGGAGTTGACTAGTTATTCATGGAATCAACAGATGCTTATTGGACCCTTGCTTTGAACAGGATGAGTAAGACCCACATGGGCGTCCTTCTCCTGAAATTACTTTACTGTAGTTGAGAAATTGTAAGTCCCTATTTATAGAAGCAAGCATGTATATTCACCAGGGTAGAGGAGCTTGCAAAGGAAGGCTGGACAGAGACATTACACTCAGTGAGGATGGAATTTTGTTTCTTAGGGTACCAGTAGGGCTTCTGTGAGGTCAGGAGATCAATGGGAGGCAGCTAGGGAGGGTTGTGCAGGTGGTGTGTGAGTGAGAAGGCTGGGGGCTGGGGGGCTGGCAAGGGTTCTGAGAAGAAGCAGTGGTCATATTGGGGTGGGGAATGGAAAGTAACCCAAGAAGGCTAGAAAGTGGAGTAAGAAAAGCTAGAGACTGACATTCCTTTGCATATTATAACTTTTTGCCATATGTACTAAAAAGTACAAGTTGGGCAGGAACATGAGGAGGAAAGAAGAACTCTAAAATTAAATTTAAACTCAATTTCTTGGGCCAAAGAGATAGCTCAGTCTATGACAGGCTTACTCTGTGACCATAAGTACCTGGGTTCAAGTTCTAGAACCCACATAAAAAGCTGTGGGATGGCAACTTGGTTGGCTCACTTAGAATCTCAGCATTAGAAAAACAGAGACTGGAGGATCCTTGGGGCTTGCTTGTCATCCAGGCTTAGCCTAAACAGCAATCCCAGGTTCCAGTGAGAATTCCTGTCTCAAAAGTCAAGTGACATAAACTAATAAGTGATGGATAGCCATCTTGAGGAACAACATTTGAGGTCGATCCCTGGCGTCCATGTTTATGTGCACACATGTACATGGGCACCCATAATACTCCCCCAACCTCTTCAAACACATACACACACCCTGACTCTGTATTTCTTAATAAACAGTATACCATCCTAATATTTGAATTAGAATACGAGAAAATTCAGACATCAGTAAGCAACAATTTTCAAATGCTGAGGGCTAAATGGGTGAATCTCAAAAAATACTTTTCTATTTAACCCCTGGTTAATAAACGGTATCCACCTTAGAAGAAAGCATCTGGAGTAGGCATGTGGGCATAGCTTCAAATCAACTGCTTTATCAGTTACCCCTAAACTGTAATTGTTCTTGAATCACTTTCCTATTTTCCAGCTCATCCAAATACCATTTGTGATAGAATCAAGTGTGATAGAATTTAAGTCAACTGATTTTGAGGCTTAAATGTTGAGTTTGACTACGTGTAAACTGAAATTAAGGAGTTTGATGTGTTTCTTAATGTTTTAAGCAGGCACAAACAGGATCTGAATCCATTGAGATAAAAAAACGTTAAACACTATTGGTCTATTACAGCATCAGTCTGTACCATCTCGGTCTCTGATGTCCTGGGACCAAGGTTTAGAAGCATTTCGATGCCCCATGAAGCCTTGGTCCTTCTCATACTGAAGCTTGCCTATTAGCAGGGAGGAAGGCTCTAATAGCTTTGGGAACTTTCCACCCTCCAAAGAAGGCTCAAGACAACCACAAGAGCAGGTATTCATTAGCCTTGGAATAAGTTAAAATTCAGCTAGCCCTGGTCATTTTCATTATGCAAGTATTCAAGTAGGCCAGAGGACTGGTAGGAAAGAAATCTTAGTTATCTTGTTTCTTTTTTATTTTTTCTACTTATTTTGATTGGATTCAAAATTTTTTGCATGTAGTCTTTTGCTTATTTTACAGGTGCAGAGATGGATGTCAGCAGGGGAGGGCAGAATGATTTCTCTGCAGAACATTTTCTTTCTTTTTAGTCTCTTTTAGGGAAATCTATGTTTTTTAGATGTCAAGATGTCCTTTTTTTTTCCTGCCCATATTTGAGCATTTTAAACTTAGACTATTATCACATAATTAATTTATTACTTGTTATTTCTTTCATTTTCAGAAATTACAATTGAATTTTAGGAAAATAGTTTCAGTTGTAGAAGCATACTCTAGAAGACAGAAATCAGCATTGGAGAGGCTCCCTACTTAGTTTTATGATTCTGAGACCCATCTAATCAACCATGTTTTCATGGCAGTAGACTAGCCAAAGACTGAATAACCTATAATGATGCTTGGATAGGTAGAAACCTTAGAAGGAGCCTAGGGATCCATCTATCTCTTCCTCCATAGTTCTGGGATTAGAAGTATGTATCACAGTATCTGGCTCTTTTAAAAATGTGGGTCCTGGGAACTGAATTTGAGTCCTCCTGCTTCCAAGACAAACACTTCTGTGGTAGAGTCATCTCCCCAGACAGATTTTCTTAGGCACTAAGAATCTTCTCAGGGGGAAGAGTATGAGCGGTGATTATGCCTCATTCACAGACAACAAAGCACATCTTATAATTATAATTATAAATATAAAATATAGTATATATAAAATATAGTATATAAGTATAAAATATAATTATATGATATATAATTATAATTAGAGTACCATATGCTGATGCTGTATAACAGAGAAGAGGAAATACCATGTTAGAATGAATGCAAAAAGCCAGGCAGTGGTGGCATATGCCTTTAATCCTAGCACTTGGGAGGCAGAGGCAGGCGGATTTC